>NC_091282.1:1043797875-1044169750 GCF_032444005.1 Ranitomeya imitator | reverse complement strand
AAGGGTAGGACAGAAGGACAGGCCCCGTTGGAGGATGGTTAGTTCTGCTGGGCTGAGAGTGTATGAAGATATGTTGAGGATCAAGTTGGTGGCTTTACCTGTGATCTTGTCGTCATCCGGTCTGTGGCGTTTATGGGCGGCCCTCCTTGTCGGTCTCCACCTGCATAACAGCCGTGTGCTTTGGTTGGTTGACGTTTCTGTAAAAAACAGTTCTGAGAGGAAGCGCCAGTAGAATGGTCGCTGTCCTTACTGTCTGAGCCTGTATATCTGGGGTTGTAGTTTCTTCGCCAGGAGTCAGTATTGGTTGAATCCTTCCATTTGTATAGCTGATCTTGGATGTAGTTGTCGGAATTTCTCTGAAATTTCACTCTTTTCTTGTCTTGCAGAACCTTGCGATGTTCTTTGATGGTTTTCTCTGTTTTAGTTTTCAGACTATGACACTCTGTGCTGGAGAGAGTTGAAGTCAGTTGTTCCTCGATTAAGGTAATTTTCTGTGCAGTTTCGGTGATACCTGTTTGGAGAGATTCAATGGTTAATAAAATGATGTCCAGGGAGCACTTATTGAGTGTTTGTTTGAATTTCTCACAAACCTCAGGTTTATCCGAGAATAAAGTAGGTCTCAGATGGCACCTCAGGCCCCGTGGCGTGATTCTGTTAAGTTTATGGTACTCAGCCAAGGTGGTTGCGTGTAAGTCTTATGAGGTTAGACATTTTCGTTCTCTCTCATAGTCTCTGGTACGGATTTCCTGAACAGGAGTTCTGAGGAAGTCTCCTGACGTAGTTACTCTTGATAGGATCCTGGATGCTGTCGTCTCATCGAAGGCAAAGGTGTTAGTCGACATTGAGGGAGCTGGTGCAAGCGTCTAATAGAATATCGTAGAAAAGAGAAAGACGTGCACTCTTGCTCTATGGTGGTGCTGACTGGACGTGGAAATATTCCACCAAAATGTAGTCCCAAGCATAAACAGTCACACTCAAAGTTCCTTCAAAATTTTGCCAAGCAGGTGGTTTTTTTATTTTCAAAACACCAAAATTAAACAATTCACCGCAGTGGTATAAGGTAACGTTTCGACCGGCTGGGTCTTTATCAAACCTTACTGGAAAAATTGAAAAAATACATAGTGTCAATCTTATGTGAGGAGATAAATTACATACACAATACGGAAATACAACGGCCCAATAAATAGAGGAAAGACATGTCTATACAATAGTGGATGAGACAGCAACACTCAGGGTTTTATGAGTTCCATGACGGTACTATCCCGGAGAAGATAATAGGTATTTCAAATACCCTAAGTTACAGTGATATAATACAAATCATTTCATAAGCAATACAAAAGAGATCAAGGAGAATGCTATAAACTAGCACACTTATGTGTGTATATACTGTAAGACTCATGTCGGTGTGGTAGTTGGGGGCAGGTATATCTCGCCCAGGTATTTGTCCTATGTGAATTAGGCCACTCAGTATCTTCAGGATGCTAATGGGTTAACACGTGCAGGAATAAAGGATGACCAGCTGGGGGTTCCCAGCGTCAGCCTGGGGCACACAGATTGCCTGTCTGTGTGAGACAAACGTGAGAGCTGTGCTCAAGAATTGTGTGTTGTTAGCTGGGTGGGAGAAGCCCCCCCAGTTGTTGAGATAGCAACGTGTTGGTTTAGTTAGCGCCGGACAGGCTAGGATTTATTTTTATGTTTTGTTTTATCTATGTTGCTTTCACGTTAATAAATCTGACCTGAGGTCAGCCTGCTCAGAAAACCTGCTGTACGCCTCAGATTCAATGCACAAACCACGTGACCTTTGACCCCAGCAAAGGCGATCCCGGAGTGTTGTGTCACATCGTGGTGGAGAACGCGGGCATACCGTGGCACAGGCGACAGCATGGAAGACGTGGTGAAAGCCCTAGTACAATCCACTGCCATACAGCAGCAGGCCACTGCCGCACAGCACGAAGCTAATCGCTTGATGGCCGCACAGCTGAAGGAGTTAGTGGACATGACGGTTGCAGACCGCCAACTTTTCCAACAGGTGGCGCAGCGCCGGGTGAGCATGCCTGACGCTGACCCGGAAGCAGAGTCCAGAAGGATCCATGTGAGTCGATACTGGCAAAAGCTGACTGCAGATGACGTCGAGGCATACCTGACAACGTTTGAGCGGACGGCATTGAGAGAGAAGTGGCCCGTTTCTCTCCGGCGAGGCCCAAAAAGCTTACCATGATTTGGACCCGGAGGTCGCCTAGGACTTTGAGAAGCTGAAAGCTGAGATCCTGGCCCGGCTGTGTGTGACGACGGCTGTCCGGGCACAGAGGGTACATCAGTGGACATACCAGCAAGATAAACCGGCGCGGTCTCAGATGTTCGACCTGATCTACTTGACAAAGAAATGGCTGCAACCCGAGGTACTGACAATACCCGAAATAATCCAGCGGGTTGTCCTGGACAAGTACCTGAGCGTACTACCACCAGCGCTGAAAAGGTGGGTAAGCCAAGGAAATCCCACGACAGCGGATCAACTTGTGGAGTTGGTCGAGTGTTATTCCGTGGCAGAAGGACTTCCCGACGACACCGCCAGCCCCCGGTCTGTGCCTCCTCCTCGTGGAACCGGTAAGACTGTTCCAGGGACCACGGGTGAAGGAAAATCGCTTAAAACTGTGGGGGAGGAACCCGGGACTGCTCGCACCCCGAGACCGAGAGTATTGGACGGTGGTCTCAGTAGGGGACCTGTTAGGTGTTTCCGTTGCCATGAGAAGGGCCATGTTTCTGCGAACTGTCCTGTTACCGCTGAACCCATGCAGTGCGACGTTATAGACTCTAAAAAACGCATGTCTTTGGCTACACGGCAAGTGAGTGTGAATGCGGGTCAAAATGATACAGCGAAACACCTGTGTGAATTATCTGTTGATGGGAAAAATGTTGTGGCATTACTAGACTCTGGAAGTGTGGTGACTCTGGTGAAAGCTAGTATGGTGGCACTTCCATCTGGTCCGTCTGACAAGTTTTCTGTAACGTGTGTGCATGGTGACACCTGCTCGTATTTAACCGCGGTCATATGGATTTCCACTCCCTATGGGTCAGTGCAGCACAAAGTGGGACTCGTTCCCGCTGTGAAGAGCAGAACAAAAATGATTACCTCAATGAACAAAAATAAAAAAAAAAGAATTTGTGATAAATATTGACCTGTCCATTCAAGGACATTTTAGCTATAGTATGAAATCCTGTTTTTCTTGTCTGTGGAATTGCCTTTGTACTGTTTGTTGTGAAACTGCCGCCCACGAAACTGTTTTCTTTTCTTTTCTTTCTTTCCTGTTTTGTCTCTTTGTTTAAACATGCAAAACTTGTATAACCACTAAACCTACTGAAACAACTATATAAA
Organism: Ranitomeya imitator; assembly: GCF_032444005.1. Taxonomy (NCBI): domain Eukaryota; kingdom Metazoa; phylum Chordata; class Amphibia; order Anura; family Dendrobatidae; genus Ranitomeya; species Ranitomeya imitator. Next base: position 1,044,166,377 of record NC_091282.1, on the reverse strand, counting down.
GAAGGGATAGCAAAGTGAAGGCAGGCGTGCTTCAGAGACTTCCCAGTGATACACTATACAAGACGTGTCTTGTGTATTATTTCTGGTGATTCACCACTTCCAAAGGCTGCTCCGACTGAGTGTGATCCCGACATTTCCTGGCGCCTGAACAGGGACCCGAGGTCTGTGTATTCCTTCAAGAACACCGGCAGAATACGAACGAAAAGAGAATCTGGGATAATGGACGGCAGATGAACAAAAACCTGGCCAGGTAAGAGACACTGTTAGATCTCTTATATCTGCCCTGCACTGTCCGTAAGATTTTCTGTGTCGTGTTCTTTAGCGGGTAGTTCTAGTAGAGGAGGATACCTATAGCTCGGGTTCTTGAACTATTTAGGAATTGATCACCTCACGGAGTACGGCATTGAATGAGAGTGAATGTGAATAGAAGGTGTGTGGAAGTTGGGAATAGCCCTATAAGCCGCCCAGGGGGTTGAAACAGAAGAAGTGACTGTCCCACTGGGCAACGTGGTTGCGTCCTTTCGGGGAGACCTCCGCGCCTATGTTCAATCTCTGATCCTGTCTTTGACAAAAACCTGGTGACGGATAAGTGTATGATAGTATGAGCCCAGGACAGATAAATTAGCCTGGGACAAGAATACGTTGTATGTGATAGTATAAGCCCAGGACAGATAAATTAGCCTGGGACAAGATACGTTGTATGTTCTTTTTCTTTTTCTGTCTGGTTGCATTTGTGTTGTTTGCTATAGGTGTAGGAATCAGGATTTTCTTACATCAACACAGTTTAAACATCCTAGCTCCTTAGGAAGAAGGTAACGAGGTATTCTCATACCCAAACGCCACCTAGGGCAAGAAAAAGACATCCTAGCTCCTTAGGAAGAAGGTAACGAGGTATTCTCATACCCAAACGCCACCTAGGGCAAGAAAGCTCAGGATAAGAAAATGGGGAATAAGCAAACAAAGTCGGAACCAGAAGAATTAGATATCTATACTATCATAAAGGAGAGAAGTGGTGAAGATGCCACTAAGGGGCTGAAAAAGATTTTTAGTAAGTTTGGAGTTACTAGGGCAGAAGCTTTTAGTAGAAAACTATGGGAAGGAATTCAGGAAAGGAAAAAAGGCATAATCAGAGACAAGAAATGGATAGATCAGATCCAAGCATTGATTGATGTCTCTAGGGTAGCAGAAAATGAGGGATGGACATATAATCAACAGAGTAAAAAGTGGTGTATTAGACCCACAGGCTGTGGAGAAAAACAAAATGTGGAATCTAAAAATACCCCACCCCCATACCTTAACCCACATGCCCCATCTTTTCTCCAAACACCACCTCAAAGTTTAGCCGGACCAGGAGGATGGGTATGTCCGCACTGTGGACAACAAAATCCAGACTGGAGAAATGATTGCCTAGCCTGTGGTACACCTAGACATGGCGCTGTACTTGCCCCTGTTAGGGTTGTACCAAGACCCTTTAGGGAACCTGGTGCTGACGGAGTAATGGGAACTAGATATCACCAAACTCGACAATATTTCCCTTGGTCCCCCGCTGAAGGCATGTCTCTCTTGCATAACGCACCAGATCCCACCCAGTGTCCAGTTAGATTTGCACAATATATACAGCAAATTATGCAGACTCACGCTGGAGTTTGGGCAGATGGAGAAGAATTATGTAGAATGAAAATGACTCCTGGACTCTTCCAGGAGCTATTAGCAAATCTACAGGTACATAGGCCCCAAGCAGGAGATGGTGCCTTACAAACAATAGAATCAGGTACACAATTTGTAGATCACTTAATGGTTTTCATGAGGAAGAGACAGAGGCAGAGAGGAACAACGGGAGTGGTGGCTCAGAAATCTGGACAATCAGTAGACGAATATTATCTAAGTGTAGAAAATAATTTCAGAGATGAAGGCATGGATCTAACCGCTCCAGGAATGATGAGGTTAGTTACAAAAACCTTTATAGATGGATTGTCTCCAAAAGTGAAGGAAAAGCTTAAGGCCGCAACCCCTGATTGGAGAACCTTGGAAGACCCACACCTGGCTAGACAGAAAGCTGTAGGGATAGAAATGGACTTAAGAGAAAATTCTAAGCCAGTAAGAATTGCACAGGCTAATACTGGCTCTGCTAATCAAAAGTTTACTTGTCATTACTGTAAGAAGCCAGGACATTTCCAAAGGGAATGTAGGAAGAGAAAAACAGATATAGATTCAGGAACCTTTGTACCCAAAAATAGGATAAATAACCCAGTGCCTGATCAAACAGACAGCTCAGAATGACTGAAAGTTATGCAGGTCTCTCTTCCTTCTAGAAGACCAATAATACAAGTTGAAGTTGAGGGTAAAAATGTACCTTTTCTGATAGATACGGGAGCAACATCCTCCATTTTAAATCAGGACTTTTTACCATATCCTGACAATATATCCTCAAAGGTTACATATGCAGAAGGGTATGATGGTAAAATTCAGGCGTTGCCCTTTACAAAACCTTTAAATGTGAGCTTTGGCCCTAAAACTTTTGTATCCAAATTTTTATTTGCTAAAGGTGCACCTACCTGCTTGTTGGGTACTGATGTCTTAAGTAAAATGCATGCAAACATCCATTTTAGAGAAGATGGCACAGTTATGCTGACCATCCCTGAAGATGCAGAAACTCTGGAACCATATGTTAGAATACAGGCAATGGAGGATTTTCCCGAAATTTACACTCAACAAGCAAAAATTGACTTGTCTCGGGTTCCTGACAGCCTATGGGCAAAAGGAGACACTGATGTAGGATTTTTATCAGTAGCTCCTATACTGTTAGAAACTGCCCCGGGAACCATATTACCTCAGCTTAGGCAATACCCCATCAGCGCCCAGCAAGAACAGGCGATTTCTCAACAAATTCAGGATTATGTGTTACAAGGTGTTTTGGTAGAAATCAGGTCACCCGCCAATACACCCTTATATCCTGTTAAAAAGAAAGTGTCCTCCAAAGAAACTATGGTGAAATATCGCATGGTGCACGACTTACGGGAAATCAATAAGGTTTTGGCACCGGTCACCCCTGTGGTACCGAATCCTCATACCTTACTGTCTCAAATTCCCAGCACTGCTGCATATTTTACGGTAATTGACTTATCAAACGCATTTTTTTCTGTGCCACTACATAAGAACTGTTGGCATTTGTTTGCCTTTACATTCAAGGGTAAACAATTAGCATGGACAAGATTGCCACAAGGTATGGTACACTCACCAACTTTGTACTCTGAAGCAATGCAGACCGTGCTAAATAATTTCATCCCAGAACCAGGAGTAGTCATTCTACAGTATGTAGATGACTTACTTATTTGTTGCCCTGATGAACAGACGGCAGTTACCTCAACTGTTAATTTCTTAATTTTCCTAGCGCAAGAAGGCTGTAAAGTAAATAGACAGAAACTCCAGGCTTGTCAACAAACAGTCGTGTTTTTAGGTCACTGCATATCACAGGGCATCAGACACCTCACACCTCAACGTACGGAAGCCATACGTAACATGCTTGAACCCAGGAATCACAAACAGCTGCGTGCTTTCCTAGGTATTGTTTCACACTGTAGACAGTGGATCATACATGCAAGTCAACTCATGCAGCCTTTATATGACTGTATTGCCAACACACCATATTCACTCAGTGAAGAGGCTAAACAGTCATTTTCCTCTTTGAAAACAGCACTGGTATCAGCTCCGGCTTTGGGACTCCCAGACTACACTAAACCTTTTCAATTGATGGCAGCTGAGATATCCTCACATGCTACAGGGGTGCTCACACAAAAACATGGAAACAAACAGAGACCTGTGGCATACATATCAGCTCATCTGGACCCTGTAGCTAGAGCCGCACCTTCTTGTGTAAGAGTAGTAGCCGCAATTTCACTGTTATTAGATAAAGCTTCTGAGATTGTTCTTGATCACCCACTTCTAGTTCAGACCACTCATGATGTACATGGCATTCTTAACCAGGTCCAACCTAAACATATTTCAATGGCCAGACACCTCCGTCTCCAATGTTCCCTACTACTGCCGCCCAACATTTCCTTTGCCAGGATTCAGACTCTTAATCTCGCGTCTTTGCTCCCTTTAGAGTCTGCGGGGGGTACCATACCTGAGGAAACTGCACTCTCCAACTCCTTTGAAACTGCACACTCCAACTCCTTTGACCCATCAAAGTCAATGCATGATTGTGTACAATTAATGGAACAAGAGACTCAGGGCTTATGTAATGTACGTGACAAGCCACTCTGTAATGCTACATTTGAACTTTTCATAGATGGCAGTAGATATGCAGATATGAATGGACAATTTCATACAGGTTATGCGGTAGTAACTCAGCATGAAGTGCTGAAAGCAGAACCTCTCCCTGCTAATCAGTCTGCACAAAAAGCAGAACTTACGGCATTAGTTGAAGCTCTAAAAATAGCCAAAGATCAGACAGCAAACATATACACTGATTCTAGATATGCACATGGCATTATTTTCGATTTTGGCGTAATATGGAGAGCCAGAGGTTATATGACTGCTTCAGGCCAACCTGTTAAACATGCCTCCCTCATTAGACAGATTCTGGAGGCAGCACAAGAAACTAAAGAAATAGCGGTGATAAAGGTAGCTGCACATGTGAGACTCGACACCGAGGAAGCCAGGGGTAACGATAAAGCCGATAAGGCAGCAAAACAGGCAGCACGTAAACCCTTACATCATGCCCACACACTAGATAGCTCTGAAGATGATGAGGAAAGATTGAAGGAAGCTCAGAAACAGGTAGACGACGAAGAACGAGGGCAGTGGCAGAAAAAAGGGGCAGAAGATCAGCAAGGATTATGGAAAAAAGGAACTTTGTTGTGTTTACCCAGAGCCTGGTACCCCGCAGTGGCAAGTGACCTCCACCTACCCACGCATGTGTCGGCAAATGGTATGACGCTCAAGGTAAAAGAAAGGTGGTTGGCTCCAGGCTTTGGTAATTTTGCTCGGAACATGTGTGCTGCATGCGCTATATGCCTGGCACACAATCCAGGTCAGGCCATTAAAACCCCAACCAAGCATCATGTAAGACCACTGTATCCCTTTCAAAGACTCCAGATCGACTACATCCAACTTCCTAGGTACAATGGATACGAATATGTGCTTGTGTGTGTGGACATGTTCTCAGGGTGGCCAGAGGCTTATCCAGTTCGTAAAGCCTCAGCAAAAACTACTGCCATTAAAATAGCACATGAACTGATACCCCGTTACGGCATGCCTGAGGTGATCGAGTCAGATAGGGGTACCCATTTTACTGGGGAAATATTCCAGAATGTTATGAAAATGTTGGGAGTAGAAAACCAGTTTCACACTCCATATCATCCACAGAGTTCAGGTAAAGTGGAAAGATTAAATGGGACAATAAAATTAAAAATCCAGAAGGCCATGGCAGAAACAGGAAAGCCTTGGACCGAGTGTCTACCACTTGCCCTGTATTCCATCAGAAACACCCCAAGGGGGAAGGCTAAGCTGTCACCACATGAGATTCTTTTTGGTAGAGCAGCAAATTTGGGTTGTTATTTTCCACAACAACTGATGTTGAATACTGAGACTTTAACTGCTTATGTACAAGAATTACAAAAACGTTTAACTAAAGTGCATTCGCAAGTTTTTGCTTCCCTTCCAGATCCAGAAAATCTCGAAGGAGGCCACAAGTTGGAACCTGGTGATCAAGTCTACGTGAAAAGACACACCAGAAAGACTCTGGAACCGAGATTTGACGGACCTTTCCAAGTCCTGTTAACAACTCCAACAGCAGTCAAGCTTGAAGGAAAGGCATCATGGATACATGCAAGCCATTGCAAAAAAGCAGTATAAGACTCATGATATTGATGTTAATAATGTTAACCTCAACGGAGGCATGGGAAAGACTGAATTCTCTAGCCCCTTTGAACAGTAGATTCGTACAACATCATAGAAAATTAGTGCATGACTTGTTAAATAATACGCAACCCTTGGCAGATTGTTGGATCTGTACCCATTCACCAGTATCAGCCACAAGTATACCTTTTCTAGCAGTTCCCGTGTCAGCTGAAGAAATATTCGCTTGGCCTAATTGTTCAGACAACCTGGCCAACAACCAACCTGGCAATACTAGACTATGGAATACTACAATCGCCATACCAATTGTGGGATGGGTAGAATTTCCTTGGTGGCAGGGCAATCTTACAGGAAAAATAGACAACTTACAATATTTAGCATTCAAGGGAGGAAAATGGGTACCTAGGAATAAGACTGGATTAACTGATTTAGGACAGGTCCCCACTGAAAATCTACAGCTCAGTTTCAGTACAACCACCCCTTCCTCTGATGCTTTCAAACCTACAGTATTGGAAAGATACATACATAATAGAAAATGGGAACATTCTGAGTTGTTCCCCCAAGGTGATGCAGACAGTTGTACAAGTAAGCCGGGGAACCTGGTTTGTAATGAATCCAATGAGTATGTCAACGGAATGCATGTATGTGGGAATCCCGCAGCCGGGTACTGTAGCCCCTTGGGACAAAAACCCTCTTGGTGTATGCTTCAGAATGTATCTAGTTTTGTGGATTTGGCTCACAGATTGGTATTGCAGCACTCAGCTTTGTGGGATCTGCCTGAGGGTACATTTTGGATATGCGGAGAAGGAGCATATAAATGGCTTCCCGTAGGTATAAAGGGTACTTGTACATTAGGACGCCTAACCCCGGCTACTTTCATAATTTCAAATAAACAAGTGAATATGCAAGCCGTGCCCAAGCACACACTGTATAAAAGAGCTGCAGATAACTCACCACGTCCCTCGGGGAGGCCGCATATAGTACAAATGGGAATTCCCAACAAAATTGCTAGTACCATTTTTATTTATCCTATGTTAACACAAATGTGGGATAAATTAGTTAGAGCCACGGATTATCTAGATGATCAGATTTGGGATATATTGGACATATTAAATACAATAATAGTCACTAACCAACATACCCTGGTATTGGATTACCTAACTGCCTCACAAGGGGGTATGTGTCAAATCATCGGACCCACCTGCTGTCATTATATAGACCCGAATAGTACTATGAGTATGAGATTTAAATTAAAAGACGTACAACGACTCAGGGATCAGTATGACAAAGACAATGACCAAAATAAGGATAGCTGGTGGTCAGATACCTTTTCTTTTCTTAACCCGGCCAATTGGTTCAGAGGGATCGGTGGGTGGGTTACCGGGATTATGCAAAGCCTAATACATACAGTTATGGTTATTGTAATTATATATGTATTATTCAAGGTTGTACTCAAGGGTATCTCGGTATGCACAAATAAATTTTGTGTAATGGATGAGAGAATATAAAGTTTTTTTTTTGTAATATCACAAAAAGAATGACTAAAATGATCGACAAGGTTTTGAATGGAATATGTCAAAGGGGGGATTGTGAAGAGCAGAACAAAAATGATTACCTCAATGAACAAAAATAAAAAAAAAAGAATTTGTGATAAATATTGACCTGTCCATTCAAGGACATTTTAGCTATAGTATGAAATCCTGTTTTTCTTGTCTGTGGAATTGCCTTTGTACTGTTTGTTGTGAAACTGCCGCCCACGAAACTGTTTTCTTTTCTTTTCTTTCTTTCCTGTTTTGTCTCTTTGTTTAAACATGCAAAACTTGTATAACCACTAAACCTACTGAAACAACTATATAAAGAAGGGATAGCAAAGTGAAGGCAGGCGTGCTTCAGAGACTTCCCAGTGATACACTATACAAGACGTGTCTTGTGTATTATTTCTGGTGATTCACCACTTCCAAAGGCTGCTCCGACTGAGTGTGATCCCGACACCGCATTGTTACAGGATGTAATCCTGGGCAGGGATTTTCCCTATTTCTGGCAGTTGTGGGAGAATCAGTTGCTCCTTCACGGTAGCTGTACCCGTGAATCTTCTCCCATGCCATCTGGAGGTCCCGAGTCCCTAGAGGAGACCCCACAGGAAGATGTTGCTGGGGAGGTTATTGTGACGCCCAGGAGACCGGGGTACCCAGCACCGGACCAATGGGGTCTGTCTCTTGAGGGAGATGTCACGGGTGGCTTGACCCGGTGCTGTGGCCTCAGGCAATGCACAGTGTAAGGGGTATCATGAGGGAACAGGCACTTACTTGATCAGCAGCAGGTTCTCTCAGCGGTGATGATCCTGATCCTGGATAGATAGCTATTGTCCAAATGAAAGTCTGAGGCACTGAAACGTTTAACCAGTTTACTTCAACATAAAGGGATTTACAACCAGTCCTGTCACCGGAGTCTGTATGGGAACTCTGAGTTACTTTGACCCTGCCGAGGTCTTCGCCTCTTATTGTACGCAGTTTCTGTGTGGCCCTGCTGCTGTATGTGAACTGGCTGCCGGCCCAATCTGTCCCCTCCGGGTCCTGGTTCGACGGGCAACCCGAGTCCTTTTATCGGCTTACCCCCTCCAGGAGTACCGCTGAACTCTGTGACTGTTGCTGCGTCCGGCCCTAGTGAAGCTGATATCACCTCACGTTTTTCCGGTTGCTGTATTATATATAATGAATACAGCCATGGATCCGGTATCCGTCTTTGCGCCTGTTCTGGGTAGTGACTAATGCTACCCGGTTCTCACAATGTCCTTTTTCTCTGTCCCTTTTCTCCTCAGGCCGGTGATTTGGGCCTGGAAACCGTCATAGGGCTGTTAGAAATTCAGCTGTATGACCTCTCACTTTCAGCTCCTTAGCCCAACTGCCAGTTCTTCTCTCAGACCAGAATGGATCAAGGGGAGTCTCTGGAGCTCCCCCTTCTGGCCGGAGGTGGTAGTGCAGTCTTGCTATTTTAGTATTTGTATCCAGTGTCAGTAACTGTTTTTGTGGCAAATACCCCTAGGGGTGCCACATTCCCCCTTAGTTAAGAACAGTACTCCGGGACTGTGGGACGATAACATTTTGAAATAACAATTAATATGTACAGAGTCTTAAAAATGAAAAGTTACAAAAACCACTCAAGGAAACAAAAATAGAGTTCTGTAAAAAGTCACTTCAAATAGCGTCCATTAATACAGTTCTATCCTTGAAGGTACTAGGAAAGGCACTGCACTTTGTATCCAAGAATTTAGTTCCATTTTTCCAAGACCCAATATAAAGTCTAAAGAAAGTTCAAAAAGAGCAAAAAGCAAAGTTCAAAAAGCAGTCTTTCCGGAGCTTTGATTTAGTGCCTCCGGGCTGATAAAAAGTTCAAGAATATGCAATAAGTTCATACAGACAAGTCTCTGTAGGTACTGGGCTTAAACGTTGCAGAATGATAACAATGACTATAGTTTTATAGTTGGTAATCCGCATACCTGGCCGGTAATTGACCCTGGGTACTACGCTGTGATCTACGTAATAGCGGTGTCTCTTCATGTGGTGTACTACTGTCTACTGCGGATGTAGTATCTGCCCGCTCTGCTAAAGATAATTCCACGACTATGGAGTTGGCAAGTCCACCGTGAATGGGATTACTCTGATCAGGAATCTGTTCTTCCTGGCCTGGAACCTCCCGTAGTACAGGGTCAGCCTCTTCCTGTCTTGGGACTTCTGGTATTGGGTTCGGTGTTGGGTAAAAGGCCACCATGGGAACCACTACTGCACCATGGTATGTTAGTAGGGTTTTGGGAAAGTCTCCTATACAGGTGTGATACATTTCCTCTTCTTTTTCCTTTACTGGTTGGACCTGCATGGGTTGAATAACTTCTGGTTCTGGCTGGACAACTTCTGGCTCTTTCAATGCTTCCGGACATAATTTAAGATTGTCTCTTGACACTAGTACAGATGTTAAGCCTCCGTTTTTGCTAATGAGACACATTTTAGGATTATCCATTCTTGTTAGTAAAACTGTGTAGGGTACGGCTTCCCACTGATTATCTAGTTTATTGGTTCGACGATTTCTCTTGAGCACTTGGTCACCCGGTCTTAATGGGGTCGCTAGAGCATTCTGGTTGAAAGTTCGCTCTTGTCTTTCTCTAGTTTGCTGAAGGCTTCTTTCCACACTCTCTTGCACTTGGCGATACTGCTTTTGCCATATGATATCCCAATTGGAGTCTTGAACTTCTGCGTCTGGTTTCAGAATTCCCATTTCTAGATCGATTGGTAATTGGCCGGGTCTTGCACGCATAAGGTAAGCTGGGGTGCAGTTGGTGGAGCTCACCGGGACATGATTATACAGATCCACCAAGTCAGGCAATTTCTCTGGCCATTGATTCCTTTCTGTCTCAGGTAAAGTCTTTAGTAGGTCTATTACAATATGGTTCATCTTCTCGCATAAGCCGTTTGTTTGTGGATGATAGGCCGTCGTCCGGATCTTTTTGCAACCATACATATTACAGAATTCTCTGAAGATCTCTGATTCAAAGGCTGTACCTTGGTCGGTGAGAACCTGTTCCGGATATCTATGGGGTCTACAAAAGTACGTTTGGAACGCTTTGGCTGCTGTTTTTGCTGTCAGATCTTTTACGGGTACTACTACCAAGAAGCGTGAATAATGGTCCACGATGGTCAAGGCATAGACATAGCCGGACCGGCTTGGTGTCAACTTCACGTGGTCTATGGCTACAAGTTCAAGTGGTTGTTTGGTGATGATGGGCTGCAGTGGTGCTCTTTGGTTCTTTTGATCATTTCTTCTGAGGTTGCACGGGCCACAGTTTCTGCACCACTGTTCGATTGATTTTCTCATCCCGACCCAATAAAATCTTTCTCTTAGAAGTACTTCTAACTTTTTCCAACCGAAGTGACCAGCACCATTATGGTAAGCTTCGAGGACCATCTTCACATCTTGTTTAGGCACGATAATCTGCCAAACCAATTCATGTGTTTTCGGATTGGTGTACCTTCTACAGAGCTTCCCTTGATACAGGAACATTTTGCCTCTTTCTTTCCAGAGTTGATGCGTCTCTTCTGGGGCATCCTCATTGGGATATGCACTTTGCTCAGTCAGCAGTTCCTTCACCAACTTCACAGCCGGATTGCTGTCTTGGGTGTCAGCCCATCTATGGTGTGCTAACGGATTAAAATTCACCTCTTGTTGTTTCTGATAGGTACTTGACTGATGATGTTTTGCCTTGGGATGATGGAAGGCTGGTAGTTCAATTTCTTCAAGCTCCCCCGTTTCTTCTTCTACATCTCTCAAGTGTGGCATCCGGGATAGGGCATCGGCATTTCCATTCTTGCGACCTGCTCGATACTTGATTATGAAGTTGTAATTAGATAACCGGGCTATCCATCGCTGTTCTAACGCACCTAATTTGGCTGTGTCCAGATGGGTCAACGGATTGTTGTCAGTATAGACAATAAATTCTGCAGCGGCCAGATAGTGTTTGAAACGTTCAGTCACAGCCCAAACTACTGCCAGTAGTTCCAATTTGAAGGAGCTGTAATTTTCTGAATTTCTTTCAGTTGGCCGGAGCTTTCTACTTGCAAAGGCGATGACTTTCTCCCGACCTTCTTGCTTTTGTGACAGCACCGCTCCTAGTCCCACATTACTGGCATCGGTGTAGAGGATGAAAGGTTGATGGTAATCTGGGTATGCCAGAACCTCTTCTCCGGTTAGTGCCTTCTTTAGTTGTTCAAAGGAGTCTTCCCTTTCGCCGCTCCACTGAAAAGGAGGGTTTCGGTTTGAAGGTTTCTTCGTCTGCCCTACCAAGGCGTCTTGCAAGGGTGCTGCCAACTTGGTAAATCCCTTTATAAATCTGCGATAGTAACCCACCAATCCCAGGAATTGCCTCACTTCTTTAGCGTTGGTAGGTCTTGGCCAATCCCTTATGGCGCTTATTTTCTCGGGATCCGGTGCTACTCCCTCCGAACTCACGATGTGTCCCAGGTACTGTACCTTTGGCTTGAGAAGGTGACATTTGGATGGCTTGATTTTCATGCCATACCTGGATAAGGCTTCGAACACTTCTGCCAGGTCTTTTAAGTGTTGTTCGTAAGTCTTTGAGTAGACGATCACATCATCTAGGTGCAGGAGGACGGTCTCGAAGTTCTTGTGTCCGAGGCAGCATTCCATCAGCCGCTGGAAGGTACCGGATGCGTTGCAGAGTCCAAATGGCATGCGATTAAATTCACATAGACCCATTGGTGTGGTGAATGCCGTCTTTTCCTTATCTCTCTCAGCCACAGGGACTTGCCAATACCCGCTTGTTAAAGGGACTCTGTCACCTGAATTTGGCGGGACTGGTTTTGGGTCATATGGGCGGAGTTTTCGGGTGTTTGATTCACCCTTTCCTTACCCGCTGGCTGCATGCTGGCCGAAATATTGGATTGAAGTTCATTCTCTGTCCTCCATAGTACATGCCTGCACAAGGCAAGATTGCTTTGCGCAGGCGTGTACTATGGAGGACAGAGAATGAACTTCAATCCAATATTGCAGCCAGCATGCAGCCAGCGGGTAAGGAAAGGGTGAATCAAACACCCGAAAACTCCGCCCATATGACCCAAAACCAGTCCCGCCAAATTCAGGTGACAGAGTCCCTTTAAGTCTAAGGTGGAAAAATAATTAGCAGATTTCAAAGCAGTCAAGGACTCTTCTATCCTAGGCAAGGGGTAGGCGTCTTTATGGGTGATGTTATTAATCCGCCGGTAGTCTACGCACATTCTCATGGTTCCGTCCTTTTTTTGACAATCACTAGAGGGGCCGCCCAGGGGCTACAGCTGTCTCTTATTACCCCGGCCTGTTTCATCTCCCTCAGCATATCTTTTGCACATTGATAGTGAGCGGGCGGTATGGGTCTATATCTTTCTTTTATTGGGGGATGGTCACCGGTGGGGATTGTGTGTTCTACCACTTCTATCCGTCCGAAGTCCAATGGGTGTTTACTGAAGACTTGTTCATATTCCGTCACTAGCCTATACACCCCTTGTTTTTGATGGGTAGGTGTTGAATTTATGCCCACGTGCAGCTGTTGGCACCAATCCTCCAATTCTCCATCTGAGCCGTTGACTTCCACCTGACAGGTTGGTTCTAAGAGCTCAATGGTTGTGATGGCATTGTTGTCAACAGTATATAGCTTTGCCACTGTAGCATACCTTGGCAAAGTGACCTCTTCCTCTCCACAGTTCAAAAGTCGTACCGGCACTCGTCCCCGGTGTACCTCGACTACCCCTCGTGCTGTGAGTATAGTGGGCCTGCTGTCGGTGTACACTGGTTCTATTAAGGCTTGATAATCTCGTCCCTTAGTACCAATGGCTGCTCTACACCATACCAGCATTTCTGTTTTTGGTGGGATTACAATAGACGTTGGATCACTTACCCTCACACTGCCGATTTCTCCACCTGCAACTTCTACCTGTTGCCTTAACATCAATACTTTTATTTCCCTCCGGAGAACTCTCTGCTGGTAGGATTTGGCAGTTTCAGCAATTTGCTGTAAGACAGAAATAACTTCGGCAAAGCAGTTCTCTAACACATTCATTCCTATCAATACAGTTGGTTCACAGTTCCGCCGGTCAACATCAACAACAATTATACCCTGTTTCTTCAATTCTACTTTACCAATCTTTATGGTCATCTCCCTGAATCCTAGTTTCGGTACCAACTTACCATTACTGGCCCAAATATCTAGTTCAACATCAGAGGGCCCTTTATCAATATCTGCATCAGCCCAGTACCTCTTATAAAGGATATACGGTATAGATGAAATCTGGGAACCTGTGTCCAGCAAAGCGTTGAGGGGAATTCCATCCAGCACGATAGGGATAATGGGTCGTCCTCCGATGTACCTGTCGTGCCAGGGTGTTGGGCCTTGAAAGTTAATTCCTGTGAAGCGGCCCGCATTCCCAGGGGATTCCCGTTTAAATCACAATCTCGTGCAAAGTGGCCTGGCTGCTGGCAACGGCGGCAAATGGGCTGTCCATCCGGTTGGTAGCGGTCGCGGGGTCGTCCTCTCCATGTCGGGTATTTCCGGGGTCTCATCCATGGAACATCCTCTCTACGGTTTGCCAACTCCATCTTGGGTCCTCTCATCTCCTGCATGGTTTTAGCCATTGAAGCAACAACATCAGTTAAAGAGTCAAGCTTTTGTTGAAGAGCCTCATTAGTACTGGGCCCCAGGGGCTTAGCAATGGCCCCGGACATAGCTGATGTCACTTGCACTCCCTGTTGTTGAGGTGCCTCTGCCATGGGTTGCGCAGGATCCTGATCCCGAGGTGCCTCTGCCAGCTGGAGACGTATAGCGCTCTCCTTTAATTGGGCAAATGTCAATTCAGGGTTCTTAAAAACAAGCATACTCACATGCCCCCGGTGAGAAGGGGTGTAGAGTCCCTCAATAAATTGATCTCTTAGCAGTTTATCCGCTCCGGTGTTAAAAATGGGTTCAGCCAGTGTAAGTGATTTAAGGGCTTCCTGCAGGTTTAAGGCAAAGTCTCTCACGCCTTCATTAGCTTTTTGTTTGCAATTAAAGAATCGTACTTTAGCTTTGCTGCCGGCAGTGGTTTCAAATGTAGCTTTTAATCCAGCAAATATGCGTTCAACAGTGCCTTTTAGATCAGCTGCCCATGCTGTGACTTCTCGCTTAGCATGGCCACTTAACTGCATCATCAGGAGACTAACACGCTGAACTTCACCCACGGGGAACATGTCAAAATGGGCCAGCATCTTTTCTCTGAAATCGTCAAGGGTATTAGGCTCACCTTCATACATTGGAAGCCACGGGCCATGCATCAGGCATCAGCACCGGCATGATGGGCGCCACTCCTTGCACCGCTGCGCTACCGGACGCTCTATCGACACTCTGTCTTTCAGCTGCATTAGCGTCGCCGGGTGCTGCGGCGTCTCCGTGCTGCGACATACTGTGCCCCCTTAGTTAATCCGGACCCTTTCGGTCCTCCGCTTCCGTCGGGATAGTGAAGATTCGTTCCGCTGTGCAGCAGGATTGGTTTTCCCCTTGCTCTGACGTCAGAGCGCTCAGCTTGGTGCCGCCCACAATGACACGCCCCCTGCCGCTCCCGCCCGCCGCGCGCTCTGTAATGGCGGATTCTGAAGTTTTTCAGTCAGACTGGGGCTCAGGTAATGGCGTAGCTCAATTAACAGTCTCGTGCCCAACGGTTATGAGGTGATGGCGGCCATCTTTACTCCATTATAACCAATGGGGAAAAGTCACTTTCAATAGTTTTTAATGGGAAATGGAATTTTCTTTAATAAAGTAAATTTTCAAGATTTTTCATCCAAGTTTTCACAGTTTTAGGCTCCAATCACGGCACACAATACCCGGTATACGGGCTGGCTGAATCCTGTTCGTGACGCCAATTGTGACGCCCAGGAGACCGGGGTACCCAGCACCGGACCAATGGGGTCTGTCTCTTGAGGGAGATGTCACGGGTGGCTTGACCCGGTGCTGTGGCCTCAGGCAATGCACAGTGTAAGGGGTATCATGAGGGAACAGGCACTTACTTGATCAGCAGCAGGTTCTCTCAGCGGTGATGATCCTGATCCTGGATAGATAGCTATTGTCCAAATGAAAGTCTGAGGCACTGAAACGTTTAACCAGTTTACTTCAACATAAAGGGATTTACAACCAGTCCTGTCACCGGAGTCTGTATGGGAACTCTGAGTTACTTTGACCCTGCCAAGGTCTTCGCCTCTTATTGTACGCAGTTTCTGTGTGGCCCTGCTGCTGTATGTGAACTGGCTGCCGGCCCAATCTGTCCCCTCCGGGTCCTGGTTCGACGGGCAACCCGAGTCCTTTTATCGGCTTACCCCCTCCAGGAGTACCGCTGAACTCTGTGACTGTTGCTGCGTCCGGCCCTAGTGAAGCTGATATCACCTCACGTTTTTCCGGTTGCTGTATTATATATAATGAATACAGCCATGGATCCGGTATCCATCTTTGCGCCTGTTCTGGGTAGTGACTAATGCTACCCGGTTCTCACAATGTCCTTTTTCTCTGTCCCTTTTCTCCTCAGGCCGGTGATTTGGGCCTGGAAACCGTCATAGGGCTGTTAGAAATTCAGCTGTATGACCTCTCACTTTCAGCTCCTTAGCCCAACTGCCAGTTCTTCTCTCAGACCAGAATGGATCAAGGGGAGTCTCTGGAGCTCCCCCTTCTGGCCGGAGGTGGTAGTGCAGTCTTGCTATTTTAGTATTTGTATCCAGTGTCAGTAACTGTTTTTGTGGCAAATACCCCTAGGGGTGCCACATTAGTGAATCTAACCTTCAGTACCCCTTCTCCATCATGGCAGGGGAAACGGAGGAAACTGAGGAACCTCAGCGAGAGGCGGAGGCAGACAGCCATCCGGCACCCTGCCTGCCAGATTTGGGAGTCCAGTTGGATGACTTCCACAGCGAGCAAATGAAAGATCCTACCCTGACTCCGGCTAGGAAAAATGTAAAAATGATAGATGGGGTACCCGTAGAACCTGACACTAAGCTAACGTACCCGTATATGGTTCTTGAAAATGATTTGCTCTACCAGGTAGAAAAAAAAGGGGAAGACACAGTGCAACGGTTAGTGGTACCCAAACCTTATCGGCGGAAGGTACTGGACTTGGCCCACGGACATATAATGGGGGGACATCTGGGGGTACAGAAAACCACAGAAAGGATATCGCATTATTTTGTGTGGCCTGGAATACATAATGATGTGCGTAACTATTGTGAGTCCTGTCCAGAGTGCTAAATCTCGGCACCTAAACCTCGGTTCCGTAGCCCTCTGGTACCCCTTCTTATCATTGGAGTCCCTTTTGAGAGAATTGGAATGGATTTGGTTGGGCCCCTTCCCTGATCCGCACGTGGGCACCAACATATCCTCGTCATCGTGGACTATGCCACTCGTTACCCGGAAGCCATCCCTTTGCGTAACACAGCTACCAAGACGATCGCCAAGGAATTGGTACAAGTGTTTAGTCGGGTGGGAATTCCAAAACAGATACTCACCGACCAGGGGACTCCCTTTATGTCGAGGGTAATGAAGGAGCTCTGCAGACTCTTACAAATAGACCCGTTGAGTACGTCTGTCTATCACCCTCAAACAGATGGCCTGGTTGAGCGGTTCAACAAAACCTTAAAACAGATGCTCCGGAAGGCGATAGACAAAGATGGGAAGAACTGGGATTACTTGATACCCTATTTGCTGTTTGCCATTAGGGAAGTTCCCCAGTCTTCCACAGGGTTTTCGCCTTTCGAACTGTTGTACGCCCTTCGTCCCCGGGGACTGTTGGACGTCGCAAAAGAAACCTGGGAAGGTCAAGTCACTCCCTTTAAAACGGTGATCGACCATGTAACACAAATGCAGGACCGTATTGCCGCTGTCATGCCCATTGTTAGGGACCATATGTTACAGGCCCAGGGAGCCCAGAGGCAAAGTTATGATAGAGGCGCTAAGGTCCGTACATTTGCATCCGGGGATAGGGTGTTGGTCCTAATCCCTACGGTGGATAGTAAATTTCTGGCGAAATGGCAGGGCCCATTTGAGGTCCTGGAAAGAGTTGGTGAAGTGAACTATAAAGTGTACCAGCCTGGTAAGAGAAAACCAGAACAGATTTATCATGTGAATCTGATAAAACCCTGGAAAGACCGCTCTGCCCTAACGGCGGATCTGCCCCGTCCGGTTTGTTCACCTACCGTACCGGAGGTGCAGGTTGCCGAGACTCTCTCGGAACGACAAAAATCTGAGGTTAAGCAGTTTTTGTTACAGAACCGCCAGTTTTTCTCGAAAAAACCTGGCCGGACTAAGCTAGTGAAACATGAGATTGTCACAGAGCCTGGCGTCACAGTTCATGTGAAGCCCTACCGGATTCCGGAAGCACGCCGTGAAGCCGTCTCCCGGGAAGTGATGGCAATGTTGGACTTAGGAGTCATTGAGGAGTCGCACAGCGCCTGGTCCAGTCCAATCGTGTTGATACCTAAACCGGATGGCTCCATACGGTTTTGTAATGACTTTATGAAACTGAATGCGGTTTCTAAATTTGATGCGTACCCTATGCCCCGGGTCGATGAGTTGATCGACCGGCTTGGTAAAGCCCGATACATTACGACCCTGGATTTAACAAAGGGGTACTGGCAGATCCCTCTGGCCGAGGCGGCCAGAGAGAAGACGGCATTTGCTACACCGGAAGGTCTGTTCCAGTATGTCTACATGCCGTTTGGACTTCACGGAGCTCCCGCAACGTTCCAGAGATTGATGGATCGAGTCTTGAGGCCCCACAGACAGTACGCTTCTGCCTACCTGGATGACATCGTAATTTACAGCATGGACTGGGAAACTCACCTCCGGAAGGTACAAGCGGTGATTGATGACCTGCGAGATGCAGGCTTAACGGCAAACCCCAAGAAATGTCACATCGGGCTTGAAGAAGCCCGATACTTGGGCTACGTGATTGGCAGAGGAGTGGTTAAACCCCAGATCGACAAAATACAGGCAATTTAGGGCTGGCCACAACCAGTGAACAAAAAACAAGTACAAGCTTTCCTGGGGATTGCCGGCTATTATCGCCGGTTCATACCCAATTTTGCAGCCATGGCTACCCCCTTGACGGATCTTACCAAAGGGAGGGGTTCCGTCATGGTAAAATGGACCTCAGCTGCTGAAGAGGCCTTCCACAGCCTGAAACGGGCTTTGTGCTGTCAGCCCATACTAGTGACTCCTGATTTCAGCAGCGAGTTTGTGGTACAAACTGATGCCTCTGGTACTGGTGTCGGAGCTGTACTTTCCCAGGTGAGGGACGGAGTCCAACACCCGGTCCTCTACCTCAGCCGAAAACTGAATGTACATGAGCAGAGGTATGCAGTGATTGAAAAAGAGTGCCTAGCCATTAAATGGGCTCTCGACTCCCTCAAGTATTACCTGGCCGGTAGGAAGTTTAGGCTGGTCACGGACCATGCCCCTCTCAAGTGGATGCACCTCCACAAGGACCGTAATAGTCGGGTAACCCGGTGGTTCCTTGCCCTGCAGGCTTACTCTTTTACAGTGGAGCACCGACCTGGGGTGCAGATGGGGAACGCCGATGCCCTGTCCCGAGTGCACTGTTTCAAGAGTGTTCTTGCTCGACCGGAGTGCTCTGAGCAAGGGGGGGGGGGGATATGTAAGACTCATGTCGGTGTGGTAGTTGGGGGCAGGTATATCTCGCCCAGGTATTTGTCCTATGTGAATTAGGCCACTCAGTATCTTCAGGATGCTAATGGGTTAACAAGTGCAGGAATAAAGGATGACCAGCTGGGGGTTTCCAGCGTCAGCCTGGGGCACACAGATTGCCTGTCTGTGTGAGACAAACGTGAGTGAGAGCTGTGCTCAAGAATTGTGTTTTGTTAGTTGGGTGGGAGAAGCCCCCCCAGTTGTTGAGATAGCAACGTGTTGGTTTAGTTAGCGCCGGACAGGCTAGAATTTATTTTTATGTTTTGTTTTATCTATGTTGCTTTCACGTTAATAAATCTGACCTGAGGTCAGCCTGCTCAGAAAACCTGCTGTACGCCTCAGATTCAATGCACAAACCACGTTACCTTTGACCCCAGCAAAGGCGATCCCGGAGTGTTGTGTCACAATACGTACTTAAATATGTTCACAGAGATTACAATGAGAAATGTCCACAAAATCATAGTAATGCACTGATATCACAATGATGAACCACAGAGATCATAACTTGCAGTTATTAAGTCACTACTGAATTTCTTTCCTGAGATGCACAGACATGTAGGTACAAACTATGTATGCCACTATCACCGTACGCAACGAGAGTCCGGTTACAGACCAGCGGCATTTAAAATTCAAGTCTAAGTAGGCTTAAACAAGGGTCTGTCTCTATAAGAGAACCATGTGCTTCCAACTTGGAACAGCAGTAATCAGGGTCTGACTGTGGTGTCTGGGGCCCACCAAAGGAATGGACTGTAGGGGCCCATCCTACAGCTATATGCAAATATCTGTCAGTCGTTATCCCCATTATAGTGGAGCATCGACTGGAAAACACAGGCGGCTGCTGCACATCTACTGTGCGCCCCCATAGCTGGGATGTACAATTATGATATTTTACATTAAAGGTTCTATGGTTAAAACAAGTTATCACCGATCCATGGGCTCCACAGGATAGGTGATCGCTTAGGTCTGACCATTAGAAACTGCACCGATCGGAATAATGGGGAAGTTTTATCCATGACAGGACACTTATCCCCATTTTAAAATGTAGCAGCAGTTCAGGTGTCTGACCGCAGCTCCATTCATTGTGTTTGGGGGCTTCCAGAAAAAAATAAGAGCAGCGCTCGCAGCCACAGAGTGAAAGAATTGATCAGTGTTCAAGTCGGACATATCACTCCAGTCTAATGGGGATAAAAGTTTTATATTCTGCCGACTGGGTCCCAGCAGTCAGACCTCCCACCACCACCAATCAATACTTTATCACTAATCCTGTGGAGAGGTGATTACTTTTTTCACAGGAGAACCCCTGTAAGTGCATCTCTGACGCTGTGATCCAAGTATCTAATCTCTAATGGAAATAAAGAATCTTCTAATTACTATCAGAGAGAAAAGATGACTGCATATACAACACAATCCACTATACCAAGACCAATAACACCACATACAGGAAGAAATACCACCACACCATGACCAGACCACATAGTGACCGAATAAAACCACATATTACCAGGATATAGGGACCAAATAATACCATATAGAAGGAGAAATACCACCACACCATAACTAGACTACACATTCCACCACATAGTGACCGAATAATAGGGGATAAATACCACCATACCGTGACCAGACAACATATTACCATCACATAGTGACTGAATACTACAATACTGATCATGAATACAAATAGAACACTGTTATTACCACTGGTGACATTATGTACAAGAGCTCTGTATATAATGTCAGTGTGCAGGTAATACAGGGATCACCAGTGACATTATACACAGGAGCTCTGTATATAGTGTCGGTGTATAGGTAACAGTGACCACCAGTGACATTATACACAGAAGCTCTGTATATAGTGTCAGCTTACTGGTAATACAGTGATAACCAGTGACATTATACACAGGAGCTCTGTATATAGTGTCAGTGTACAGGTAATACAGTGACCACCAGTGACATTATACACAGGAGCTTTGTATATAGTGTCAGTATACAGGTAATACAGTGATCACCGGTGACATTATACACAGGAGCTCTGTATATAGTGTCAGTGTACAGGTAATACAGCGACCACCAGCGACATTATACACAAGAGCTCTGTATATAATGTCAGTGTACAGGTAATACAGTGATCACCAGTGATATTATACACAGGAGCTCTGTACACAGTATATAGTGTATAGTGTGCGTGTACATGTAATACACTCACTCACCGGTGATGTCTCTAGTTGAAGTCCGCCTTCTTCGCTTTTCTTCTTCAGCCAGCATAGACCTCCATCACTTCCTCCAGCCAGGACTCATCTCTGCAAAAAATAACACACAATCATCAATAGCTGATCACTTCCAGAGCACTTTCCCCACTTTTTCCCTGACTTCTACACTATGTCAGATGAAGAAAAAAAAAGCGACATAGTGCCGCCCTGCACAGTAACAGGATCCCCCTTTTGTTCCCTCCATGAAAAAGTTTCCTAAAAAATAAACTATATTGCAGTAGTAATAATGTCCCTAATTGGACCCTAAAGAAATTATCTTCCCCACTTGTCACCATAAACTAATATAGCATGTTCCTCATTCTGGCCCTCAAACAGTAATTAAGTCCCTCATCCTGGCCCCCTTTATTTAATAATCTCGCCCAGCCTGGCCTCCTTTATTTTATAATATGCCCCAGCCTGCCCCCCTATGTCCTTTGTGCAGCCTGGCTCCCAGATATCTATCCTGCCCCCAAGCTATCCATACTGGCCCCCATATGTCCCAATGGCAATATCTTGCGCTGGGGAGAGCTTTGTCGGGAACGTTGTCTGCTGCCGGTGCGTCCTGTGGGTTCTTCTTCTTCTTCTTCTTCTTCTTTTCCTGCCTTACCCTGTGTCTACAGTTCTTTCTCTGATGTCTTCAACAAGAAGGAAGCTGAGGGTCTACCTCCTCACCGTCCCTATGATTGTCCCATAGATCTCGTGCCTGGAACTACCCCGCCTAGGGGAAGAATCTACCCTCTCTCTCCTGCTGAGACACAAGCTATGTCTGAGTATATTCAAGAAAATCTTGCTAAGGGATTCATTTGCAAGTCTTCTTCTCCTGCCGGAGCAGGCTTCTTTTTCGTGAAGAAGAAAGATGGCTCACTTCGTCCCTGCATTGATTATCGAGGCCTAAATAACATCACGGTGAAGAACAAATATCCTCTGCCACTCATTCCGGAACTCTTCGATCGTCTCCGAGGAGCGCAAATTTTTACCAAATTGGATTTGCGTGGTGCGTACAATCTGGTTCGAATTCGTGCAGGCGATGAGTGGAAGACCGCCTTCAATACTCGTGACGGTCACTATGAATATTTGGTTATGCCGTTTGGTCTCTGCAACGCTCCAGCGGATTTCCAGGAATTTGTGAACGATGTATTTCGGGATCTTCTCTACTCCTCTGTCGTAGTCTATCTTGACGACATTCTCATCTTTTCTCCAGATCTTTCCACTCATAGACGAGATGTCCGCCGTGTTCTGCAACGGCTAAGGGAGAATCATCTGTTCGCTAAGATTGAGAAATGCGTCTTCGAGCAATCCTCACTGCCCTTCCTTGGATATATTGTCTCTAAGTCTGGCCTGGAGATGGACCCAGAGAAGGTTTCTGCTGTCCTGGATTGGCCTCGTCCTCTTGGAACAAAAGCAATCCAACGTTTTCTTGGCTTTGCCAACTACTATAGACAATTTATTCCTCATTTCTCTTCAATTACCAAGCCTATCTCTGCCCTAGTTCACAAAGGAGTCAACTCCAGTCTTTGGACCCCTGAGGCTGAAGAGGCTTTTCAGTCCCTTAAACAAAGATTCGCTACAGCCCCTGTGCTTCACCGTCCTGATGCAAATAGACCGTTTGTCCTTGAAGTCGACGCATCTTCTGTCGGAGCCGGAGCTGTACTTTTGCAAAGATCTTCTTCCGGACATTTGGTGACCTGTGGTTTTTTCTCTAAAGCCTTTTCTGCTCCAGAGCGGAACTACTCCATTGGAGATAAGGAACTATTGGCTATCAAGTTAACCTTAGAGGAGTGGCGTTATCTCCTTGAGGGGTCTCTTCATCCATTCACCATTTACACAGACCACAAGAATTTGGCCTATGTTCAGTCTGCTCAAAGACTAAATCCACAACAAGCCAGATGGTCTTTATTCTTTGGACGATTTGAATTCGAACTTCATTTCCGACCCGGAAATAAGAACGTCAAAGCGGATGCTCTTTCAAGATCCTTTCAGCCTCAGGACATAGAGGACTCTCCGGCTCACATCATTGATCCAGCGAAGATCGTCACTCTTGCTCCTCTAAGAGTGATTTCAGCTCCTCCTGGCAAGACTCTTGTGTCAAATCAAGACAAGGAGAGAGTTTTACGTTGGGGTCACTCCTCCAAGATTGCGGGACATGTAGGAGTCAAGAAGACACTTTCCCTTATCTCTCGGCACTACTGGTGGCCATCTCTCCGACAAGACGTCACCGAATTCATTGCTTCTTGTTCTTCTTGTGCCAAGAATAAAGTTCCTAGGCAGCTTCCTTCCAGTCTCCTGCATCCTCTGCCTGTGCCTTCCGTCCCTTGGAGCCATATCGCTATGGACTTCATCACTGATCTACCTTGTTCCTCGGATTGCTCTGTCATCCTAGTTGTTGTGGATCGGTTCTCTAAGATGGCTCACTTCATCGCGTTGCCTAGTCTGCCTTCCGCTCCTGAGTTAGCAAAAAATCTTTTTACACCAAGTCTTCCGTCTTCATGGTTTTCCACATCATATTGTCTCTGACCGTGGAGTACAATTTACCTCACGTTTTTGGAGAGCTCTCTGCAGTCTATTGAAGATTAACCTGGACTTCTCTTCCGCTTATCACCCTCAATCCAACGGTCAAGTGGAGCGAGTTAATCAGGTTCTGACTACATACCTGCGACATTTTTCCAATGCACACCAAGATGACTGGGTCTCCCTTCTCCCCTGGGCTGAGTTCTCATATAACAATCTTCCCAGTGAGTCTTCCTCCAAATCTCCCTTTTTTGTGGTCTATGGTCAACATCTGAGCTTTCCCTTCCTGTTTCTCTCTCCTCGGGGGTACCGGCAGCGGATTTCTTGTCCCGGGAATTCTCTAAGATTTGGAATGAGACCAAACAAGCTCTTGAGAGAGCTAGCCATAATATGAAAAGGTTTGCTAATAAGAAGCGTTTGGATGCTCCTCCATATTCTCCAGGTGATAGAGTTTGGCTCTCCTCTCGCTATATCAAGCTTAAAATTCTCTCTTACAAACTGGGTCCTCGCTATATTGGTCCTTTTCCTATCTTGAATCGCATTAATGATGTTTCCTACAAATTGAAGCTACCTGCCTCTTTACGCATTCCCAATGCTTTCTATGTATCTCTTCTCAAGCCCGCAGTGTTTAATCGTTTTCACTCCGCTACCTCTCTCTCTCCTCAGCTCTGTACTTCTGATGGAATCTTTAATGTTAAAGATATTCTTGCCAAAAAGGTAGTTAGGGGTAAAACCTATTTTTTGATTGATTGGGAGGGATTTGGTCCTGAGGAGAGGTCCTGGGAGCCCCGAGAGAACATCAATGCTCCTCTTATCATGAGGAGATTCCTTTCTAGCCTTAAAAAAAGGGGGACTAAGGAGGGGGGTACTGTCACGTCCGCACATACTTACCGGTCTTTTCCCATCCCTCGGCGCACTCACGATCCTGTCCCTCACCGCTCTGCCTCTTCTTTCGCTGGCTCTCGGCGTCCGGTGTCATTGCGCATGCGCGGTCGCGTCTCCTCCGTCGCTGAGCCCTCTGGGAGGTCGCGACCCGATGGCTCCGCCCCAACATGGCGGCGCCCATTGGGTATTTCTTCCCGGCGTCTTTCCAGGTAAGACGCCTTTGCTTCGTAGGTGCACTGTCTGCTGTCAGCGTTCCTATGCCCTAGGCTTCCTAGTATTAGTATCTCTTCCCTGCTTGGTTCTTTCTGTGTCTCTGTTCAGTGTTCCTGCTGTGTCCTGCCTAGTTCCGTGTTCCTGCCTTGTCCTGCCAAGTCCTGTGTTCCTGTCGTGTCCTGCCAAGTTCCGTGTTCCTGCCGTGTCCTGCCAAGTTCCGTGTTCCTGCCGTGTCCTGCCAAGTCCTGTGTTCCTGCCGTGTCCTGACTAGTTCCGTGTTCCTGCCGTGTCCTGCCAAGTCCTGTGTTCCTGTCGTGTCCTGCCAAGTTCTGTGTTCCTGCCATGTCCTGCCCAGTTCCGTGTTCCAGCCGTGTCCTGCCAAGTTCCGTGTTCCTGCCGTGTCCTACCTAGTCCTGAGTTCCTGCCGTGTCCTGCTTCGTCTCGTGTTCCTGTCATATTCAGCTAAGTCCTGTTTTCCTATTGTTTGTAACAACTCTGCTGGCATCACGGCATGGCCTCACATCTATCACACAATCTTACCCACTGCTCCAGGCCATGATGTGGTTTCTATTTCATGCCAGCTCCATGTTCTGTGTCTCTGCTCTGTGCATGCTTCATGGCTATGTGTATAGGGGGCCGGCACCTGAACTCTCTGGTTCTTATAGGAATCAGGTGCATCTGTCTAATCAGTTCCTGACCAATTACCAAGAGGCCTCCTGTATATAGTGCAGCTCCACCCTGTGGTCGGGGCCTGTGCAACTTTCTCCCTCAGTCAGTTCTTAGCTGCTGAGGTGCCAGGTCCTGTCTCGGTTGCTCTTTCTTGTCTGCCACCCAGGGGGGCGTTGTACCCTGGTCTTGTCCTGTGTAGCCACCCAGTGGGGCTTTGTACCCTGGTCTCTGTCTTGTGTAGCCACCCAGAGGGGCACCATACCCTGGCTTGTGTCTATGTCTCTGTGTCTTGTCTCATTCCTGACTCTGTCTTAGTCTAGTCCTATTCCACTGTCTGTTTATATCTGTCTTGGTTTGCCTTTTCTGCTCTGTTCGCCACTGTCTGTGGCTCTGCTTCTCTTTGCTCAGTTCTACCACTACCTGTGCTTCTGTGTCTCTCAGCTTTTCCCTCAGCTCTGCTCTCTGTAACTTTGCTCTGCACTCTGACCTTGCTTTACACTCTTTGGCTTTGCTCTCAGCTCTGCACTCAGAACTTGCTCCGCACTCTGTGGCTTTGCTCTGTGGCTCCGCTCTTTGCGGTTCTATCTGGCTCCGCTCTTTGTGGTTCTATCTGGCTCCGCTCTTTGCGGTTCTACCTGGCTCTGCTCTTTGTGGTTCTACCTGGCTCCGCCTCCTGCGTTTCTGCACTTGGCTCCATCTCCGCTCTTGGCTCCGCCTCCAGCGTCTCCGCTCTTGGCTCCGCCTCCAGCGTCTCTGCTCTTGGCTCCGCCTCCAGCATCTCTGCTCTTGGCTCCGCCTCCAGCGTATCTGCTCTTGGCTCCGCCTCCAGCATCTTCGCTCTTGGCTCCGCCTCCAGCGTCTCCGCTCTTGGCTCCGCCTCCAGCGTCTCCGCTCTTGGCTCTGCCTTCTCCTTCTCTTCTCTTAGTTCCACCTTCTACTCGTACTCAGCCTCCTGCGTTTCTGTTCTTGGTTCTAGCTCTTGTGCTTTCGCTCTGCATCCGCTCTTGCGGTTTTTCTCTACTTGTTACTTAGTACTCCTGTCTGAACAGGTTCCTACCTGTTTCACATACCTGCCTGCAGATCGGTCCCTTCCGGTTCTTCCTATGTTCCAGCCGTAACCGCCTGCCTACCAGAGAGCCAGCCGTGTCCGCCTACCCGCCAGTGTCTCTGTTGTACCCGTCTGCCTGCCTGTGTCCCAGCCGTGCCCGCCTGTCAGCCAGAGTGCCAGCCATGCCCGCTCCATTCCTTAGTGGGATCAGCAGCCACAGCCAGACATCACCCTGGAGTGGCACCTGGTAGCTTCCTATTGCACAAGTTTGACCTCACCATCAGAGGCTCCAGCGAACACCTAGGAAGCTACTTAGTTACGCCCCTTCCAGGGAAGTTTGGTCTGTGGTCCAGTGGGGCCACACCCCCGTATGCCCGCGCCAACCAGTCTGGGCGCGTGCGTGACAGTTTGCACAGGCCATGGTCCCCGCTGAGTCCCATGTGCCTTCGCTCTCGGAGCAAGATGAACTCTCTTCTTGCCAGTATTGGCCTCCGAGGAAAATGTTTACCCAGTCTGAAAGCCAGTCCTTCACTGCTCCATCCCCTATTGTCATCTCTAATGAGCTGTTTGATCGACTTCAAGCCTGCGCTCCTAATGACGAATCCAAGCCAGCAGATCCTCCATGCTACTATGGGGACCCAAAGCAATGTCGTGTGTTCCTGGAGCGGTGCTTGCGTTATTTCAAGTGGCATGCTACCCAATTCCCCACTGACTGGTTGAAAGTAGGTTTCTTAATGGCCTACCTTAGAGGAGATGCTTTGATGTGGTGCGACCCCCTTTGGGAAGCAGGGGACCCCATCATCTCGAATTTGCCGGCCTTCCTGGTGGCCTTCTGTAAAGCCTTTGATGAGCCAAGTACTGCATCTCCTGAAAAGTCTTCCCCTTCAAGCTCACAGAGACGGTGCAGACGAAAGAAACCTGTAGGTAAACCGTCACTTCCGTCCATGACCGTCCAAGACTCATCTGTTCCACAACCCGCCAAAACGGCCACCCGAGCAAGATCCAAGAGGTCTAATAAGAGGGGTCTGGCAAATCTGCAGCCTGAATCTGGTGCTGAGATTGAAATACGGTATCCCTGTGGTTGTAAAGAACATTCAGATGGTCTTTGCCCTGTGAAGCCTGTACTCCAAAACCCTGGGCCAGCAGGAGAGGCTGCCCCAGGCGAGAGTACTTCCTCTCCATCTAAGTTTATGACTGTTTCTCTGCCTTCTGGGAGCTTTGGTGTGTTTAAGCCACCTATCATTCGGAGTCCGTGTATGGTCTCCGTTCTACAGCTCCAGAACCCGGTGTGGGCGTTGCCTGATAATGGCCGAGCCCTGTTAAAGAGCAGTCTAGTCCTGCAAGGACAACTACAGCTCCAAGTTGGAGTTTTATACATGAAGAAGTTTGTTTTCCGTATGCTGTCTGTTATGCCCATGGGTCATTCTGAGCCAAGGACTCTACCACCCGCTCTGGTCAAGAGTTCCAGTAAAGTGCTTCGTTTGAACTTACCCAGTCTTGAGAAGTGTCTGGTTCCCATGCATCAAAGACTCTCAGCAGTGTCATCTTCTTCAGCTGATCTGCTAGTCGTCGAGTCAAGGTGTGCTGATGTCACCGAAGATGGGGAAACGGTGACGATGTCTCCACACATCTCCAATGACTATACCAGTAAACAGTTAGTCGTCGAGTCAAGGTGTGCTAACGTCACTGAAGATGGGGAAGCGGTGACTATCTCTCCACACATCTCCCACGACTATTCCTGTAATCCGTTCCTAGGAACATCCCCGCCGTTTGGACGATTTCTTCTGGATAACGGGCAGAGGATGGTTCCTATGTGGATACCTTCAGTGTCCTTGTGGCCGGCTGGTGAAGATTTCAAAACAGAAGTTTGTTCACCTCAATTTTTCTCTGACCCGGTGGAGCTGTTGTTCTCCACTCTCATCTCTAATGACTTTTCTTGTGTTCCTTACCTAAGAACATCCCTGCTACCTGTCGGGCAAAAGTTGAATCCTATGAGAAGGCTTTCAGTTTCCGTGTGTCCGGCTGGTGAAGATGTTAAGACAGCAGCATTCAATTCCCTGTTACCTGTCTACCTGAAGGAGGTGGTCCAGCTCATTGTGGAAGCTAACCCTGTTGAGCACCAAGAGACTTTGTTTTATGAGATTCCTGGTGACCCGCCTGCCTTATTCTACCCTGAAGATGTCATGTTGGCCTGGATTATGTGTGCTCCTATCCTTCTACAAGTTATTCTGGCGGGCTTGAAGAAGAGGGGCCGTAAAGGGGGGGGGTACTGTAACAACTCTGCTGGCATCACGGCATGGCCTCACATCTCTCACACAATCTTACCCACTGCTCCAGGCCATGATGTGGTTTCTGCTTCATGTCAGCTCCATGTTCTGTGTCTCTGCTCTGTGCATGCTTCATGGCTATGTGTATAGGGGGCCTGTCATGATCCCAATGGCAAGGGATCACAAAAGGACAAGCACAAAAACCAAACAAGCTCTAGGGTGATGGAACCTGAGCTGACCGCGATCCTGAACCTAAACACACAACTAGCAGTAGCCGGGGAACGTGCCTACGATGATTCCTAGACGTCTCGCGCCAGCCGAAGGATTAACTTCCCCTATTAGAAGAAACACAGACCTCACTTGCCTCCAGAGAAACACCCCACAGAAATAGCAGCCCCCCACAAGTAATAACGGTGAAATGAGAGGAAAGCACATACGTAGTTATGAAAATAGAATCAGCAAAAATGAGGCCCGCTAAAGCTAGATAGCAGAGGATACAAAAGTGAACTGCGCGGTCAGCGAAAAACCCTTCAAAAAACCATCCTGAAATTACTTGAACTCATGTGCCAACTCATGGAACATGAGGAGTAATTTCAGCCCACTAGAGCAACCAGCAGCAAGGAATCACATATCTGCAAGCTGGATGAAGACAAAAATAAAGCAAAACGTGGAACAGGAAAATCAAAACTTAGCTTGTCCTGAAGATAACAGACGCAGGGAGCAGAGGTAAAAAGACACGCTGATTACATTGATAGCCGGCGAGGAAATGACAAAAAAGCCAGGTTAAATAGGAAACTCCCATAACCTGATGGAACAGGTGGACACCAGAGACCGCAGAGAACACAAGTCACCCGGTACCATCAGTAACCACCAGAGGGAGCCCAAAAACAGAACTCACAACAGTACCCCCCCCTTGAGGAGGGGTCACCGAACCCTCACGAGAACCACCAGGGCGACCAGGATGAGCCCTATGAAAAGCACGGACCAAGTCGGCAGCATGAACATCAGAGGCAATCACCCAAGAATTATCCTCCTGACCATAACCCTTCCACTTGACCAAATACTGGAGTTTCCGTCTGGAAACACGAGAATCCAAGATCTTCTCCACAACATACTCCAATTCACCCTCAACCAGCACCGGAGCAGGAGGCTCAAGCGAAGGAACAACAGGTACCTCATACTTCCGCAACAACGACCGATGGAACACATTATGAATAGCAAACGATGCCGGGAGATCCAAACGAAACGACACAGGGTTAAGAATTTCCAAGATCCTATAGGGACAGATAAACCGAGGCTTGAACTTAGGAGAAGAGACCTTCATAGGAACAAAACGAGAAGACAACCACACCAAGTCCCCAACAAGAAGTCGAGGACCCACGCGGCGACGGCGATTAGCAAACTGCTGAGCCCTCTCCTGGGACAACTTCAAATTGTCCACCACATGACTCCAAATCTGATGCAACCTATCCACCACCATGTCCACTCCAGGACAATCAGAAGGCTCCACCTGACCAGAGGAAAAACGAGGATGAAACCCCGAATTACAAAAGAAAGGAGAAACCAAGGTAGCAGAACTAGCCCGATTATTAAGGGCAAACTCGGCAAGCGGCAAAAAGGAAACCCAGTCATCTTGATCAGCAGAAACAAAACACCTTAAATAAGTTTCTAAAGTCTGATTAGTTCATTCCATCTGGCCATTCGTCTGGGGATGGAATGCAGACGAAAAGGACAAATCAATGCCCATCTTAGCACAGAACGTCCGCCAAAATCTAGACACAAACTGGGATCCCCTGTCAGAAACGATGTTCTCCGGAATGCCATGCAATCGGACCACGTTTTGAAAAAACAGAGGGACCAACTCAGAGGAGGAAGGTAACTTAGGCAAGGGTACCAGATGAACCATCTTAGAAAAGCGGTCACACACAACCCATATGACGGACATTTTTTGAGAGACAGGGAGATCCGAAATAAAGTCCATGGAAATGTGCGTCCAAGGCCTCTTCGGGATAGGGAAAGGTGACAACAATCCACTGGCCCGAGAACAGCAAGGCTTAGCCCGAGCGCAAACTCCACAAGACTGCACGAAAGAACGCACATCCCTCGACAAGGAAGGCCACCAAAAAGACCTGGCCACCAAGTCTCTAGTACCAAATATTCCAGGATGACCTGCCAACACAGAAGAATGGACCTCGGAGATGACTCTACTGGTCCAATTATCCGGAACAAACAGTCTTTCCGGCGGACAACGATCAGGTTTCTCCGCCTGAAACTCCTGCAAAGCACGTCGCAAGTCTGGGGAGACAGCCGACAAAATCACCCCATCCCTAAGGATACCAGTGGGCTCAGAATTTCCAGGGGAGTCAGGCACAAAACTCCTAGAAAGAGCATCCGCCTTCACATTCTTTGAACCTGGCAGGTATGAAACCACAAAATTGAAACGGGAGAAAAACAGTGACCAACGAGCCTGTCTAGGATTCAGACGCTTGGCAGACTCAAGGTACATCAGATTTTTGTGATCAGTCAAGACCACCACACGATGTCTAGCACCCTCAAGCCAATGACGCCACTCCTCAAATGCCCACTTCATGGCCAAAAGCTCCCGATTACCAACATCATAATTCCGTTCAGCGGGCGAAAATTTTCTAGAAAAGAACGCACATGGCTTCATCACTGAGCCATCGGAGCTTCTCTGTGACAAAACCGCCCCCGCTCCGATCTCGGAAGCATCAACCTCAACCTGAAAAGGAAGCGACGTATCTGGCTGACGCAACACAGGAGCAGAAGAAAACCGGCGCTTAAGTTCCTGAAAGGCCTCCACAGCCGCAGGAGACCAATCAGTAACATCAGCACCCTTCTTAGTCAAATCCGTCAAAGGCTTAACAACACTAGAAAAATTAGTTATGAAGCAACGATAAAAATTAGCAAAGCCCAAGAACTTCTGTAGACTCTTAAGAGATGTAGGCTGCGTCCAGTCACAAATAGCCTGAACCTTGACGGGATCCATCTCAATAGTAGAAGGGGAAAAAATATACCCCAAAAAAGAAATCTTCTGGACTCCAAAGAGACATTTAGAACCCTTTACAAACAAAGAATTGGCCCGCAGGACCTGAAACACCTTCCTGACCTGCTGAACATGAGACTCCCAGTCATCAGAAAAAACCAAAACATCATCCAAATACACGATAATAAATTTATCCAGATATTCACGGAAAATATCGTGCATAAAAGACTGGAAGACAGAAGGAGCATTAGAAAGTCCAAAAGGCATCACCAAATACTCGAAATGGTCCTCAGGCGTATTAAATGCGGTTTTCCACTCATCACCCTGCCTTATCCGCACAAGATTATACGCACCCCGAAGATCAATCTTAGTGAACCATTTAGCCCCCTTAATGCGAGCGAACAAATCAGTCAACAATGGCAAAAATTTGACTGTAATCTTATTCAAAAGACGATAATCTATGCAAGGCCTCAAGGAACCATCTTTTTTGGCCACGAAAAAAAAACCTGCTCCCAAAGGGGACGAAGATGGATGGATATGTCCCTTTTCCAAGGACTCCTTAACATAATTCCGCATAGCAGTATGCTCTGGCACTGACAGATTGAACAAACGACCTTTAGGGAATTTACTGCCAGGAATCAAATCTATAGCACAATCGCAATCCCTGTGAGGAGGAAGCGAACTGAGCTTAGGCTCCTCAAAAACCTCCCGATAATCAGACAAAAATACCGGAACCTCAGAAGGAGTAGATGAAGCGATAGAAATCGGAGATGCATCATCATGAACCCCCTGACATCCCCAGCTTAACACAGACATTGTTTTCCAGTCCAGGACTGGGTTATGAGTTTGTAACCATGGCAGACCAAGCACTAAGACATCATGTAAATTATACAGTACCAGGAAGCGAATCACCTCCTGATGAACGGGAGTCATACGCATGGTCACTTGTGTCCAGTACTGAGGTTTATTCATAGCCAAAGGTGTAGAGTCAATTCCTTTCAAAGGAATAGGAACTTCCAGAGGTTCCAGACTAAACCCACAGCGATTGGCAAATGACCAATCCATAAGACTCAGGGCAGCGCCTGAATCCACATAGGCATCGACGGAAATGGATGATAATGAACAAATCAGAGTCACAGACAGAATGAACTTAGACTGTAAAGTACCAATGGCAACAGACTTATCAACCTTTTTTGTGCGTTTAGAGCATGCTGATATAACATGAGCTGAATCACCACAATAAAAACACAATCCATTTTTCCGCCTATAATTTTGCCGTTCACTTCTGGACTCATTGCATTATCTCAGGTGCCTGTTCAGAAGACACCGCCAAATGGTGCACAGGTTTGCGCTCCCGTAAACGCCGATCAATCTGAATAGCCATAGTCATGGACTCATTCAGACCTGTAGGCGCCGGGAACCCCACCATAACATCTTTAATGGCCTCAGAAAGGCCATCTCTGAATTTTGCAGCCAGAGCGCACTCATTCCACTGAGTAAGCACCGACCATTTCCGAAATTTCTGACAATATATTTCTGCTTCATCTTGCCCCTGAGAGAGAGCCAATAAAGCTTTTTCAGCCTGAATCTCTAGGTTAGGTTCCTCATAGAGCAAACCCAATGCCAGAAAAAACGCATCCACATTGAGCAACGCCGGATCCCCTGGTGCCAATGCAAATGCCCAATTCTGAGGGTCACCCCGCAGGAAAGATATAACAATCTTGACCTGCTGAGCAGGGTCTCCAGAGGAGCGAGATTTCAAGGAAAGAAACAACTTGCAATTGTTCCTAAAATTCAGAAAACTAGATCTATCTCCAGAAAAAAACTCTGGGATAGGAATTCTAGGTTCAGACATAGGCGTATGTACAACAAAATCTTGTATATTTTGAACCTTAGCAGCAAGATTATTCAGGCTGGAAGCCAAACTCTGGACGTCCATGATAAACAGCTGAGGTCAGAGCCATTCAAGGATTAAGAGGAGGAAAGAAGCAGCCAAGCTGCAATTAAGGCTAGGCAGCAAACACTGAGGAGAGGGGAAAAAAAAAAAAAAAAACTTCCTCAGACTACTTTTCCTCCTACTTCAGCCAAAACGATGACCAATTTTTTTTAAGGCCGGCTATACTGTCATGATCCCAATGGCAAGGGATCACAAAAGGACAAGCACAAAAACCAAACAAGCTCTAGGGTGATGGAACCTGAGCTGACCGCGATCCTGAACCTAAACACACAACTAGCAGTAGCCGGGGAACGTGCCTACGATGATTCCTAGACGTCTCGCGCCAGCCGAAGGATTAACTTCCCCTATTAGAAGAAACACAGACCTCACTTGCCTCCAGAGAAACACCCCACAGAAATAGCAGCCCCCCACATGTAATAACGGTGAAATGAGAGGAAAGCACATACGTAGTTATGAAAATAGAATCAGCAAAAATGAGGCCCGCTAAAGCTAGATAGCAGAGGATACAAAAGTGAACTGCGCGGTCAGCGAAAAACCCTTCAAAAAACCATCCTGAAATTACTTGAACTCATGTGCCAACTCATGGAACATGAGGAGTAATTTCAGCCCACTAGAGCAACCAGCAGCAAGGAATCACATATCTGCAAGCTGGACGAAGACAAAAATAAAGCAAAACGTGGAACAGGAAAATCAAAACTTAGCTTGTCCTGAAGATAACAGATGCAGGGAGCAGAGGTAAAAAGACACGCTGATTACATTGATAGCCGGCGAGGAAATGACAAAAAAGCCAGGTTAAATAGGAAACTCCCATAACCTGATGGAACAGGTGGACACCAGAGACCGCAGAGAACACAAGTCACCCAGTACCATCAGTAACCACCAGAGGGAGTCCAAAAACAGAACTCACAACAGGGGCCGGCGCCTGAACTCTCTGGTTCTTATAGGAATCAGGTGCATCTGTCTAATCAGTTCCTGACCAATTACCAAGAGGCCTCCTGTATATAGTGCAGCTCCACCCTGTGGTCGGGGCCTGTGCAACTTTCTCCCTCAGTCAGTTTTTAGCTGCTGAGGTGCCAGGTCCTGTCTCGGTTACTCTTTCTTGTCTGCCACCCAGGGGGCGTTGTACCCTGGTCTTGTCCTGTGTAGCCACCCAGTGGGGCTTTGTACCCTGGTCTCTGTCTTGTGTAGCCACCCAGAGGGGCATCATACCCTGGCTTGTGTCTATGTCTCTGTGTCTTGTCTCGTTCCTGACTCTGTCTTAGTCTAGTCCTATTCCACTGTCTGTTTATATCTGTCTTGGTTTGCCTTTTCTGCTCTGTTCGCCACTGTCTGTGGCTCTGCTTCTCTTTGCTCAGTTCTACCACTACCTGTGCTTCTGTGTCTCTCAGCTTTTCCCTCAGCTCTGCTCTCTGTAACTTTGCTCTGCACTCTGACCTTGCTTTACACTCTTTGGCTTTGCTCTCAGCTCTGCACTCAGACCTTGCTCCGCACTCTGTGGCTTTGCTCTGTGGCTCCGCTCTTTGCGGTTCTATCTGGCTCTGCTCTTTGCGGTTCTATCTGGCTCCGATCTTTGCGGTTCTACCTGGCTCTGCTCTTTGCGGTTCTACCTGGCTCCGCCTCCTGCGTTTCTGCACTTGGCTCCGTCTCCGCTCTTGGCTCCACCTCCAGCGTCTCCGCTCTTGGCATTACCTCCAGCGTCTCCGCTCTTGGCTCCGCCTCCAGCATCTCTGCTCTTGGCTCCGCCTCCAGCGTCTCTGCTCTTGGCTCCGCCTCCAGCGTTTCTGCTCTTGGCTCCGCCTCCAGCATCTCCGCTCTTGGCTCCGCCTCCAGCGTCTCCGCTCTTGGCTCCGCCTCCAGCGTCTCCGCTCTTGGCTCCGCCTCCAGCGTCTCCGCTCTTGGCTCTGCCTTCTCCTTCTCTTCTCTTAGTTCCACCTTCTACTCGTACTCAGCCTCCTGCGTTTCTGTTCTTGGTTCTAGCTCTTGTGCTTTCGCTCTGCATCCGCTCTTGCGGTCTTTCTCTACTTGTTACTTAGTACTCCTGTCTGAACAGGTTCCTACCTGTTTCACATACCTGCCTGCAGACCGGTCCCTACCGGTTCTTCCTATGTTCCAGCCGTAACCGCCTGCCTACCAGAGAGCCAGCCGTGTCCGCCTACCCGCCAGTGTCTCTGTTGTACCCGTCTGCCTGCCTGTGTCCCAGCCGTGCCCGCCTGTCAGCCAGAGTGCCAGCCATGCCCGCTCCATTCCTTAGTGGGATCAGCAGCCACAGCCAGACATCACCCTGGAGTAGCACCTGGTAGCTTCCTATTGCACAAGTCTGACCTCACCATCAGAGGCTCCAGTGAACACCTAGGAAGCTACTTAGTTACGCCCCTTCCAGGGAAGTTTGGTCTGTGGTCCAGTGGGGCCACACCCCCGTATGCCCGCACCAACCAGTCTGGGCGCGTGCGTGACAGTGTTCCCTGCCATTCCTATAGCTCTGTGGTCTCTTTCTTCCTCTCGGGTCGTCCCTTTGGCTCTAGCTGTTGTGTCTCCATTCCCCCGAGGTCCTGCTCCTAGCACTCCCTGTATAGGGGGTGGTTCCATCTGGTCTGCTCGACCCCGGGGGCTCTAGAGTCACGACCCAGAGGGTCCACTCTCGGATTCCTTTCCGAATCCCTACACTGGCTCCCCATATATATCCATCCTGGCTCCCCCATATATATGCATCCTGGCCCCCCATATATATGCATCCTGGTCCCTTGTCCTGCTCCCCATAAATTCATCCCCCCCCATATATACAGTACAGACCAAAAGTTATGCTCCCGCGTAATTTTCATAACCACCAGAGGGAAAGCCAATGGCTTAGGGCTGGTATTAATATTCTGGGAAGGCACCAATAGCCATAAAGTTTCCCAGGCTATTAATATCAGATCACAGATGTTTGCTTAGCCTTTACTGGCTAGTTTACAGGGGAACCCCAGAAAAAAATTGACATGCGGTCCTCCTATAAAATTGAACCAGCAAAGGCTAAGCAAACAGCTGTGGGCTGATATTAATAGCCTGAGAAGGGGCTATGTATATTGGCACCCCCCAGGCTTAAAACATCAGCTCTCAGCCACCCCAGAAATGGCTCATCGTATAGATGCGCCAATTCTGGCACTTAGCTTTGCTCTTCCCACTTGCCCTGGAGCGGTGGCAAGTGGGGTAATATTTGTGGGGTTGATGTCACCTTCGTATTGACAGGTGACATCAAGCCCACAGCTTAGTAATGGAGAGGGGTCTATAAGATACCTACAGTGGTGTTCAAAAGTCCTGCACAGGCTTAGGATAAATTGATTGATTTTTCAAGTTTTAAACGTTTTCTGTTGAATATATTCGATGCTAATATGACATATTATATATGGTTTTGTTCAGAATACAATTTTGCATTCTCTCCCTTTAATATTTTTAGCTTTTGAAGCAGTTTTGCCTGAAATTATTGCAACAGTATGGTAATTGAAAGCAGAACTAAATATTGTACAGCTTCAGATCCAAAATTAGCCAATCACAGATGAGGTTCTTGTGACCAATCATAACCTGGATATGGCAGCCAATCACATCTGCTGCTTTGTTTGTTTGTTTTATCTGTTGGTCTATCTAGTGAATCATACTGTACAGTTTTATGATGGGAGCCTTCAGATTTTTGTCAGTGGAGGATCGTGTGCGAGTTGTGGTGCTACATGAAGATAAAGAGGGTTATAGTGGCCCCCAGATCGCAAGGAAGGTCGGCTGTAATCAGAGTACAGTCGTAAGAATTTTGCAGAAACATAAGCAGCTTGGAATTACCCAGGACAGGCTCAGAACTGGTCGGCCAAGAAAGTCAACTAAAAGGGAGGATAGAGTACTGATAAAAACATCCCTTGCCAATCCAAAGCTCACCTCTCCTCAGCTTCTGCGAGAATGGCAAGAAAAGTGCAATATTGAGGTAGCAACATCAGCTGTTAGGAAGAGATGTTTGGAAGCAGGATTGAGAGGGTGCAAGGCCCGAAAGAAGCCATTGATGACAGCCATACAAAGACAAAGGCGAAAACTGGGCATTGAAATATTTAAAATGGAGGAAGGAGGAGTGGGAAAAAGTGCTATTTAGTGTTGAAAGCACTTTTTGCATTTTAGGAAATGATGGCAAGTCTTATGTGAGAAGGTTCCCACATGAAGAGTACAAGCCAGAGTGTTTGAGCTTCTCTGTAAAACATCAGATGAAAGTAATGGTCTGGGGCTGTATGGCAGCCAATAGAGTTGGAAGGCTTCATATTGTGGAGGGTATGGTTAATGCAAAAAAAATACATAGACATCCTTAATAGGAAAATGCTGCCTTCTGCTCAACACTCTGAATTAAATAAAAAATAATAAATCTTAAAAAGTAAAATTTAAGTCTGTGTGAACTGGCATTGGAAGTTAATGAACCTAAAAACCTGTTCACCATTCTACACACTGTACTGGTGTAGGTATGGTTATGCTGTAAAAACAATTATCAAAAATGTGCATACCATAACAATTTATACACTTGGGATATTCAAAAATGAGTATGGCATACAATGAGGGATTACAAAAACATATGTTCCACCAGTTTCACTGTAGAGATGCAGAAGTATGAAATATATAGTTTTCTTCACGCCTGTGCAGGACTTTTGGACACCATTGTATCTATTACTAATCCTATATTTGTATTGTCAATAAACACACAGCCAGAATAAAGTCCTTTATTATAATAATAATAATAATAATTTTTATTTATATAG
The DNA here is from genome assembly GCF_032444005.1 of Ranitomeya imitator. Taxonomy (NCBI): domain Eukaryota; kingdom Metazoa; phylum Chordata; class Amphibia; order Anura; family Dendrobatidae; genus Ranitomeya; species Ranitomeya imitator. The sequence goes on along the minus strand of NC_091282.1, from coordinate 1,044,127,700 downwards.
CGCCAACATATTCCGCAGCGCTTTACAAATTATAGAGGGGACTTATACAGACAATAGACATTACAGCATAACAGAAATACAGTTCAAAACAGATACCAGGAGGAATAAGGGCCCTGCTCGCAAGCTTACAGACTATGAGGAAAAGGGGAGACACGAGAGGTGGATGGTAACAATTGCTTTAGTTATTCGGACCGGCCATAGTGTAAGGCTCGGGTGTTCATGTAAAGCTGCATGAACCAGTTAACTGCCTAAGTATATAGCAGTACAGACACAGAGGGCTATTAACTGCATTATTATTCTTAATTTACCATACTTACAACATCACTCATCCCCGACGCCCTTGTTCTACTACAGCAAAAATAAAAGAATAAACCAATATAAATACTCCCTGTCTGATGTAATCCAGTTCATAACGAATGTCCCATCACGATCTCCCGTGTAGAACAGTCCTGCAGTGCCTCACTGAGAGTTCACCGGAGTTCCTGCTCTCACTTTACGGCACCGCTGCGTGGGAATTTTCTCATGCAGCACTGCCGCAAGTGACAGCATGAACTCCGGTGAACTCTCTCATGGCAATAAGGAAAAAAAAAAAGAGCATGAACCGCACATCCCAAAATCATACGTTGATCTAAAGCCGCTAGTCAAAAATTTATATACTGAACATGAGGTTTTCAGTTTAACATTCTGATCAGACTGTATGAAGCCCACTGCCACTTCACGGCAAACCTCGTAGTGGGTCCTATCGCCCTTACGGAGCGGAGCCGTGCGGCGACCACCGCCACAGCGGCCACGCACCGGCAGGGCGGACGGCCTGTAGCCCCACAGCACCCATGCTGCGAGACTGAGCCCCCATGACTCCAGACCGCGCCGCCCCACCAGCACAAAGCCACAGCAACAATGGCCGCCACACAGCACCAGCACCAAAATGAAAGGAGCATTGAAACTCACCTTCCTCCAGCTCTTCAGTGAGAGCCAAAATGGGCTAGACCCCTTACTTTGCAGTCTCCTGCTAATTAAAATCACCTGTGCCAAATGGGAGGAGTGCTGGTCCAAGAAGAAAACTAGAACATGCTTTGCAAAAAGGAAAAAAAAAAAAGAGCATGAACCGCACATCCCAAAATCATACGTTGATCTAAAGCCAGGAAGGTGAGTTTCAATGCTTCTTTCATTTTGGTGCTGGTGCTGTGTGGCGGCCATTGTTGCTGTGGCTTTGTGCTCCTATGGATGTTATCAGGGGGCATGGCTGCAGTCACTAGGACATTTTTAATTAAAGTATATTAGAAAAATTATTCTAATTATTAAATTAAAGGGGTTATCCAGTCTTAGGCTACAAGTCTGCAGCCACTCTATGAGACTGCAGACTTGTGAATCTTCAGATTGGGTGCACCACACACTGAGGATTCTCCGGAGTCAAAAGTGGCAGACACATGTCTGCAAGTATGTGATTGACATACTTCAGTCCACATTGCAATTAGCCTGTTTCCGCCCTCGCTCAGTATACTGGCATTGAGTGACATAGCCAGTACAATAAATCAATAGAATAGGGTCAATAAGTTATTAAATAACTACATCCGTCATTGGCAAAGCTGTCTACAGTAACTCATACAATTTATACCCATATGTATATATACAATGAAAAGTGCATAGTGCTCAATATACAATATTAACAATACGATGAATGAACATAAGCAGCATTAGCCAAGAGACAACTGAAGTCAAAAATGGTGATGACATGTAAGAATACTGACCAGATGGCACACACCGCCCTCTCACTGCACTCCCACACGTGTTTCGCTACCGCTTCATCAGGGAGTGAGGAGGACGGGGTGTGTAGGGCTTTATATAATACTATAGCAGTTGCAAACACTAACAATTAAGGGCGTCATGTTATATGGCGCTGCACTCACCCACAAGCCTGCCGCGTCCTGGCAACAAGGAGCAGGAAGTGCGTTACCGAGTGCGACAGAAGTCACAGTCAGCGGCCCTATTCTATTGATTTATTGTACTGGCTATGTGGCATACTATGCCCCCTCATCTCATTATTGGTTTTATCATGTTTTAGCATGCTAAGCATGTATTTTTTTAATTATCCTTGTGCACAATCGTGTTGTTTTCTTTTGATTATGTAATACAATTTATTATATTATTATTTGGGTTTCTTTGGATACTTTTTTCGTGTTTTTGGTTTTGGATTGTTTTCAGTATCCTATTTTTTGTACTTATTAGTATATTTGGTTTTTCTTTTCTATGTAGATTGTCTAACATGCTCAACTTGCCTCATAATAGGAGCACCCCTGGGGCTATGGCAGCTTCAAGTCTCCTATTGAAGCATGCCAAAAGTTAAAGAAAAATGTTTAAAAAAATAGAAAAAAAATAGAAAAGTTCAAATCATCCCCCTTTTGCCCCATTCAAAATAAAACAATAAAAGAAATCAAACATACACATATTTGGTATTGCCGCGTTCAGAATCACCCGATCTATCAATAAAAAAAGGATTAACCTGATCATTAAATGGCACAGTGATAAAAAAAAGTTAAAACCCCAGAATTACGCTTTTTTTGTTTGCCGCAATATTGCATTAAAATGCAATAACGGGCAATCAAAAGTACATATATACACCAAAATGGTATACCGTATATACTCGAGTATAAGCCGAGATTTTCAGCCCAAATTTTTGGGCTGAAAGTGCCCCCCTCGGCTTATACTCGAGTCACGGTAGCGGTGGGGTCGGCGGGTGAGGGGGTGAGGGCGCTGGGGTATACTTACCTAGTCCCAGCGATCCTCGCGCTGTCCCTGCCGTCCCACGGGCTTCGGCGCTGCAGCTTCTTCCTCTCTTCAGCGGTCACGTGGGACCGCTCATTACAGAAATGAATAAGCGGCTCCACCTCCCATAGGGGCGGAGCCGCTTATTCATTTCTCTAATCAGCGGTGCCGGTGACCGCTGATAGAGAAAGAAGCTGCGGCACCGAAGACAGGAGGGGACAGCGCGAGGATCGCCAGGACTAGGTGAGTATGTTATATTCACCTGTCCTCGTTCCAGCCGCCGGGCGCCGCTCCATCTTCCCGGCCGGCGCCTCCATCTTCCCGGCGTCTGCGCTCTCTGACTGATCAGGCAGAGGGCGCGATGACGCATACAGTGTGCGCGGCGCCCTCTGCCTGATCAGTCAGAGCAGAGACGCCGGGAAGATGGAGGCGCCGGAACGAGACGCCGGGAGCTGCAATCAAGGGAGGTGAGTATGTGTTTTTTTTTCTTTATTGCGGCAGCGGCGGCACAAATTTATGTGGAACATCTATGGGGCACAGCACAGCTATGGGGCACAGTGAACGGTGCAGAGCACCGTATATGGCACAGCACAGCTATGGGGCACAATGAACGGTGCAGAGCACCGTATATGGCACAGCACAGCTATGGGGCACAGTGAACGGTGCAGAGCACCGGATATGGCACAGCACAGCTATGGGGCACAATGAACGGTGCAGAGCACCGTATATGGCACAGCACAGCTATGGGGCACAGTGAACGGTGCAGAGCACCGTATATGGCACAGCACAGCTATGGGGCACAGTGAACGGTGCAGAGCACCGTATATGGCACAGCACAGCTATGGGGCACAGTGAACGGTGCAGAGCACCGTATATGGCACAGCTATGGGGCACAGTGAACGGTGCAGAGCACCGTATATGGCACAGCTAGGGGGGGCACAGTGAACGGTGCAGAGCACCGTATATGGCACAGCACAGCTATGGGGCACAGTGAACGGTGCAGAGCACCGTATATGGCACAGCACAGCTATGGGGCACTGAACGGTGCAGAGCACCGTATATGGCACAGCACAGCTATGGGGCACAGTGAACGGTGCAGAGCACCGTATATGGCACAGCACAGCTATGGGGCACAGTGAACGGTGCAGAGCACCGTATATGGCACAGCACAGCTATGGGGCACAGTGAACGGTGCAGAGCACCGTATATGGCACAGCACAGCTATGGGGCACAGTGAACGGTGCAGAGCACCGTATATGGCACAGCACAGCTATGGGGCACAGTGAACGGTGCAGAGCACCGTATATGGCACAGCACAGCTATAGGGCACAGTGAACGGTGCAGAGCACCGTATATGGCACAGCACAGCTATGTATGGGGCACAGTGAACGGTGCAGAGCACCGTATATGGCACAGCACAGCTATGGGGCACAGTGAACGGTGCAGAGCACCGTATATGGCACAGCACAGCTATGGGGCACAGTGAACGGTGCAGAGCACCGTATATGGCACAGCTATGGGGCACAGTGAACGGTGCAGAGCACCGTATATGGCACATCTATGGGGCACAATGAACGGTGCAGAGCACCGTATATGGCACAGCTAGGGGGCATAATGAACGGTGCAGAGCACTATATGGTTCACACCTATGGGGAAATATGAACGGTGCAGAGCACTATATGGCACAGCTATGGGGAAATAATGATCTATTTTTATTTTTGAAATTCACCGGTAAATGCTGCATTTCCACCCTAGGCTTATACTCGAGTCAATAAGTTTTCCCAGTTTTTTGTGGCAAAATTAGGGGGGTCGGCTTATACTCGGGTCGGCTTATACTCGAGTATATACGGTAATTAAAAGCATCAGCTCAGCATGCAAAAAATAAGCCCTCAACCAACCTGAGATCACAAAAATGGAGACGCTACGGGTATTGGAAAATTGCGCATTTTAATTTTTTTCAGTAAAGTTTGGCATTTTTTTTCACCACTTAGATAAAAAAAGAACCTAGACATGTTTGGTGTCTATAAACTCGTAATTACCTGGAGAATGATAATTTAAGATCAGTTTTAGCAATTAGTGTACCTAGCAAAAAAAGCCAAACAAAAAACAAGTGTGGGATTGCACTTTTTTTGCAATTCCACTGCATTTGGAATTTTTGTACCGCTTTCTAGTACAGAACATGGTAAAACCAATGGTTTTCTTCAAAAGTACAACTTGTCCTGCAAAAAATAAGCCCTCACATGGCCATATTGACAGAAAACTAAAAAAGTTATGGTTTTGGAAAGGAGGGGAGCAAAAAACGAAAATGCTAAACCAAAAAAAGCTCCTGTGGTGAAGGGGTTAAAGTGGACCTGACAGTTGATACATGTTGCCACATCCACAAGCAGCATGTATCAGGTTCTGAGTTCATGATCTCAGCCCAGTATGTTTGACTCTGGAATGCTAAGGCTGTTCTGTCTTCCTCCACGTAGGATGCTGTGTGGATTCCAACATACGGCTAAACCTTCATCCACATCCCAGTAAACAGACTGTGTTGATGCTTAAGTCTTATTTATTAGGGTGATGATAACCAAAACTATAATGTTGAACAACAATGGTGGACAGTATTCATAGTAGATGATCGAATAGTGAATGATGTTGATGTACAAAGTGGATGTTCAGTGAATAATCATAGTGGATGACTGATCATAGTGGATGACTGGTGAAAAACTGTAAAGAATAACAGCATTTCAGTATATGCACATACAGGGTGCAATCACATAAATAACTGGGACATAACAGCAAGAATTATACAGAGTCATTACACAGTAATTCTAACAGCACTGCCCTATTCTATACAAGAATGAATCTATCTAAATGCAGAGTACACATTAACCTAACTGCAAGCTGCAAAGCACATCTGCCTAACTATATCTGACTATAGGAGCTGCATAAGGCTTAAATACTAACACAAACATAAGATGCATTAAACCTTTATAAACGTACCGAGATCCGTTAGGACAGGGGTAAGAAAGTAAGCGAGACAGGAGCACGTGTGCCTCTCTGCAGATCTGAGGAAAAATGGCTACTGAAGCTTGTCTTCACAAGAAGAATGTGGGCGGAACTAACCCATAAGACATTGCTCTTAGGAGGGAAAGGTTGGTAAACAACATGAAAAGTAGGCAACTGATGACCTCTCTGCACATTAAGATGGGCAGAACACTCCCCGCTTGGCGTCAACAGAGGCCACAATTAGGTTCTTTTGGGGAAAATAATAATACAAGCTCGGTAACGGGTCTGAGGAACAGTTTGTTTTCTCCAAGCTTGCACACTCTGACCTCTACTTTCCGCCCTTTCCCATCTTTACTGGGCAGGGTCTTAATGACTAGGCCGAGTGGCCACTCGTTCCGATGTGACTGACTGTCTTTGACGAGTACAACATCGCCAGATTGAATGTTTGGGCGGTCTTTCTGCCACTTTGTCCTGCTTTGCAGAGTGGAGAGATACTGTTTCCTCCATCTATTCCAGAAGACGTTGGAGACGCTTTGTACTTGCCTCCATTGTCGTCTGTAGAGGTCTTTGTCATTGAATTCTCCAAGTGGAGCTTTCGGGACACAGGTTTTCTGTGTGAGTAACATTGCAGGAGTAAGGATGGATAGATCTCCAGAATCACTAGAAAGTGCTGTCTTGTAGGACTGGGTTACATGAAATAGACAAGCTATAGCTCGAACAAGTGACTTCCATGTGGAGAACCTGCTGAACCGGTGAGATTCGAGGTGGCAGCTTGAAATCTCTGTATGTAGAGCAGACACTTGAGGTCGGATCTCTTCATCTGTGTCTGGACCCACTAGTTCGAAAGTTTCAGGCCTGCTGATGTGGGACATCGAACGGTACAAAGAGGTAGGACCTGTGAACCATGAAGTGTCCTTCAGATGACTGGGTGCAACGGATCTAGTCGCGTGGTCCGCAGGATTGTGGTGAGTAGGTACGTAGTGCCACTGATTAGGGTCGGTGGATCTTCTTATCCGAAGTACCCGGTTGCTGACGCAGACGTAGAAGCGTCGTGTCTCGTTACAGATGTACCCCAGTACCACCTTGCTATCGGTGTAGAACTCTGCATCCTTGATCTTCAGGCTCATCACATCCGAGATCAGTTCGGCCAACTCAACTGCGAGGACAGCAGCACAGAGTTCCAGTCTGGGTATCGTGTGTTCACGAAGTGGCGCCAATTTCTTCCGACTCATAACGAACCCGATATGGCATTGTCCGCTTACGTCTATGGTTTTGAGGTACGCTACTGCTGCAATCGCTTTGACTGATGCATCACAGAAAATACAAAGTCTTTGTGTTTTGACCTCTGTGGATGGCACAGGAGCATACGGTCGCTTCACATAGACGGTCAGAGCTTCAAGAGACTTCCTCCACTCCGCCCACAGGTCAGCCTTTTCTGCTGGAAGTGGATCATCCCAATCAGTAGTGTCTTGGGTGAAGTCCCTGAGCATCAGCTTTCCTTGGATGGTTACTGGAGCTACGAACCCCAAGGGGTCGTATAAACTATTCACGAAGGAAAGAACTCCTCTGCGCGTGAAGGGTTTCTCATCCTTGCTGATCTGAAAGGTGAAGGTATCTGTCTTCAGGTCCCACAGCAATCCAAGGCTCCGTTGCATAGGAAGGGGGTCGATGCTGAGGTCTAAATCCTTTAGATCGCTGGAATAGTCTTCAGAGGGAAAGGCTTCCATCAACTCTCGGCTGTTGGAAGAAATCTTGTGTAACCTTAGGTTAGACTGAGCGAGCATGTCACGAGTCCTCTTTAGTAGACACACTTGTCGGTGTGGACTTCAAACAGTCATCCACGTAAAAATCCTTTTCCACAAAGGACCTGACGTCCGAGCCATACTCTTCTTCACCCTTTTTGGCAGAATGTCGGAGGCCGTAGATTGCGACCGCTGGGGAAGGACTGTTCCCAAAGATGTGTACCCGCATCCGGTACTCTGCGATGTCTTCGTCCGGGTCGTTGTCACGGTACCAGAAGAACCTCAGGTAGTTTCTGTGTTCCTCTTTGACGAGAAAACAGTGGAACATCTGTTGTATGTCGGCCATAAATGCCACTGAATCTCTACGGAAACAGAGTAATACTTCCATAAGTCTGTTGTTGAGGTCTGGGCCCGACAGTAAGACATCAATGACACGTCTTCGCATTTGGCACTTGAGTCGAATACCACTCTAATTTGACCTGGCTTCTTAGGATGGTACCCTCCGAAAATGGGCAGGTACCAACACTCCTCTCCGTGTCGAAGTGCAGGTGCAGTCTCTGCGTGGTTGTGCTGGAATATCTTTCCCATGAAGGTAAAGAAATGTTCCTTCGTCTCAGGTGACTTCTGAAGCTTGTGTCTTAGGGAGATGAATCTGCTGTAGACCAATTCCTTGTTGTTGGGTAGGCGTCTCCTCTGAGGTCGAAATGGTAGAGGTGCGACCCAACTATTCGCCGTATCCTTGACTATTTGTTCGTCCATGATTTCCAGGAATATCTTGTCTTCTATAGACATCGCTACCTTGTTGTCTTCCTTCGTCCTGTGGAAGACTGTACATCCTATGTGGTCTTGTTCACCTTCACAGGCGTGGTCTTCATTGATAGGAACTGAGAAAGGGCAAGGTAGGGGAGTGCTGCTCGGTAGTTCCTTTACCAGCAGACTATTGTGACACGGCTGGAAGAGAGATGGACGTCCATTTTCTAGTGTGCTGGTAAGCATACTGTTGACTGAGACCGGCTTGTGTGCTCCTCCTAGACAGACATCTCCTACAATGACCCATCCAAGGTCTTGCCTCTGCGCGTATGGAGCATTCAGTGAGCCCTTGATATATTCTCTAGTCTTGTGGACTCGTAGTATATCTCTTCCCAGAAGTAAAGCTATTGGCGCTTCTGGTTCCAACTTAGGTATCAGGTGGGCTATACGCTTCAGGTGGGGGTGATACGTTGCCACCTCTGGTGAAGGTATCTCAGACCTGTTGTCAGGAATCTGGTTGCACTCCAGGATGGTCGGTAGTGACAGACAGGTCTGGCCATCCATGGACTCCACTTTGTATCCGGTTGCTTTCCTCCCCGCCGTCTCGACGGTACCTGAACATGTCCTAAGTGAGTAGGGAGAACTGGGGCCTACAATGCTGAAGTTGTCAAAGAAGATGGACCTGGCTAAAGACCTATTACTTTGGTCATCTAGGATTGCATATATCTTGAGCGCTTTGTCTCTGTGGCCTGTTGGATAGACTCGGACAAGGCAGATTTTTGAGCAGGATCTTCCTCCCTTGAGTCCCTTACAGATCTCCGTACATTGAGAGGTGACCGCAGGGGTGTCTTCGTCGGTGTTCTTCTGTTTCTCATCGTGCTCCTCTGCTTGTGACAACACTCCTGGAGGTGGTCCAGGATGCAAGGCTGTATTGTGATCCGTGCTGCTGCATTCTGCACATTTCACGCTAGCTCCACAGTTCCTGGCGAAGTGAGAGGTCGTAGCACAGCATTTGAAGCAGATGTTGTTTTCCTTGAGGAAACCTTTGCGATCCTCTAAAGTCTTCTCCCTGAAGGCTCTGCACTTTAGTAGAGGATGTGGTTTCCTGTGTAGAGGACACTGCTTACTGACATCCTGAGGTTTGCTCTCTTCCGTAGGGGGCTTAGTTGTCTTGTGTGGAGGACCTGTGGAATCAATATCAGTTTTATGGACTGCCACGGGTGTCTTACTGGGTTTGACACCAGGGGTAGTGGAACATGACAGAGTGAAATCAAAACTAGGGTCATTTCTGATCTTGGCTTGCTGGGTGACAAACTCAACAAATACAGTAAAAGGAGGGAATGGTACGTTATGAATTTGTTTATACCGTGAAACATGTATAATCCACCTTTCTTGAAGATTGTAAGGAAGTTTTTGTACTATTGGATTGACACCCCTAGCAGTGTCTAAGAATGCCAATCCAGCCAAGTGACCTTCCTTCTGGGCAACCTGTAACTCTATCAATAAATCATTCAATTCTCTAAGTCTTTGATAACCCTTGGGCCCTATCTTAGGGAAACCATCAATTCTTTTGAATAAAGCATTCTCTATTACTTCTACGGACCCATAGCATTCGTCAAGTCTTTCCCACACTTTACGTAAACCTATGTGTGGGTATTCTATGTTAATGTCTCTTAGTCTTTTAGCATGCTCGACCGATTCAGTTCCAAGCCACTTTACCAGGAGATCTAACTCCTCACTACTAGAAAGGTCCAGTCCTTGAATGGCGTTCTGGAACGAAGCTCGCCACGACCTGTAGTTTTCGGCTTTGTCAGTGAACTTTACAAGTCCTTTTGTTACCAGTTCTCGGCGGGCAAAGAACTTTGCCAAGTCTATGGTGGCTTGATCAGTGTTGGTACGAGCCGGTATGTTATAGCCATGTCTAGTGTGTGGTGCGTCACCATACCTGTGAGACGCTCTTGGCTTCGGACAGTCTGCATAGTACCTTTCTGGTGAAGAAGATGTCTCTTTAAGGTGAGGTGGGAGCTGTACCTTCTTCTCAGTGGAACGGTAGCTGTGGTCAACTCCTCTGTGTTGGACGTCTTCTTGTTTGTAGTAGTGAAGTTCGGGTTTGGATCGATGATAATCGGCGTAGGCTGATCGTTGTAGTCTGTCGAGGGTGTTGTCCATGCTGGAGTGTCGATGAACGTACTCTGTGACGCGCTGAGCTGGATCTTGCTGCTCTAGATCTGTTCCAAGAACGTTGCTGCGTCTCTCATAATCAGGATCCTTCATGGCTTCCAAGTACTCTGCCTTAGCTATTGCAGCTGCTGCCTCTTTGTCTACCATAAGTCTTTCTAGAGACACTTGCAGGCGCGCACCTTCTGCTTCTTGCTCTGCCCGCAAACGTGCGGTTTCAGCCTGCAAACGTGCATTTTCTGCTTCATGCTCTGCCCGCAAATGTGCGGTTTCGGCTTGCAGGCGTGCAGTTTGTTCTGCCTGCAAACGTACCTTTTCTGCCTCATGCTCTGCTTGTCTCAGCTTTAGATGCATTTCTTTCTCGACAAAGGAGGACCTCACTTTGGCTGCTTCAGCTTCAGCACGAGCGACAGCAGCCAGCTCTGCTAATGATGACCTGTTAGAGCTTGCTCGTGACCTCGTCTTGAGTGAGGATGTGCTGTTTCGAGACATTGTGCGCTTAGCTGCGTACTGCTGAGTGTTTTGGCGGGAAACTGAGTCTAGGTGCGGTGAGCTTCCGCGTGGCGGGAATGATGTAGCTCCTCTTGGCGGGCTGCAGTATAGTCCCGCGGCTGTATGGCGGCTGCTGTGATACCCGAATGCGGATCAGTGTGGGTGTTAGCGGTTCCGTACAGTCTGAACAACTACAGCCTGCGACCGGCTATCAGTTTCACTGAAGGCAGCTAATCTGTTCTTACTTTACAATCACCGCCTGCGACTGGCGGTCTCGTTTTTCACTGTTCTGTCTTCCTCCACGTAGGATGCTGTGTGGATTCCAACATACGGCTAAACCTTCATCCACATCCCAGTAAACAGACTGTGTTGATGCTTAAGTCTTATTTATTAGGGTGATGATAACCAAAACTATAACGTTGAACAACAATGGTGGACAGTATTCATAGTAGATGATCGAATAGTGAATGATGTTGATGTACAAAGTGGATGTTCAGTGAATAATCATAGTGGATGACTGATCATAGTGGATGACTGGTGAAAAACTGTAAAGAATAACAGCATCTCAGTATATGCACATACAGGGTGCAATCACATAAATAACTGGGACATAACAGCAAGAATTATACAGAGTGCATTACACAGTAATTCTAACAGCACTGCCCTATTCTATACAAGAATGCATCTATCTAAATGCAGAGTACACATTAACCTAACTGCAAGCTGCAAAGCACATCTGCCTAACTATATCTGACTATAGGAGCTGCATAAGGCTTAAATACTAACACAAACATAAGATGCATTAAACCTTTATAAACGTACCGAGATCCGTTAGGACAGGGGTAAGAAAGTAAGCGAGACAGGAGCACGTGTGCCTCTCTGCAGATCTGAGGAAAAATGGCTACTGAAGCTTGTCTTCACAAGAAGAATGTGGGCGGAACTAACCCATAAGACATTGCTCTTAGGAGGGAAAGGTTGGTAAACAACATGAAAAGTAGGCAACTGATGACCTCCAGTGGCCACAACTTGAATAACATGATAATTAACTCTCTGCACATTAAGATGGGCAGAACAAAGGCGTTTCAGAGAAAAAATACTACAAAAGCTGCTGGGGACCGAGCAGTGCTGGAGACTAGTTGGACAGACTGGACCCTGGCGACTTCCCCACTCGCTGCCCAGGAGTGACAGGTCTCTGTCTGACTGTAAGTACAAAGACAAACATAACCGACTGAGATAAAACAGCCAGCGCCTGATTCATACTGCCTGTGGATTGGGCAGCATGTATCAGCTGTTGGGTTCACTTTAACGGAAGGGTATCAACAATTTTGTCCACATGTGCATATACAGCTTTGGCGAAAATTAAGAGACCACTGCACAGTTTTATAAAAATCAGCTTCTCTACATGTCTGACTGCCATTCCATTCCAGTGTCAGGTGAATTCCAACCAGAGTACACCTCATTCTACTTAATGTGATTCTGATTAGGTGATCACCGGAACCAAACCTTATTTAACGAATAAAGTAGAAAAAACACTGCTGTGGTGTTCACAATCGTCTTGCAATAGGACAAGCTGGATGGCAAAACAAGTGCTAGTAATATCCCAAAAGTAATAGGAATGAAAAAATAACTTTTTACCATGCCAAGGGAGTTGAAAAGAAAAGTCTTGAGTGAGGAAACGAAGGGCTCAATTCTGGCTTTACTAGCAGAGGGACACAGTGAGCGTCATGTTGCCTCCAACCATAAAATTTCTAAGAAGGCAGTACATTACAACAAGGTCAAGCAGCAGACCTTGGGGATAACAAAGCTACAGACCGGCAGAGGGCGAAAATGACTCTCCACTGACCGGGATGACCGTCATCTTATTTGAATGTCACTCAGCAACAGCAGTATGACATCAAGTGACCTACAAGGAATGGCAAATGGCAGCTGGGGTGAAGTGCTTGGCAAGAACAGTTCGTAACAGGCTCCTAGATGCAGGGGTCAAGTCATGTAAAGCTAGAAAAAAGCCTTTCATCAATGAGATACAAAGGAGAGCCAGGTTGAAGTTTGCCAAAGACCATAAGGATTGGACCATAGAGGACTGAAGTTATGTAATCTTCTCTGATGAGTCTAATTTGTAGCTTTGCCCAACACCTAGTCGTCTAATGGTTAGACGGAGACCTGGAGAGGCGTACAAGCCACAGTGTCTTGCACCCACTGTGAAATTTGGTGGAGGATCTGTGATGAGGGATGCTTCAACAAGGCTGGAATTGGGCAGGTTTATCTTTGCGAAGGACGTATGAATCAAGCTACATACAAGGTTATCCTGGAAAAACAGTTGATTCCTTCCGCTCAGGCAATGTTCCCCAACTCTGAGGACTGGTTTTTCCAGCAGGACAATGCGCCATTCCTGACAGCTAGGTCAATCAAGGTGTGGAAGAAGGACCACCACATCAGATCCCTGTAATGGCCAGCCCAATCTCCAGACCTGAACCCCATTGAAAACCTATGGAATGTAATCAATAGAAAGATGGATAGTCACAAGTCATCAAAGAAGAACTACTTAAAGTTTTGTACCAGGAATGGCTTAAGGTCACCCAAAAGCAGTGTGAAAGACTGGTGGAAAGCATGCCAAGATGTATGAAAACTGTGATTAAAAATCATGGTTATTCCACAAAATATTAATTTATGAACTCTTCCTGAGTTAAAACATTAGTATTGTTGTTTCTAAATGATTATGAACTTGTTTTTGTTTTTTTTGCATTCTATGAGGTCTGCAAGCAATGCATTTTTTTGTTATTTTGACCATTTCTCATTTTCAGAAAATAAATACAAAATGTATTGCTATGAACCTCAGAGACATGTTGTCAGTAGTTTATAGAATAAAAGAACAATTTACATTTTACTCAAAAATATACCTATAAAGAGAAAAATCAGACAAACTGTACATTTTGCAGTGGTATATATTTCCCTCTGTGAAAAGGACTGGAAATTATGAAAGATGCTATAAAATGCTAAAGATTCCGGTGTGTCAGCAAAACAAAGGAAAACATGCCATAAAAGTCCACAAGCATTCATAACCAGTGTGTGTCATCCAGGTGCTGGTCTGAAACTTTTTCCCTAGCAAGTAGCTGTTTCAACAAGCCCAGGCTGAGTTACATCACTTCCTAAGTACACACTTGAATATATCTCCTTAGCTCTGATGAGAAAAAGTTCACAGATAAATTTAAAGGAAACAGGAAATGTTGAAGTTCCTTTGATAAAAAGAGTAAAGAAAAATAGAAAAAAGTCGAGAAGATCAGAGACCAGGTAAGAAAAGTAATATACAAACATCGGCAGATGGTCCTTTATCTGCACGGTCCTGCATTACGGTAAGTTTTTGTATATTCTCATGGTTTACACTGGTAACTTAACTTGTGTGCAATGTAGGATCCTATGTGCACAGTGACTCGCCCTCGAGATGGTGTATTCACATGTGGAATTCATGTTTCCTGTGCACAACAACCACAGTGTTACTACAAATCTATCTGGTTTTCATTTTACATTTTCAGGATATGTCTCTGGTCAGACAGACAGCTGATACTGGGAGGTACTGGAAGAAGGGGAGACTAAAACTACCTTAATATGTTACTCTTTATAACAGGAAGAGACCTCACATTACTATGATCTTCTGACATTCTCAATTTTAACTCCTAGAACAGAATAGTAATTTCTGGCCCACATTACGTCCTGAAATGACTTTTCTGATGATATGAGCAGTGCAGGCAGCTGCCGCCCATTAATTTCTTGCAAGGAACAAAAAACGTAGATCATCCAACTTGGTGACAAGGTTTGTTGTGAATCCATTAATCCCAGAGTAAGGCAATACTTTGATAGACTGATTAAAAAGGTTTACGGGTAACAAAAAAAAAATGTTTCCCAAACTAATGCTGATAATATGTAAACTGTATATGAATTGCTAATATCACAGGTTACATATAACTCACATATTTTCATTATTCTTGCTATTTAGTCATAAAATGGTCTCTGACCTTTAAACAAAATGTAAGATTGAAGTATTTTTCTTCCACACAAGCAAGTGATGACATATTCTGAGAACAGCTGAGATCCATAATTGGGAAAGATAATTATGCTCACCCGTAATTGGATTTCCTGTAACCTCCACAATAGCACTACCAGGTCGGACCATCCTCCCCACGACCTCCTGAGGACAGTGTGGCCATCTCCATATGCCTTCTTCAGTAATTTTACAGGACTGGAAAACACTCTTAGAAAAACATGCAAAAATAGTGATGCACGAAACTCTGTGCAGTCATTGAAGTTACAGGAAAATATTTTTCCTATACCCAGGGCTGACACTTTTAGAAAAACTCATCTTTGCCACGTCCTCACCAATCTGATATTAACAGTTCCCATCAAACACCAGATCACATATATAGCAAGCAGCTTTTGTTTTGGCCTAAAAAAAATTTAAGCCACCACCACGACAACGTAGACTCTTTTGGACAGGCCCTACTCTTCTCTAACCTATTAAACATTTCTTAAAATACCCAATACTCTTTTTAGGTATATTTTTATTTATTTTTCTTTAAGGGACTGAGTCACATATATTTTTTAGAATAACCATTAATACCACATAAAAGAAACAAATACCGTCACACCAATCCCAGACCACATATTACCATGGCATAGGGACTGAATACTACCACATCCAAAGAAAAAACACCTCCACACCAAGACCAGACCACATATTACCATGGCATAGTAACTGAATAATACCACATACAGGGAGCAAATACCACCACACCATATATTACCACCACATATTGACTGAATACTATAATACTTATCATTAATAAAAAAGAAATACAATACTAATGCCATTATACACAGGAGCTCTGTATATAGTGTCAGTGTACAGATAATACTGCTCTGGCAAAAATTAAGAGATCACCCCATCAAACCCTGCCATGGGCAGCCCTATCTCCAGATCTGAACCCCATTGAAAACCTCTGGAATGTAATCAAGAGGATGATGGATAGTCACAAGCCACCTAACAAAGAAGAACAGCTTAAATTTTTGCACCAGAAGCACTGTGAAAGACTGGTGGAAAGAATGCCAAGATGCATTAAAGCTGTGATTAAAAATCATGGTTATTCCATAAAATATTGATTTCTGAACTGTTCCTGAGTTAAAACATTAGTGTTGTTGTTTCTAAATGATTATGAACTTCTTTTCTTTGAATTATTTGAGGTCTGAAAATGGTGTTTTTCTTTTAATTTTGACCATTTCTCCCTTTCAGAAAAAAAATACAAAATTTATTGCTTGGAAATTCGGAGACATGTTGTCAGAAGTTTATTGACTAAAAGAACAATTTATATTTTACTAAAAAATATACCTATAAAAAGGAAAAATAAGACAAACTTAACATTTTGCATTGGTCTTTTAATTTTTGCTAGAGCTGCACAGTGATCACCAATGCCATTATACACAGAAGCTCTGTATATAGTGTCAGTTTACAGGTAATACAGGGATTACCAGTGACATTATACACAGGAGCTTCTTATGTAATGTCAGTGTACAGGTGAATCAGTGATCACCAGTGACAATATACACAGGAGCTCTGTATGTAGATGAGTCGCCCGCCAGGGCCGTGGGGTACTCGGTACTAGGTCCGGTGGTGTTCACACGGTCCGTGGCCCTGGGCGCCCATGTAAAAGGGAAAGGTCTTTAAAGGGAATAAAGTTTATGTCCGTGATGCCACCTGTGGTATTCGGTCAGGGTGACCGACGCTGCTTTAAGGGGTCCACTGGGGTGATGTTATGGTAGCTAGATGGTATACCTTCCCACAGGTGAAGTATATCCCCAGGGCTTCCCAATGTGTAGCTGGAAGAATGGTGAGAGGTGCGGTAAGGAACGAGGACACAGGTTTGCAGTCTCTTTACCTCGTTTACTGAAGACTTCAGCAGCCACAGTCCAGGGCACTGGATCACAGGGCAGGTAGGGTCCGGCCGGTTTGGTGGCAAGTCCAGAGTCCCCTCATCCAGGTGGAAATCAATAGCCTTCCTTTGCGCTGTAGTGGTGTAGTCCCTTACTGCTAAACCTCTCGTAAGGTTCTCACAGATGTGGTGTCTCTCTCTCTCCGTCCCCCGTATAGGAAATGACAAAACCCGTATGACTGGTGACTTGAGCCTGTTTATAGGGTCTCTTAGATGACCCGGCTCTGTGGGGTGTCACGGTGCCTTCTGGGTATTAGGTCAGACAGGGAACTTGCAGTTCAGCTGTCCTGCCGTTCTCTGATGTAAGGTGTGGAGGTCCTTACAACCTCGGTGTTCTGGCTACCGGTATTCTGCGCCTCAGAAGGAGGCAGCCTGCTCGGGGATGGTCCATTTCTAGTATCCTCTCCCGTGCTTTGCTTTCCTGCACACTCAATGCAATGTATTCATCTTTCTATGTGTCTCTTTCTGGGAGCTGCAGCTCTTAGGGCATGAACAGCTCTGTGAACCCTCCATCCTCCTCAGATAGCTGTCTGGAACTGACTTCCTCTCCCTACAGACTACCAGTTATATATATGGGGAGTCACCTAGTAAATAGGATCAAAAGCTCCCCTTGGTGGCCTGGAGTGTGAATATGTTGCATGCTTGTGGTACCTGGCCCCCATGAGGAAAGCGACATTACTGTGATGACCAGGACCCTGGGGCACCACATATATAGTGTACAGGTAATATAGTGATCACCAGTGACATTATAAACAGGAGCTCTGTATATAGTGTTAGTGTACAGATAATTCAGTGATCAGTGACAATATACACAGGAGCTCTGTATATAGTATATAGTGTCAGCATACAGGTAACACACTGACTCACCAGTGACATCTCTAGCTGAAGTCCTTAATCTTTGCTTTTCTTTATCATGCAACACAGACCGCCATCATTTCCTCCAGCCAGGACTCATCTCTGCATAAAGTAACATAGTTACTTAGAGCACTGCTCCCAGAGCACATCCCCCACTTTTTCTCTTTATTCTACACTACACAGCTGAATACAGACGTGCACCCACCATTAATATGTAATTAGTTATTACGCAATCCACCATTCCAAATATAAATTATAATCCACCACTGCGCCCCAACCAACTATAAATAGCCATTTTCCCCACCTACTATATATATTAATTAGCCCTGTACTTGTTCCCTCAATTCACTACCAGTCACTACATCCTCAATGCCCCCACTATGTGCTCCCCGCTCCACTGATTCATTATATTTACATGCCCTTTCCACCCCAATTCATTGTCATGTCTTCTATTTCTCCCACCCCCACCCTCTATTCATTATCAACTGCTCAACCCCATGTTCAATACACCATTTACCCCCACCACCCTCAAAATTCATCATTATTTGCTCTCCCCAAGGTCCTCATTTGCTGTCCCCATCCCCCACCTTCAATTAAATTGCTGCCCCCTGTCCCTCACTCTCAAATCATCATTTGCAGTCCCCCATCTGCCCCTCACTTTATCATTTGGAGTCGCCCTCCACCTCACTTCATCATTTGCTGTCCTCCTTCCCCCTCTCTTGATCAATTGCAGTCCCCCTTCCACCCTCAGATCATCATTCACTGTTCCTATCCCCCTAACTTCATCATTTGCACTGCAGTCCCCTGTTCTACCCCCACTTAATCATGTACAGTCCCTCTCTGTTCATCATGTGCAGTCCCCATCCCCTCCCTCACATCATCATTTGCCGCCCCCTCAGTCATTTGTAGCACCCCCTCCTTTATTTGCAGCCCCCTTCCATCATTTGCAGCCCCCTACATCATTTGCACAGCCCCCCTCCATCATTTGCAGCACCCTCCATCATTTGCAGCCCCTTCATCATTTGCAGCACCCCTCCATCATTTGCAGTCCCCTTCATCATTTGCAGCTCCCTTCCATCATTTGCAGCACCCCTCCATCATTTCCAGTCCCTTTGATCATTTGCAGCCCCCCTCCATTATTTGCAGCCCCACCATCATTTGCAGCCCCTTCCATTATTTGCAACCCCTTCATCATTTGAAACCCCCTTCATCATTTTCAGCCCCTCCATCATTTGCAGCCCCATTCCATCAATTGCCGCCCCCTCCATCATTTGCAGCCCCCTTCATCATTTTGCAGCCCTCTTCTTCATTTGCAGCCCCTTCACTATTTGCAGCCCTCTCCATCATGTGCAGCCCCACTTCATCATGTGCATCCCCCTTTATCATGTGCAGTCCCCCTCTCATCCCCTCCTCACCCATTTAATTCATTTTATAAAGGAAAAAACAACCTTTTACATATCTAATATATAATTGCCTAGAATACTACTTCCTGCAATTTGTGCCAACTTCCGTGGCTTTGTCCGGAGCTAATGTCCGGAGCTAATGTCCGGAGATTAATTGCCTAGAATACTACTTACTGCAATTTGTGCCAACTTCCGTGGCTTTGTCCGGAGCTAATGTCCGGAGCTAATGTCCGGAGCTAATGTGCGGAGATAATGTCCGGAGCTAATGTCCGGAGCTAATGTCCGGAGCTAATGTCCGGAGTTAATGTCCGGAGATAAGTGACGTCAACAGTGTCCAGTGTCTGATTGGTTGCCGCCTGCTGCGAGCGACCAATCAGAAACGTGCCGTACTGTGACACACTCCGCCCGCCATTATGGTGTGATTTTTGAATTTTTATCTCACAGCAAGTTTCTACTGCGTGGAGGCGGGCCCAGTGACGTTGCTCTTCAAGCTCCTGCCGAATTTCGTCAAAAAAATGATAATACCATTTACCAAAACTATATATATTTAGTTGTGAAGTGGTTCAGTGACATTTTCACACCAATTTTGAACTTTTGTTTGGTGTTTTCTCCATATACTGCCTATTATTCACTGACTGTTATACTGAGAGACTGCCGTTTATTAACCTCTTCTTTGCCACATTGGGTATATTGGTATTATTCTTACATTTGAATAAATAAAGTATATATGGATTCTAGACTCCCGATTCTTTAGAATCGGGCTGCCATCTAGTTTATCTTATAAGTGATCCCCAGCAGACACAGCACCGCTTATGGTCACAGTGTCCTCGTACATGTTGGTGCGTAGGCGATGACGTCATCGCATACGCACCAACACCTGACCAGAAGTCCACAAAGGGTGGAGGGAGGCGGGGTGTACGCCGCAGGCCCGCAGCGCACAGCACAATTAGTGCATGATGGGGCCTGTTATGGACCTGGTGGTTAGGAGCACCCGGAACGACCTGATGGTTAAACTCACACAGGACAAGCTCTGGGAAGTGGGAGCTCTGCTGACCGCAACCCCTAATCCTATCACACAACTAGAAATAGCCGTGGAGCGTACCTAACACTGCCTAGACGCCTGTTGTGAATTCTGTGGCAGAGCTCCCTCCTGTGGTCACAAGTGGTACTTCGGCTGATTCTCTCTGTGAGCTTCTGTTGGTGGAGGGAAGTGGTACTGCGGCTTCTGAGTTTCCTCCCTCAGGTGATCTGGTGAGGTCGTTAGGTGCTTCTCTACTTAACTCCACCTAATGCTTTGATCCTGGCTTCCTGTCAATGTTCCAGTGTTGGACTTGCTTTTCCCTGGATCATTCCTGTGGCCTGCTGCTCTGCATAGCTAAGTTCTTCTTTGCTATTTGTTTGCTATTTTTTCTGTCCAGCTTTTCTAATTTGTTGCTGGAAGCTCTGAGACGCAAAGGGTGTACCTCCGTGCCGTTAGTTCGGTACGGAGGGTCTTTTTGCCCCCTTTGCGTGGTTTTCTTTAGGGTTTTGTGTAGACTGCAAAGTTACCTTTTCTATCCTCGATCTGTTAAGAAAGTCGGGCCTCACTTTGCTGAATCTATTTCATCTCTACGTTTGTCTTTTCATCTTTACTCACAGTCATTATATGTGGGGGGCTGCCTTTTCCTTTGGGGTATTTCTCTGAGGCAAGGTAGGCTTATTTTCTATCTTCAGGCTAGTTAGTTTCTCAGGCTGTGCCGAGTTGCATAGGCAGAGTTAGGCACAATCCACGGCTGCCTCTAGTGTTGTTTGGAGAGGATTAGGGATTGCGGTCAACAGAGTTCCCACGTCTCAGAGCTCGTTCTATTATTTTGGGTTATTGTCAGATCACTGTATGTGCTCTGACCGCTATGTCCATTGTAGTACTGAATTGCCTTTCATAACAGTACAGGAAGCCAAAAGTACTAATGATTCTCAATAGAGGGAAAAAAGAAGTTCTGAGACCATTTTTTTTTTCTTTGCACTGTGTTTTGCCTTTTTTTTCCCCTAGACATTTGGGTGGTTCAGTACACAGGTGTAGCGATGGACATTAGAAGTCTGTCTTCATTTGTGGATCAGCTCTCGGCAAGAGTACAAAAGATTCAAGACACTATTGATCAGAAATCTATGTTGGAACCAAGAATTCCTATTCCTGATTTGTTTTTTGGAGATAGAACTAAGTTTCTGAGTTTCAAAAATAATTGTAAATTATTTTTGGCCTTGAAACCTCGCTCCTCTGGTGATCCAGTTCAACAGGTTTTGATTGTTATTTCTTTTTTGCGCGGCGACCCTCAGGACTGGGCATTTTCTCTTGCGCCAGGAGATCCTGCATTGAGTAATATCGATGCGTTTTTCCTGGCGGTCGGATTGCTGTACGATGAACCTAATTCTGTGGATCAGGCAGAGAAAAATTTGCTGGCTCTTTGTCAGGGTCAGGATGAGATAGAGGTATATTGTCAGAAATTTAGAAAGTGGTCCGTGCTCACTCAATGGAATGAATCTGCGCTGGCGGCTATGTTCAGAAAGGGTCTCTCTGAAGCCCTTAAGGATGTCATGGTGGGATTTCCTATGCCTGCTGCTTTGAATGAGTCTATGTCTTTGGCCACTCAGATCGGTCGACGCTTGCGTGAGCGTAAATCTGTGCACCATCTGGCGGTATTACCTGAGATTAAACCTAAGCCTATGCAGTGCGATAGGACTTTGACCAGAGTTGAACGGCAAGAACATAGACGTCAGAATGGGCTGTGTTTCTACTGTGGTGATTCCACTCATGCTATCTCTGTTTGTCCTAAGCGCACTAAGCGGTTCGCTAGGTCTGCCACCATTGGTACGGTACAGTCAAAATTTCTTCTGTCCGTTACCTTGATCTGCTCTTTGTCATCGTATTCTGTCATGGCATTTGTGGATTCAGGCGCTGCCCTGAATTTTATGGACTTGGAGTATGCTAAGCGTTGTGGGTTTCTCTTAGAGCCCTTGCAGTGTCCTATTCCATTGAGAGGAATTGATGCCACGCCTTTGGCCAAGAATAAGCCTCAATACTGGACCCAGCTGACCATGTGCATGGCTCCTGCACATCAGGAGGTTATTCGCTTTCTGGTGTTGCATAATCTGCATGATGTGGTCGTGTTGGGGTTGCCATGGCTACAAGCCCATAATCCAGTATTAGATTGGAAATCCATGTCGGTGTCCAGCTGGGGTTGTCAGGGGGTACATGGTGATGTTCCATTTCTGTCAATTTCGTCATCCACCCCTTCTGAGGTTCCAGAGTTCTTGTCTGATTACCGGGATGTATTTGATGAGCCCAAGTCCGATGCCCTACCTCCGCATAGGGATTGTGATTGTGCTATCAATTTGATTCCTGGTAGTAAATTCCCAAAAGGTCGACTGTTTAATTTATCCTTGCCTGAGCACGCCGCTATGCGCAGTTATGTGAAGGAATCCCTGGAGAAGGGGCATATTCGCCCGTCATCGTCACCATTAGGAGCAGGGTTCTTTTTTGTAGCCAAGAAGGATGGTTCGCTGAGACCTTGTATAGATTACCGCCTTCTAAATAAGATCACGGTTAAATTTCAGTACCCCTTGCCATTGTTATCTGATTTGTTTGCTCGGATTAAGGGGCCTAGTTGGTTCACCAAGATAGATCTTCGTGGTGCGTATAATCTGGTGCGAATCAGGTGAGGAGATGAATGGAAAACTGCATTTAATACGCCCGAGGGTCATTTTGAGTATCTAGTGATGCCATTCGGACTTGCCAATGCTCCATCAGTGTTTCAGTCCTTTATGCATGACATCTTCCGAGAGTACCTGGATAAATTCCTGATTGTGTACTTGGATGACATTTTGATCTTCTCGGATGATTGGGAGTCTCATGTGAAGCAGGTCAGAACAGTTTTTCAGGTCCTGCGTGCTAATTCTTTGTTTGTGAAGGGATCAAAGTGTCTCTTTAGGCCCCTTCACATTAAGCGACGCTGCAGCGATACCGACAACGATCCGGATCGCTGCAGCGTCGCTGTTTGGTCGCTGGAGAGCTGTCACACAGACCGCTCTCCAGCGACCAACGATGCCGGTAACCAGGGTAAACATCGGGTAACTAAGCGCAGGGCCGCGCTTAGTAACCCGATGTTTACCCTGGTTACCATGCTAAAAGTAAAAAAAAAAAAACACTACATACTTACCTACAGCCGTCTGTCCTCCAGCGCTGCGCTCTGCTTCTCTGCTCTCCTCCTGTACTGTCTGGGAGCCGGAAAGCAGAGCGGTGACGTCACCGCTCTGCTTTCCGGCTCACAGACAGTACAGGAGGAGAGCAGAGCACAGCGCTGGAGGACAGACAGCGTTAGGTAAGTATGTAGTGTTTGTTTTTTTTTACTTTTAGCATGGTAACCAGGGTAAACATCGGGTTACTAAGTGCGGCCCTGCGCTTAGTTACCCGATGTTTCCCCTGGTTACCAGTGAAGACATCGCTGGATCGGTGTCACACACGCCGATCCAGCGATGTCAGCAGGAGTCCAGCGACGAAATAAAGTTCTGGACTTTCTTCAGCGACCAACGATCTCCCAGCAGGGGCCTGATCGTTGGTCGCTGTCACACATAACGATTTCATTAACGATATCGTTGCTACGTCACAAATAGCAACGATATCGTTAACGATATCGTTATGTGTGAAGGTACCTTTAGGTGTGCAGAAGGTTTCATTTTTGGGGTTTATCTTTTCCCCTTCTACTATCGAGATGGATCCTGTTAAGGTCCAAGCCATCCATGATTGGACTCAGCCGACATCTCTGAAAAGTCTGCAAAAGTTCCTGGGCTTTGCTAATTTTTATCGTCGCTTCATCTGCAATTTTTCTAGTATTGCCAAACCATTGACCGATTTGACCAAGAAGGGTGCTGATTTGGTCAATTGGTCTTCTGCTGCTGTGGAAGCTCTGGGACGCAAAGGGTGTACCTCCGTGCCGTTAGTTCGGTACGGAGGGTCTTTTTGCCCCCTTTGCGTGGTTTTCTTTAGGGTTTTGTGTAGACCGCAAAGTTACCTTTTCTATCCTCGATCTGTTAAGAAAGTCGGGCCTCACTTTGCTGAATCTATTTCATCTCTACGTTTGTCTTTTCATCTTTACTCACAGTCATTATATGTGGGGGGCTGCCTTTTCCTTTGGGGTATTTCTCTGAGGCAAGGTAGGCTTATTTTCTATCTTCAAGCTAGTTAGTTTCTCAGGCTGTGCCGAGTTGCATAGGCAGAGTTAGGCACAATCCACGGCTGCCTCTAGTGTTGTTTGGAGAGGATTAGGGATTGCGGTCAACAGAGTTCCCACGTCTCAGAGCTCGTTCTATGATTTTGGGTTATTGTCAGATCACTGTATGTGCTCTGACCGCTATGTCCATTGTAGTACTGAATTGCCTTTCATAACAGACGCCTCTTCACAGCTTAAGAGCTAACTAGCCCTAAAGATAGAAAATAAAGCCTACCTTGCCTCAGAGAAATTCCCCAAAGGAAAAGGCAGCCCCCACATATATTGACTGTGAGTTAAGATGAAAGTCATAAACACAGAAATGAAACAGGTTTCAGCAAAGGGAGGCCAGACTTACTAAACAGACTGAGGATAGGAAAGGTATCTTTGCGGTCAGCACAAAAAATAACAAAAAGACCACGCAGAGTGTGCAAAAAGACCTCCGCACCGACTCACGGTGCGGAGGTACCACTCTGCATCCCAGAGCTTCCAGCTAGCAAGGCAAAATCATGATAGCAAGCTGGACAAGGAAACAATGAACAAATAATTAACTAGCCGGGACTTAGCTTCTGCTGGAGTAGACAGGTCACCAGAAAGATCCAAGAGCAACTGAACCAGTACAAGAACATTGACAGCTGGCATGGAGTAACGATCTGAGTGGAGTTAAATAGAGCAGCCAGCCAAAGAATAAACTACGTCACCTGTGGAAGGAACCTCAGAAGCAGCAGCTCCACTCACAGCCACCAGAGGGAGTCCATGGACAGAACTCGCCGAAGTACCATTCATGACCACAGGAGGGAGTTCGATCACAGAATTCACAACAGGGGCCCGGTGAGCAGAAGCACAAGAGGTGGGGTCCTGCGGGCACCCCTGTGTGCCGCTGTTTATTGGGCCCCATATAGCAGTAAGGGCAGAAATGCCCTGATGGTGGCTCTGCCTATACCTTTACAATAGCACCACATGGAGGAGTTGCAAGAAAAAGGGGAAAACTGCTGCAGACAAGAAAAGCAAACTTAGGTATTCTGGTTCCCAGACTGAAAAAAAAAAAGAAGTTTGTTGCCTCATCTTATACATGGCTTAAGCGGTCTGAGTAATTGTAGTGTGACTGCTCATATGAGTTTTGCACACTTACAGTCACATGCCATAAAGCTACTATTCCTAATTCTCTCAATGTTCAGTTAAAAACTACAACCCCTTCTTCATTGAAGGAAGCAGGAAAGAAGCTAGTTGGCACATAACCATAAGTATGAAAATCGCCTATGTGAGGTCATGTGATGTCCACTGGAACTAGCAAGCAGGCCTGAACCCTGACAGTGAGTATATTGCACACAGGATTGGGCATGCTACAATCCTGAAATTTATATGTAAAGGTGTTGTCCAGGTTTGTGACTGCAGACTTCTTAATTTTCACAGTGCATGCACTGCATACTGAGTCACACATTTCCACATTCCCATACTGTTTCTTCACACATTTCTCCCTCACCATACTGTCTCCTCACACATTTCACCACCCCCACTTCCCAAACCGTCTCATCACACATTCCACCACTACACTACCCATACTGTCTCCTCACACATTTCCACCTCCCCATATGCCTCCTGACATATTCCTCCAGCTCTGCTCCTCATACTGTTTCCTCACAAATTGAACCTAGCTCCATCTTCCTCACACATTTTCCCTCTCCCCATACTGTCTCCTCACACATGTCCCTTTCCCATACTGCCTCTCCACACAATTCTCCTACCCATACATTCTTCTTATATCCCCTCAAACTGTTCCCTCTCAAGAGTTAGCATGACATTAAAACTCCAGTTTCTTCAGCTCCTTTAGAGTGCTTACCATAATGACACTGTTACGCATGTGTTTGTGGAACCACTGTGCCACGGTCCAGTAAGAGCTCGGAGGGCTCTAAACAAACACATGGTTCTTCACTAGAGCCCATGATGGTGTGGTTAGACTTGAACCCAGGTGGTTACCTGGTGCTACTCAAGATCGGATCCCAGAGTCATGGCAGCTGACCCCCTAAGGGACAGAAAGCAGGACCAGCCTGATGTCAGGTGACATCAAACAGAGAGGTTAGTAATGGAGAGGCGTCTATAAAATTCCCCTATTATTAGCCCTATAATGATATTGTATAGAAACACGCACCCAGAAAAAAGTCCTTTAATTGAAATAGTGACACAGACTCCTTTAATGACTCTAAATTAAACCAAACCAGCTGTTCTCACCTCAATCCCAAATCCACTGAAGACAATGTCACCCGTAAAAGAATTAAAATAATAAACAACTATATTCCTTACCTGTCTGACAAGAAGATAATCCAATTTTCCTGTGACATGTCAAGCAGTGCTGCATCTAGATGGCAGGCTGAATTGTTGCATGATGTGACTATCCAACATGTCATCCAGCAGAGACACTGAGCTGCATGTGCTTGCTCAGCGCTTCGCGATGAGTTGGTCAAGTTGAGCGCAGATCATATCCAATGAACTCCTTTCACCTCACTGACGTCACCATGAGCGTGACAAAGTTCTCATGCTCGTGGCGCCGTCAAAAAGGTGAACGGCATACACCGTGAGGCAGCTTAGTGTCTCTGCTGGATGGCAGGCTGTATTATTATTATTATTATTTATTTATATAGCACCATTAATTCCATGATGCTGTACATGAGAAAGGAGTTACGTACAGAGTTATAGATAGTGTTTACAGTAAACAAATTTACAATGACAGACTGGTACAGAGGGGAGAGGACCCTGTCCTTGCGGACTTACATTCTATGACTATATGTTATATGTACAGTGGGGCAAAAAAGTATTTAGTCAGTCAGCAATAGTGCAAGTTCCACCACTTAAAAAGATGAGAGGCGTCTGTAATTTACATCATAGGTAGACCTCAACTATGGGAGACAAACTGAGAAAAAAAAATCCAGAAAATCACATTGTCTGTTTTTTTTAACAATTTATTTGCATATTATGGTGGAAAATAAGTATTTGGTCAGAAACAAACAATCAAGATTTCTGGTTCTCACAGACCTGTAACTTCTTCTTTAAGAGTCTCCTCTTTCCTCCACTCATTACCTGTAGTAATGGCACCTGTTTAAACTTGTTATCAGTATAAAAAGACACCTGTGCACACCCTCAAACAGTCTGACTCCAAACTCCACTATGGTGAAGACCAAACAGCTGTCAAAGGACACCAGAAACAAAATTGTAGCTCTGCACCAGGCTGGGAAGACTGAATCTGCAATAGCCAACCTGCTTGGAGTGAAGAAATCAACAGTGGGAGCAATAATTAGAAAATGGAAGACATACAAGACCACTGATAATCTCCCTCGATCTGGGGCTCCACGCAAAATCCCACCCCGTGGGGTCAGAATGATCACAAGAACGGTGAGCAAAAATCCCAGAACCACGCGGGGGGACCTAGTGAATGAACTGCAGAGAGCTGGGACCAATGTAACAAGGCCTACCATAAGTAACACACTACGCCACCATGGACTCAGATCCTGCAGTGCCAGACGTGTCCCACTGCTTAAGCCAGTACATGTCCGGGCCCGTCTGAAGTTTGCTAGAGAGCATTTGGATGATCCAGAGGAGTTTTGGGAGAATGTCCTATGGTCTGATGAAACCAAACTGGAACTGTTTGGTAGAAACACAACTTGTCGTGTTTGGAGGAAAAAGAATACTGAGTTGCATCCATCAAACACCATACCTACTGTAAAGCATGATGGTGGAAACATCATGCTTTGGGGCTGTTTCTCTGCAAAGGGGCCAGGACGACTGATCTGGGTACATGAAAGAATGAATGGGGCCATGTATCGTGAGATTTGAGTGCAAACCTCCTTCCATCAGCAAGGGCATTGAAGATGAAACGTGGCTGGGTCTTTCAACATGACAATGATCCAAAGCACACCGCCAGGGCAACGAAGGAGTGGCTTCGTAAGAAGCATTTCAAGGTCCTGGAGTGGCCTAGCCAGTCTCCAGATCTCAACCCTATAGAAAACCTTTGGAGGGAGTTGAAAGTCCGTGTTGCCAAGCGAAAAGCCAAAAACATCACTGCTCTAGAGGAGATCTGCATGGAGGAATGGGCCAACATACCAACAACAGTGTGTGGCAACCTTGTGAAGACTTACAGAAAACGTTTGACCTCTGTCATTGCCAACAAAGGATATATTACAAAGTATTGAGATGAAATTTTGTTTCTGACCAAATACTTATTTTCCACCATAATATGCAAATAAATTGTTAAAAAAACAGACAATGTGATTTTCTGGATTTTTTTTTCTCAGTTTGTCTCCCATAGTTGAGGTCTACCTATGATGTAAATTACAGACGCCTCTCATCTTTTTAAGTGGTGGAACTTGCACTATTGCTGACTGACTAAATACTTTTTTGCCCCATTGTATAATCTCATTATGGAACAATGCAGCCTGTCAGCCAGATGTAGCAGTGCTAGATGTGTTGCGGGACAAATGGATTATTATCTTCTCGGCGGACAAGTGAAGGATATGGTTGTTTATTATTTTAATTCTGTTACAGGAGACATTGGCTTCAGCGGATTGAGCATTGACTTGAGTATACATGTTTTTGGTAAATGTAGGTTCATTAAAGGAGTCTGTGTGATTATTTAAATTAATTGATTTTATTCACAGTGTGTATTTTTTTATAATATCACTATGGGGTTAATAATGGGGATGCCAACTGATGATACAAAGGTGACATCAACCCCAATACTGTCACCCCACTTGCCATCACACCAGAGCAAATGGGAAGAGCGAGGCTAAGTGCCATAATTGGCAAATCTTATTTATGTACCATTTCTGGAGCAGCTGAGAGATGAAAGTCTTAGGCTGCCGTCACACTAGCAGTATTTGGTCAGTATTTTGCATCAGTATTTGTAAGCCAAAACCAGGAGTGGGTGATAAATGCAGAAGTTGTGCATATGTTTCTATCATACTTTTCCTCTAATTGTTCCACTTTGGCTTACAAATACTGATGTAAAATACTGACCAAATACTGATAGTGTGACGGCAGCCTTAGTCTGAGAGGGGGCTAATAGCAATGGCCCCTTCCTAGGCTATTAATATCAGCATGCAGCTGTGTGCTTAGCCATTGCTGGTTACTAATTATAGGCTGAACCTTCATCATTTTTTGGGGGGTCCCACATTTTAATAATGAGGAAAGGCTAAATATACATCTGTGAGCTGATATTAATAACCTGAGAAGCTCCATGTGTATTACCCCCTTCCCTGGCTATAAATACCTGCCCCCATCTGTCCGATTTCCCTCTGCTATTTAATAAAATGTTTGGGGATCCTTTTTTCCCCCTATAGGAATTTATTTACTAAAAAAAATGTTCAGTAAACTACCCACACACACAACACTGATTTTATATCTCACATATTTATAATAATCTTTTTGTATCAATTGACCAATAGATCTATTGATCTGAATATCTATCTAATCTCTCTCCCTCTCTTCAAGTTTGATGATCTTGCGTAGATACAGTTGTGCTCAAAAGTTTACATTCCCTGTCAGAATTTTTGCTTTCTTGGCCTTTTTCAGAGAATATTATTATTATTAGTTATTGTTATAGCGCCATTTATTCCATGGCGCTTTACATGTGAGGAGGGGTATACATAATAAAAACAATATGAATGATAACACCAAAACTTTTTCTCCACTCATGGTTAGTGGTTGGGTGAAGCCATTTATTGTTAAACTACTGTGTTTTCTCTTTTTAACCCCTTAGCGACCGCCGATACGCCTTTTAACGGCGGCCGCTAAGGGTACTTAAACCACAGCGCCGTTAATTAACGGCGCTGTGGAAAAAGTGAATAGCGCCCCCCAGAGTTGGATTTTCTCCGGGGTCTCGGCTGCCGGGGGTAGCCGAGAACCCAGAGAACATGATTCGGGTTTTTTTTAACCGACCCCGCATTTGCGATCGCCGGTAATTAACCGCTTACCGGCGATCGCAAAAAAAAAAAAAAAAAAAACGCGATCTCTTTTTAATTTCTCTGTCCT
This sequence comes from Ranitomeya imitator, assembly GCF_032444005.1. Classification (NCBI taxonomy): domain Eukaryota; kingdom Metazoa; phylum Chordata; class Amphibia; order Anura; family Dendrobatidae; genus Ranitomeya; species Ranitomeya imitator. Next base: position 1,044,097,287 of record NC_091282.1, on the reverse strand, counting down.
CCAATGTGATCGCACATCAGAGGACAGAGAAAAAGGGTCCCAGGTGGCCCCCCGATACTCACCTATCTCCCCCGGTGCTCCTCGTGGCTCCCGGTGGGCGCCGCCATCTTCAAAATGGCGGGCGCATGCGCAGTGCGCCCGCCGGCCGGCACCGGGAGAATCTTTGGGGTCTCGGCTCCCGGGGGTAGCCGAGACCCCAAAGAACATGATCGGGGTCAGTTTTACCGACCCCTGTTTTGCGATCGCCGGTAATTAACTGTTTACCGGCGACCGCAAAAAAAAAAAAATCAAAGTGTAATTCTCTGTCCTCTGATGTGATCGCACATCAGAGGACAGAGAAATAGGGGGATTTGGGGACCCTATCATACTCACCGGTGTCCCTGGATCCTCCTGCTGCTCCTCCTGGCTGCCGGGGAAAAGAAAATGGCGGGCGCATGCGCAGTGCGCCCGCCATCTATCGCCATCTGCCGGCCGACAGGAGAAGAGCAGTTGGGGCTAAAATTAGGGTTAGGGTTAGGGCTAGGGTTAGGGTTAGGGCTAGGGTTAGGGGTAGGGTTAGGGCTAGAGATAGGGTTAGGGCTAGGGTTAGGGCTAGGGTTAGGGTTGGGGCTACATTTAGGGTTACGGTTGGGGCTAAATTCAGGGTTAGGGTTCTTTCACACTTAGGTCGGTACGGGGCCATCACAATGCGTCGGCCCGACATACCGACGCACGTTGTAAAAATTGTGCACAACGTGGGCAGCGGATGTAGTTTTTCAACGCATCCACTGCCCAATCTATGTCCTGGGGAGGAGGGGGCGGAGCTACAGCCACGCATGCGCGGTCAGAAATGGCGGACGCGACGTACAAATTTTTTTTACATTGAACGTTTTTTGTGCCGACGGTCCGCCAAAACACAACTGATCCAGTGCACGACGGACACGACAATAAAAGTCTATGGGCAAAAAAACGCATCCTGCGGGCACATTTGGAGGATCTGGTTTTTGTCCAAAACGACGGATTGCGACGGATGCCAAACGACGCAAGTGTGAAAGTAGCCTTGGGGCTAGAGTTAGGGTTGGGGCTAAAGTTAGGGCTAGTGTTGGGGCTAAAGTTAGGGTTAGATTTGGGGTTAGGGTTTGGATTAGAGTTGGTATTAGGGTTAGGGTTGGCATTAGGGTTACGCTTGGGATTAGGGTTAGGTTTGGGATTAGGGTTAAGGTTAGGATTGTGATTAGGGGTGTATTGGGATTAGGGTTAGGTTTGAGGTTAGGGTTGAGATTAGGATTAGGGGTGTGTTGGATTTAGGGTTTTGATTAGGGTTATGGTTAGGGTTGACATTAGGGTTGTTTTGGGGTAAGGGTTGTGATTATCGTTAGGGTTAGTGATTAGGATTATGGATCGGGTTGGGATTAGGGTTAGGGGTGTGTTGGGGTTAGGGTTGGAGCTAGAATTGGGGGGTTTCCACTGTTTAGTTACATCAGGGGGTCTCCAAACACGACAGCCAATTTTGCGCTCAAAAAGTCAGACAGTGCTCCCTCCCGTCTGAGCTCTGCCGTGCGCCCAAACAGTGGGTTACCCCCACATATGGGGCATCAGCGTACTCGGGATAAATTGGACAACAACTTTTGGGGTCCAATTTCTCCTGTTACCCTTGTGAAAATAAAAACTTGGGGGCTACAAAATCTTTTTTGTGGAAAAAAAAATATTTTTTTATTTTCACGACTCTGCATTCTAAACTTCTGTGAAGCACTTGGGCATTCAAAGTTCTCAGCACACATCTAGATAAGTTCCTTGGGGGGTCTAGTTTCCAAAATGGGGTCACTTGTGGGGGGTTACTACTGTTTAGGTACATCAGGGGCTCTGCAAACGCAACATAACGCCCACAGACGATTCTATCTAAGTCTGCATTCCAAAACAGCGCTCCTTCGCTCCCGAGCTCTGCCGTGTGCTCACACAGTGGGTTACCCCCACATATGGGGCATCAGCATACTCAGGATAAATTGGACAACAACTATTGTGGTCCAATTTCTCCTGTTACCCGTGTGAAAATAAAAACTTGGGGGCTACAAAATCTTTTTTGTGGAAAAAAAAAAATTTTTTTATTTTCACGACTCTGCATTCTAAACTTCTGTGAAGCACTTTGGCATTCAAAGTTCTCACCACACATCTAGATAAGTTCCTTGGGGGGTCTAGTTTCCAAAATGGGGTCACTTGTGGGGGGTTACTACTGTTTAGGTACATCAGAGGCTCTGCAATCGCAACATAACGCCCACAGACCATTCTATCAAAGTCTGCATTCCAAAACAGCGCTCCTTCCCTTCCGAGCTCTGCCGTGCGCCCAAACAGTGGTTTACCCCCACATATGGCACATCAGTATACTCGGGATAAATTGGACAACAACTATTGTGGTCCAATTTCTCTTGTTACCCTTGTGAAAATAAAAACTTGGGGGCTACAATATCTTTTTTGTGGAAAAAAAATATTTTTTATTTTCACGACTCTGCATTCTAAACTTCTGTGAAGCACTTGGGCATTCAAAGTTCTCACCACACATCTAGATAAGTTCCATGGGGGGTCTAGTTTCCAAAATGGGGTCACTTGTGGGGGGGTTTCCACTGTTTAGGCACATCAGGGGCTCTCCAAACGCGACATGGCGTCCAATCTCAATTCCAGACAATTCTACATTGAAAAAGTAAAACGGCACTCCTTCTCTTCCAAGCTCTGTGGTGCACCCAAACAGTGGTTTACCCCCACATATTGGGTATCGACGTACTCAGGAGAAATTGCACTACAACTTTTGTGGTCTAATTTTTCCTATCACCCTTGTGAAAATAAGAATTTGTGGGCGAAAAGATCATTTTTGTGTAAACAAATGCGATTTTTTATTTTTACGGCTCTACATTATAAACTTCTGTGAAGCTCTAGTGGGTTCAAAGTGCTCACCACACATCTAGATAAGTTCCTTAAGGGGTCTAGTTTACAAAATGGTGTCACTTGTGGGGGGTTTCCACTGTTTAGGCACATCAGGGGCTCTCTAAACGCGACATGGTGTCCAATCTCAATTCCTGCCAATTCTGCATTGAAAAAGTCAAACGGCGCTCCTTCACTTCCAAGCTCTGCGGTGCGACCAAACAGTGGTTTACCCCCACATATGGGGTATTGGCGTATTCAGGAGAAATTGCATAACAAAATTTATGGTTACATTTCTGTTTTTACACTTGTGAAAATAAAAAAATGGTTCTGAATTAAAATGTTTGCAAAAAAAAGTTAAATGTTCATTTTTTCCTTCCACATCGTTTCAGTTCCTGTGAAACACAATTTGTTTCCAAAATTGTGCTGATGTAAAGTAGACATGTGGGAAATGTTATTTATTAACTATTTTTTGTGACATATCTCTCTGATTTAAGGGCATAAAAATACAAAGTTTGAAAATTGCAAAATTTTAAAATTTTTTGCCATATTACCGTTTTTTTCATAAATAATCGCAAGTAATATTGAAGAAATGTTACCACTAACATGAAGTACAATATGTCTTGAAAAAAACAATCTCAGAATCAGCGGGATCCGTTGAAGCGTTCCAGAGTTATAACGTCATAAAGTGACAATGGTCAGAATTGCAAAAATTGGCTCGGTCATTAAGTACCAAATTGGCTCTGTCACTAAGAGGTTAAATCATAATGACAACCCAAAACATCCAAATCACTCTGATCAAAAGTTCACATACCCCATTTCTTAATACTGTGTATTGCCCCTTCTAACATCAATGACAGCTTGAAGTCTTTTGTGGTAGTTGTGGATGAGGTTCTTTATTTTCTCAGATGGTAAAGCTGCCCACTCTTCTTGGCAAAAATCCTCCAGTTCCTGTAAATTCCTGGGCTGTCTAGCATGAACTGCATGCTTGAAGTCTCCCCAGAGTGACCCAATGATATTGAGGTCAGGAGACTGAGATGGCCACTCCAGAACCTTTACTTTCTTCTGCTGTAGCCAAAGACAGGCTGACTTAGCCTTGTGTTTTGGATTGTTGTCATGTTGGAATATCCAAGTACGTCCCTTGTGCAGTTTTGGTGTTATCATTCATATTCTCTGAAAAAAAGGCCAAGAAGGCAAAGATTCTGCAGGGGTATGTAAACTTTTGGGCACAACTGTATAAGGACTCACTCTCCTTAAAAAGTTGTCTGCTACCGGGACAACCCCTTTTTTAACTATAATATTCCTCCTTGGTAAAAAACAACCAGATACTCACCTCCCAGGGCTTGTATGAGATTGTTCTGTCACATGAGCTCTGCAATCAATCTGCTGTTGCAATCTCACTATATGCATCTGCTTGAGGTTCATCCAAGGGAAGTACTGTGAGTTCAAAAAACTCAATAGTGGCCGCTGATTGTTGTGTAATGCGGGCCCCGTGCTGACATTGCTGGAGCGGCACTGATGAGTATATGTTATTTTTATTTTATAAGGGTAACTATTTGATTTAAAAAAGAGTTGCCTAGGTAGTACACAACCCCTTTAAAATCAACTGTCTATGGAATCTCAGTTTAATAAATAAGAACAATGGGCACAACAAAAAGTAAAATAAAAAAAATCCAAGTACACACAAGAGTATTGAGAAGTGATCATATAATCTTTGTTATGGAGTGTATATTTATAGACATTCAACACAGTCAATTAAGACTTTATTCACACATCCATGTGGTGCGTCCTAGTGCTGTCCGTTTTTTTTCTCAGACCGCACATCGACACATAGAATTTAAGCCATACTCACATCAGTTTTTTAAAAAGATAATAGTAGTAATAAGTGACATGTATGAACTCTACATATTTGTGTTCTTATTTTTGGAAGGTTTTGCACAGCTCAGGCTTTGTTTTTGTACAACTTTTAGCAACAAACATACATTTGTATGCTTTTTTATAATCTGTTATGGCTTGAAAGTTCTAGTATTTGAACAATGTGTCAGTTATGTTTCATCAATGCATGGGTATAGGACTATAGTGTTTTTCCTTAAACGTTGGGACGTGTTCACACAACAAACTAGTGATAGATATTTTGCCTCAATTTAAAAAAATGGTAAATATGCTTAGCGTTAAAGGAAAGTTGTGGCCAAAATGCATCATGTAAACATGAACGTATGATTCAGTCTTTTTTGGGTTTGTCAATACTGTACAAATTGTCAGCAACAAGTATTGCACGAGCAGCACAGTTTGTATTTCTGGTCTCAATTTTTTTTTTTTTAGCTCAAACAGTATACAGTATGTTAAGATAAAAATGTAAAATACAATACTGCCAGGAAATAGATAAAATATAGCATAAAATGGCACATAGCAAAATGGAGAAGTTTTAAATGTCAAAATAAAAGCATAGTAGCTCTAGCTGTGATATTGGCTGTAGTTATACTGTAAATTAATCTATTAATCTTTTTTCTATCGTGTTCATAAAGGGGAAGTAAGATGTCCAAGATAAATGTACTGTACATAGATAGTGGTTTAGAGGTATACTTCTAATAAAAACACAATAATTGTGAAAGGAGGCAGCAAGAGGTTGTAATATCAAAAGTCAAGGGCGATGATACTGCAGAATGATTACCAATACATATTACGTAAAAGGAAGTTTGCAGCATTAAAATAAAGGTTCTGCGGTAATTTCACAACAACATTCACATCAGCACTTCTTCTCCTCATTCCTGTTTCCTGCAGTGATCGTTCACTGCTCAAATCTGTCTTCAAATCTGTCTTTGCTGAGGGATCACATTACAGCCGCTGCCGACATCTGAATCCTAACTGCACGTGCATCCGACGTTGTCAGTGTTCTCCGGTGCCTGCGGCAAGAGAGGACAGTCACTTAACTGCAAGAATATGTTTTGCTTACTTCTGGCCACATTCCAACTAGACGTTTGCTGCCTTGCTGAATACAAGTGAACTGAGCGAGAACGAGCACGTCTAGTCAGCACGTGCCTGCATGTGTGCAAATCACATACTTGTGGGCACTTGACCACCCACTCTCGTTTCTGGCACCGGAGTATGCTTACACATGTGGTACGTGCGAATGATGATACAAAAGTTTGCAGTTACATGGTGTGGCTACAATCTTTCATCACAAACTGGACAACCCCTTTAACACATTTCTACACTAGATTTCTAATTACTGGCACATCAGGTCTCTACAAAAAGATATAAGCACCTATAAAGCTAGGCAACTAATTCCATATATAGAACCACTACAGCATTAAGAGGGGTAACGTCACGAGACCACCAAAATTGTTATGATGAAATAAATCTTCCATTATGGGTGTATTAGGCCGGTTGTTGTAAATGTGTACAATCTTAGTGCTTACTTACAGATGGAGGAAACTGCCACAGAGAAAGCGCTCACACCAACCAGCCAGACATACGGTGTAGTTACAGCCGATGGAGACCAGACCCTGTCCTCAATCACATCTGATGTCATCAGTGGCTCAAACACTGAAGTCACTGAAGCACCTGATGGCTCGGATTCAGAAGTGATCACTATCCTGACATATGCTGCCCCTGCCATCATTCTAGTGCTGCTGATGATACCCATCGTTATTTTCATTGTAAAGCGCAAAAGACGAAAAAAACTTCAAGAAGGTAAAATATGTAATTTTTTATAGGATTTTCTGAATCTGTGTTCTTGGACATTAAAGGGAATAAGTATTTTACCGTTATAGCTAATTTTTGATGTGGATGGCAGTATTTGAAATATGCATATTCTTTCTTTATTATCAGTATAAAAGTACATTTTCAGGAGGAGTAATGATACAATAGTAACTAAATGTTTACGGCCTATGTTAAAGGGAATCTGTCATCCCCAAAAATCATATATGAGCTAAGGCCACCGGCATCAGGGGCTTATCTACAGCATTCTGTAATGCTGTACATAAGCCCCCGATGTAACCTGAAAGATGAGAAATAAAGGTTAGATTATACTCACCCAGGGGCGGTTCTGGTTCGTTTCGGGTGCGATGGGCATCGCTGTCCGGTCCGGAGCCTCCCATTTTCTTACGATAATGTCCTCTTCTTGTCTTCCTGCCGCGGCTCTGGCATATTTTATCTGCCCTGTTGAGGGCAGAGCAAAGTACTGCATTGCGCAGGCGCCGGGAAAGGACAGAGAGGCCTAGCGCCTGAGCATTGCAGTACTTTGCTCTGCCCTCAACAGGGCAAATCAGTACGCCTGCGCCGTAGCCGGAGCCGTGGCAGGAAGACAAGAAGACGACGTCATCGTAAGAAGATGGGAGGCGCCGTACCGGGACCGCGACGCCCATTGGACCGGACCGCAGCGGGATCGCCCCTGGGTAAGTATAATCTAACGTCTTTTTCTCATCTTTCAGGATACATCGGGAGCTTATCTACAGCATTACAGAATGCTGTAGATAAGCCCCTGATGCCGGTGGCCTTAGCTTATATATGATTTTTGGGGTGACACGTTCCCTTTAAAGAGCAATACAGCCACCAAAGAAGGCTAAAAATAACATTCAGTGCTGACTGTCCATATTCTAAATTCTGGGCCCCATTTAGGAGTTATGTGTTCAGATAGTGGACCTGAAATGTAGCCTATTATATAAAATGACAATTTCAGACAGAATTTCCCCTCCCCAGGTCCAGTACTCTCTGAGTCTCCATTACAGCTTTGGCTTCAGTGTTTTCAGAGTCATATCAACTGCTCACATCACCGCTGCAGCCAGTCACTGAACTCAGCAGCTCATGCTGACGTAGATGTTGTGAACCACAGTGGTGATGTGAGTGGTCGATGTGACATTGCCACTATAACCAAAACACTGAGATGGGAGCAGAAGCAGAGAGCCTGCTTTTGTCATTTTACATAATAGATATGGGGTCCAATTTTCTAAAAGTGGCAAATTCCTTTAATAGACATGGTCTCCCTTTGTGGATCTTCATCATCCACCAAGGTAGAGAGTGGTGACAAATAGAACCTCCCCCTGGGTAAGACCTGTCCTGTAATCACAGACAGCTTATGAGTTATTCCTACAATATTAATCAGAGGTTAGTGTCTTAAAATACTAAAAGAAATAAAATAGTGAAATACAATCAGCTTCCAAAATTCCCTGACAACACGCATGGCAGAGGCTGCTGCCTGCCTCGCTGTCCAGGCAGCTTTTTCATTGCAAGCTGCACATGCTCAGTAGACTCCTGCTAACCCTTTATAATGGGTATCCTCACCATACTTTGAAGTGAGCCCAGACGTGTCTCCCCTTGTCAGCTCTGCTCTGGAGACCTCTAGTAGCTCACCAAGCAGGTGAAGAGTAACTAGGTAACCGTGCATGGAGATTACAGTGGTCATATGGCCCTCACTGAGCTGGGACCATCTGAAGGCATTGTTAGGGTACGTGAGAGCTGTTATTAGACTGCATAGAGGTTGACAAAATAATATATATTGGGATACCCCCTAGAATTTGAATGGGTATCATGTAATGCTTCAATATCCCTCTAGGGACACTTAAGAAAAATTGATCTCTTTCTTAAAAATTACAACAAATTCCAGCTGAATCCTAGCAGTCCCAACAGGGGACACTTTTTGATCAACTTATTGTCAAAAGACCGTTCCAAGAAGTAAGATCTCTTCACAGCAGAGGTTGTTTTCAGCCCACACCAGCTGATCACAGGCCGATAGTTCTGAAGCTGAAACAGCAAAAAGGGGAGATATACTGGTGAGGTATAAAGCTGCAGTCAGTGTTTTCTCATGCGAGAGAATCGGGCCGATAATACTAATGACATTCGGCTCATACTCTGTCAGAGTTTGATCCGAGTGTCAACTTTCAATGATCCAATTCTCTCAAATGAGAGAATGGCAGCACAGGTACACAGTTGTCGCACTGCACTCGGATGACGTCCGATTGCAGCCTGATGTTTTAGACACCCCCATAGACTTACATGGGTGAGCACGGTCCTATTCTCAGATGCACTTCGAGCATTCTATGATTTTTTTTTCCCAATGCCAAATCGGCATGAGTTAAAAAAGCGCTAGTCGGCATTGCCGCATAGTGTAACATTGGGCCGATTGCGATTCTATAATACATTGGATTGCACTCGCCCATATTATATGCTTGTGGGAGCGAGCCCTTGAAGGTGTTGTCCAGGCATGGGACAAAATTCTCCAGTCACTTTATTTGCCGTTACGATTCCACGGTATTCCCCATGTGAGAGGGCGGTTATGTGACAACTATATGTTCAGTAGGAGAATTGAGAGAAGTCGGATCAGTCTAGTCGCCGAGTGACCAACAGCATGTAAAGCGCATACATGCGATCATTTGACTGCCTGCTCGCATCGGCAATACTGAAAAATTGTGACCGTGCATGTGCTGGCAGTCAGCAGTCACATAAAGTAACTGCAGACATTTGTCCCAACTCTGGAGAGCTGTAACAACTCCTCCTTTCTGCATTGTAGGATGAGTTTTAAGATGGAAAAGCATTCTACATTTTTTATTTCACATTTCGTAAATGAAAAGAAAAGAAATGCACTAAATTCATGGCAACCATGAATGGTGGAATGGGCAAGGTTGTATGGTTTAATTAAGATTTATTAAAGGAGTCTGTGTCATTATTTCAATTAAAGGACTTTATTCTGGATGTGTGTGTTTTCATACAATGTAACTATGGGGTTAGTAATGGGGGTGTCGTATTGATGCCTCTCCATTACTAACCTCGGGGATTGATGTCACCTGACACTACAAAGGTGACATCAACCCCCCCCCAAATATCACCCCACTTGCCACCGCTACAGGGCAAGTGGGAAGAACGAGGATAAGTGCCAGAATTGGCACTACCTATTCTATTTGTATTTACTGTATGTAATCCATCTATTCTATGCTGATGGCTCCTGCTGTGATTTTACACTACATGGCTGCTGAATTGCCAGCTATTCATCCATCTATCTAATATATTTATCTATATATATAATTGTCTAAGGGTTTTTCTGTCTGTCTGTCTGTCCTGGAAATCCCGCGTCTCTGATTGGTCGAGGCTGCCAGGCCTCGAATAATCAGCGACGGGCACAGCATGGAGACGATGATGTCATAAAGGTTGCCTCGACCAATCAGCGACGGGCACAGTCTGCCGCGAATTCGCCTCGACCAATCAGCGACGGGCACAGTATCTACGTAGATGTCATAATGGTTGCCATGGCGACGATGATGTCATAAAGGTTGCCTCGACCAATCAGCGACGGGCACAGTCTGCCACGAATTCTGGAATCATCATTGTCCATATACTACGGGGACATGCGTACTCTAGAATACCCGATGCGTTAGAATATATATCAAAAGTTTGGACACACCTTCTCATTTAAAGATTTTTCTGTATTTTCATGACTATGAAAATTGTACTTTAACACTGAAGGCATCAAAACTATGAATTAAAACATGTGGTATTCTATACTTAACAAAAAAGTGTGAAACAACTGAAGATATGTCTTATATTCTAGGTTCTTCAAAGTAGCCACCTTTTGCTTTGATGACTGCTTTGCACACTCTTGGCATTCTCTTGATGAGCTTCAAGAGGTAGTCACCGGGAATGGCCATCCAACAATCTTGAAGGCGTTCCCAGAGATGCTTAGCACTTGTTGGCCCTTTTGCCTTCACTCTGCGGTCCAGCTCACCCCAAACCATCTCGATTGGGCTCAGGTCTGGTGACTGTGGAGGCCAGGTCATCTGGCGTAGCACCCCATCCCTCTCCTTCTTGGTCAAATAGCCCTTACACAGCCTGGAGCTGTGTTTGGGGTCATTGTCCTGTTGAAAAATAAATGATGGTCCAACTAAACGCAAAACGGATGGAATAGCATGCCGTTGCAAGATGCTGTGGTAGCCATGCTGGTTCAGTATGCCTTCAATTTTGAAAAAATCCCCAACAGTGTCACCAGCAAAGCACCCCCACACCATCACACCTCCTCCTCCATGCTTCACGGTGGGAACCAGGCATGTAGAGTCCATCCGTTCACCATTTCTGCGTCGCACAAAGACACGGTGGTTGGAACCAAAGATCTCAAATTTGGACTCATCAGACCAAAGCACAGATTTCCACTGGTCTAATGCCCATTCCTTGTGCTCTTTAGCCCAAACAAGTCTCTTCTGCTTGTTGCCTGTCCTTAGCAGTGATTTCCTAGCAGCTATTTTACCATGAAGGCCTGCTGCACAAAGTCTCCTCTCTGTGTGGCATTGACCTGGTCTCTAATCTGAGCTGCTGTTAACCTGCAATTTCTGAGGCTGGTGACTCGGATAAACTTATCCTCAGAAGCAGAGGTGACTCTTGGTCTTCCTTTCCTGGGGCGGTCCTCATGTGAGCCATTTTCTTTGTAGCGGTTCTTTGTAGTGGTTTTTGCCACTGCACTTGGGGACACTTTCAAAGTTTTCCCAATTTTTCGGACTGACTGACCTTCATTTCTGAAAGTAATGATGGTTACTCGTTTTTTTTTTCACTTAGCTGCTTTTTTCTTTCCATAATACAAATTCTAACAGTCTATTCAGTAGGACTATCAGCTGTGTATCCACCAGACTTCTGCACAACTGATGGTCCCATCCCCATTTATAAGGCAAGAAATCCCACTTATTAAACCTGACAGGGCACACTTGTGAAATGAAAACCATTCCCGGTGACTACCTCTTGAAGCTCGTCAAGAGAATGCCAAGAGTGTGCAAAGCAGTCATCAAACCAAAGGTGGCTACTTTGAAGAACCTAGAATATAAGACATAATTTCAGTTGTTTCACACGTTATTGTTAAGTATATAATTTCACATGTGTTAATTCATAGTTTTGATGCCTTCAGTGTGAATATACAATTTTCATAGTCATGAAAATACAGAACGAATCTTTAAATGAGAAGGTGTATATATACTAGATGGTGGCCCAATTCTAACGCGTCAGGTATTCTAGAATATGCATGTCCATGTAGTATATTGCCCAGTCACGTAGTATATTGCCCAGTCACGTAGTATAATGCTCCATGCAGTTATGGCCCCATAGATGCCCCATGTAATGCTCCATGCAGTTATGGCCCCATAGATGCCCCATATAATGCTCCATGCAGTTATGGCCCCAAAGATGCCCCATATAATGCTCCATGCAGTTCATTATGGTCCCATAGATGTCCCATATAATGCTCCATGCAGTTCATAATGGCCCCATCGATGTCCCATATAATGCTCCATGCAGTTCATTATGGCCCCATAGATGCCCCATATAATGCTCCATGCAGTTCATTATGGCCCCATAGATGTCCCATATAATGCTCCATGCAGTTCATTATGGCTCCATAGATGTCACATATAATGCTCCATGCAGTTATGGCCCCATAGATGTCCCATATAATGCTTCATGCAGTTATGGCCCCATAGATGCTCCATATAATGCTCCATCCAGTTATGGCCCCATAGATGCCCCATTTAATGCTCCATGCAGTTCTTTATGGCCCCATAGAAGCTCCATACAGCATTGTGCCACATGTAATGTTGCTGCAATAAAAAATAAAAAAAATCACATGCTCACCTCTCGTCGCTGCTCCTCAGCGTCCCGTCTCTCCGCACTGACTGTTCAGGCAGAGGGCGGCGCGCACACTAATATGTCATCGCGCCTTCTCACCTGCACAGTCACTGCAAGAGGACGGGAAGACGGAGTGGCGCCCAGCGGATGGAACGCGGACAGGTGAATATGAAATACTCACCTGCTCCTGGCTCTCCTTACGCTGTCCCTGCCTGTCCCATGGTACCACAGCTTCTTCGCGCCTGCGCGAGAAGGACCTGCCATGACGTCACGGTCACAGTCATGGCAGGTCCTTGTCGCGCAGGGCCTGTGATGATGTCGCGGTCACATGACCGTGACGTCATGGCAGGTCCTTCTCCCATAACTTCGTTGGCAACGGAACCTGCCGCTTCCATGGAGAGGTCACCGGAGCGTCGCGAGGAGCGGGAAAGATGAGTATATAATAATTTTTTATTATTTTTAACATTAGACCCTTTTACTATTGACGCTGCATAGGCAGCGTCAATACTAAAAACTTGGTCACACAAGGTTAATAGCGGCGGTAACGGAGTGAGTTACCCACGGCATAACGCGGTCCATTACCGCTGGCATTAACCCTGTGTGATCGGTGACTGAGGAAAGTATGGAGCGGGCACTGACTGCAGGGGAGTAGGGAGGGACTTATCGGACTGTGGCCGTCGCTGATTGGTTGTGGCAGCCATGACAGGCAGCTGCCGAGACCAATCAGCGAATGAATATCTGTGACAGAAAGAAAGAAAGAAAGAAAGAAAGACAGACGGAAGTGACCCTTAAATAATTATATAGTAGATATATATATATATATGTGTGATACTGACATCTATATATCTACCTATCCTATGTGTATATATATCTATTCTATCCTAACTTGTCACTCTGTGATTTTACTGTATATGGCACATGAATTTCCGGCTTTTATTCTATCTATCTATCTATCTAATATATATATATATATATATATAAATAATGTGTGTGTTAGGTGTTGGGATTCTACTGCTGCATGGGATAGATCCCAAACCTTATCTGCCTCTGCGATCTCTCGTTCAGGTTCGGCCGCTGCGTGTGCTGCTGAACATAGACGTCGGTCCCAGCTTCTTACTCAGGCTCGTGGTGTTCGTTTGGTTACTGCTGGCTATCCAGCCAAGTCTATGGTAACCAGCGATAGGCAGCGGTGACCTGACGCTCTGGAGTATAAGTCCAGAAATCACCTTACTGAGCATGTCCGTGGTGGGGCGTTTTCCTATTGGTGGTTGGACGTCTCCGCCTCTGGTGCTGTGGCAGCTCCGGATTGGTCCGCGGTCGATGTCTTGGCCAACTGGGCGTGAGTGTTTGGGGTGGAGCCTTTTGTATGAAAGACCCCCAATGGCGCCTGCGCTAGTATCTTTTGTGTGTGGCTACGTGAGTTTAGACCCTACCATTCTGTCTGCAAGTGTCGTATGTCTGTCTAGCTTTGGGACTGTACACGTCGGGAGGCAGCTAGCCTCAGTGGGGGCAATTAGCCGCTTGGCTTAGCATTTACCTACATGTGTGCGGTTAGCACAGTAAAGTTTCAGAGCAAGCTCAACACTAGTCAGAGTATTAAGCTCCGCATCTGTTTTGATTCTGTGTGCGATTGACACAGCTCAGTTGCAGTGCGAGTTCAGTTGTCTTGTGACGTTTAACAGGACAGAGCACTTAGTCCTCGTTTGTGCTATTCCTTCCTGTGGAGTAACTGAGCTTGGAGCTCAGCTTCCCGTTCACACGGAGTGGCGTTACCCCAGTGTGTGCAAGTAATCGCTCGCCGTGTGTTCCATCATTCCTCAGTAGCAGTACTTTAATATCTCTGCACAGTGGACCCCAGGTTGCGATTGCACTTTATTATTTATTTTATTTAGCGCAATCCGCCAAGTGTGTGTGTTTTGATGAATATTTCCTTTGAGAACTATGACATAGAGAATTGCTCTATGTAAAAGCTCATGTTAAAATCGCATTGTAATTGGATAGCTATCGCACTGCATTCGGATGTAAATCGGATGCTAGGTGTGCAAAAATCGGATTGTACTCGCATGACACTCGCATGACTCTCGGCAGGGAAACTCAAACCAATTTTTCACACGTTTAGTGTGACTCCGGCCTAATGCTCACTGTTGCCATTTACTTCATTGTTTCTTTCTAAGTTGTTTTTTTTTCTCCCTCTGCTGCTTTTCTATATAAGTTCAATTAAGGTACATATACTAAATAAAAATATGTACATTTTCAAAAGTATCTTTTTGGTCTCCCTTTAATTATACATTTTCTTCGTTAACATTTTTAGATCTGCCAGGAGATGAAGATGTAAAAAGGTAAGCTTTTATATACAACACTGGAGGATGTAGTGATTGTCTGCACTGCCGCATTGTGTAATCCACCCGCATATATTCTACAAGACAGAACTGGAATTGTTCCCATGGCCAGGAGATTTATGTTGGGCTGCAGAGTTCACATTTTTAGTAGTAACATTGTTCAGGGGAGTACATAGACATTATAGGGTCCCATTGCAAAAGGTTCAATTGTAACCTCTCCACCCCCAAAAAAATGAAAAACAATGATTGTAGCTAATATAATCAGAACATAAACCATAAATGTATGCTGTAAATTAAAGCAAGCAAATAAACATAAAAATAAATATCATGGGCAAAGCAATGTTCCAAAAAAAGGATACAAATCTAACCTTGTAGCTTAGCTTTGAATGTTTTTTGAAAAAATATGTAATCAATGGTGTAAAAGAAAACAAAAGTTAAGGTAGGATAATGGGCCCCTCACTTCTCAGGCCCCATAACACACGCGTGGTCTGCCTCCATTGGAGCTATGGCACTGGTATGGCTTCTCTGTCACTGCCTACTGTTACTGTTATTACTTTACTGTCCTATTTCTCATGAATATTTCAGAATTACTTAAACGAGTTTTTCTAGTTACAAAAAACCTCAACCTTAAAAAACAAACTAACCTTTATTCACCCTCCCCGGGTCCAGTGCTGAGTCTCCGCCACTGCTCCTGGTGTCTGTCATTGTCTGCAGGGCTGTCGATGTGACATCAGTGACCTGTGTTGGGACCAATTCTTTTTGATCTTTTTATTTATGACTAGAGATAAGCGAATATTTGGATATTGAGTTCAGCTCACGATTGCCAAATTTGCTATATTTGCCCATTTAATCTCCGAATATAGCCGAAAATACACAGCACAAAAGCCGGTGTTTCCCACCCTGTGTGACAGTGTGAGAACCACCTGCATAGCGCTTCTGATCGGTGGAGAAATCATCCCTGCCAGTCAGAGAGCCGCGGTTTCCATGCTGTCAAAAGACAGAGTGAGAGCGCAGCTGTGACCGGAGGTATGAAGCTTACCTCCGGTCACTGGTGTCAGCTTGATGAGACTACAGCTCCCATCAGCTGACACCTGCTGCCGCTAATAACAGTGAGAGCAGGAGCTGCATATGGGAGTATACATCAGCCTCCCCTGAGCTGTAAATAAATAATTAAAAAAAACCTGCCCGGGTTGCCCTGTATTTTTGATAACCAGCCAGGCAAAACTCACAACTGGGGGCTGCAACCCTCAGCTGTTAGCTTCAGCAAGGCTGGTTATTAACCCCTTCATGACCCAGCCTATTTTGACCTTAAAGACCTTGCCGTTTTTTGCAATTCTGACCAGTGTCCCTTTATGAGGTAATAACTCAGGAACGCTTCAACGGATCCTAGCGGTTCTGAGATTGTTTTTTCGTGACATATTGGGCTTCATGTTAGTGGTAAATTTAGGTCAATAAATTCTGCGTTTATTTGTGATAAAAACGGAAATTTGGCGAAAATTTTGAAAATTTCGCAATTTTCACATTTTGAATTTTTATTCTGTTAAACCAGAGAGATATGTGACACAAAATAGTTAATAAATAACATTTCCCACATGTTTACTTTACATCAGCACAATTTTGGAAACAAAATTTTTTTTTGTTAGGAAGTTATAAGGGTTAAAATTTGACCAGCGATTTGTCATTTTTACAACGAAATTTACAAAACCATTTTTTTTAGGGACCACCTCACATTTGAAGTCAGTTTGAGGGGTCTATATGGCTGAAAATACCCAAAAGTGACACCATTCTAAAAACTGCACCCCTCAAGGTACTCAAAATCACATTCAAGAAGTTTATTAACCCTTCACGTGCTTCACAGCAGCAGAAGCAACATGGAAGGAAAAAATGAACATTTAACTTTTTAGTCACAAAAATTATCTTTTAGCAACAATTTTTTTATTTTCCCAATGGTAAAAGGAGAAACTGAACCACGAAAGTTGTTGTCCAATTTGTCCTGAGTATGCTGATACCTCATATGTGGGGGTAAACCACTGTTTGGGCGCACGGCAGGGCTTGGAAGGGAAGGAGCACCATTTGACTTTTTGAATCAAAAATTGGCTCCACTCTTTAGCGGACACCATGTCACGTTTGGAGAGCCCCCGTGTGCCTAAAAATTGGAGCTCCCCCACAAGTGACCCCATTTGGGAAACTAGACGCCCCAAGGAACTTATCTAGATGCATAGTGAGCACTTTGAACCCCCAGGTGCTTCACAAATTGATCCGTAAAAATGAAAAAGTACTTTTTTTTCACAAAAAAATTCTTTTAGCCTCAATTTTTTCATTTTCACATAGGCAACAGGATAAAATGGATCCTAAAATGTGTTGGGCAATTTCTCCTGAGTACACCAATACCTCACATGTGGGGGTAAACCACTGTTTGGGCACATGGTAAGGCACGGAAGGGAAGGAGCGCCATTTGACTTTTTGAATGAAAAATTATTTCCATCGTTAGCGGACACCATGTCGCATTTGGATAGCTCCTGTGTGCCTAAACATTGGCGCTCCCCCACAAGTGACCCCATTTTGGAAACTAGACCCCCCAAGGAACTTATTTAGATGCCTAGTGAGCACTTTAAACCCTCAGGTGCTTCACAAATTGATCTGTAAAAATGAAAAAGTACTTTTTTTTTCACAAAAAAATTCTTTTCGCCTCAATTTTTTCATTTTCACATGGGCAGTAGGATAAAATGGATCATAAAATTTGTTGGGCAATTTCTCCCGAGTACGTCGATACCTCATATGTGGGGGTAAACCACTGTTTGGGCACTCGGCAGGGCTCGGAAGGGAAGGCACGCCATTTGACTTTTTGAATGGAAAATTAGCTCCAATTGTTAGCGGACACCATGTCGCGTTTGGAGAGCCCCTGTGTGCCTAAACATTGGAGCTCCCCCACAAGTGACCCCATTTTGGAAACTAGACCCCCCAAGGAACTTATCTAGATGCATATTGAGCACTTTAAACCCCCAGGTGCTTCACAGAAGTTTATAACGCAGAGCCATGAAAATAAAAAATAATTTTTCTTTCCTCAAAAATGATTTTTTAGCCTGGAATTTCCTATTTTGCCAAGGATAATAGGAGAAATTGGACCCCAAATATTGTTGTCCAGTTTGTCCTGAGTACGCTGATACCCCATATGTGGGGGTAAACCACTGTTTGGGCGCACGGCAGGGCTCGGAAGGGATGGCACGCCATTTGGCTTTTTAAATGGAAAATTAGCTCCAATCATTAGCGGACACCATGTCACGTTTGGAGAGCCCCTGTGTGCCTAAACATTGGAGATCCCCCAGAAATGACACCATTTTGGAAACTAGACCCCCAAAGGAACTAATCTAGATGTGTGGTGAGGACTTTGAACCCCCAAGTGCTTCACAAAAGTTTATAACGCAGAGCCATGAAAATAAAAAAAAAAAATTATTTTCTCAAAAATGATCTTTTAGCCTGCAATTTTTTATTTTCCCAAGGGTAACAGGAGAAATTTGACCCCAAAAGTTGTTGTCCAGTTTCTCCTGAGTACGCTGATACCCCATATGTGGGGGTAAATCACTGTTTGGGCACATGCCGGGGCTCGGAAGTGAAGTAGTGACGTTTTGAAATGCAGACTTTGATGGAATGCTCTGTGGGCGTCACGTTGCGTTTGCAGAGCCCCTGATGTGGCTTAACAGTAGAAACCCCCCACAAGTGACCCCATTTTGGAAACTAGACCCCCAAAGGAACTTATCTAGATGTGTGGGGAGCACTTTGAACCCCCAAGTGCTTCATAGAAGTTTATAATGCAGAGCCGTGAAAATAATAAATACATTTTCTTTCCTCAAAAATAATTATTTAGCCCAGAATTTTTTAATTTTCCCAAGGGTAACAGGAGAAATTTGACCCCAATATTTGTTGTCCAGTTTCTCCTGAGTACGGTGATACCCCATATGTGGGGGTAAACTACTGTTTAGGCACATGCCGGGGCTTGGAATTGAAGTAGTGACGTTTTGAAATGCAGACTTTGATGGAATGCTCTGCGGGCGTCACGTTGCGTTTGCAGAGCCTCTGATATGCCTAAACAGTAGAAACCCCCCACAAGTGACCCCATTTTGGAAACTAGACCCCGAAAGGAACTTATCTAGATGTGTGGTGAGCACTTTGAACCCCCAAGTGCTTCATAGAAGTTTATAATGCAGAGCCGTGAAAATAATAAATACGTTTTCTTTCCTCAAAAATAATTATTTAGCCCAGAATTTTTTATTTTCCCAAGGGTTACAGGAGAAATTGGACCCCAAAAGTTGTTGTCCAGTTTCTCCTGAGTACGCTGATACCCCATGAGTGGGGGTAAACCACTGTTTGGGCACACGTCGGGGCTCAGAAGGGAAGTAGTGACTTTTGAAATGCAGACTTTGATGGAATGGTCTGCGGGTGTCACGTTGCGTTTGCAGAGCCCCTGGTGTGCCTAAACAGTAGAAACCCCCACAAGTGACCCCATTTTAGAAACTAGACCCCCCAAGGAACTTATCTAGATATGTGGTGAGCACTTTGAACCCCCAAGTGCTTCACAGACGTTTACAACGCAGAGCCGTGAAAATAAAAAATCATTTTTCTTTCCTCAAAAATTATGTTTTAGCAAGCATTTTTTTTTATTCACAAGGGTAACAGTAGAAATTGGACCCCAGTAATTGTTGCGCAGTTTGTCCTGAGTATGCTGGTACCCCATATGTGGGGGTAAACCACTGTTTGGGCACACATCAGGGCTCGGAAGTGAGGGAGCACCATTTGACTTTTTGAATACGAGATTGGCTGGAATCAATGGTGGCGCCATGTTGCGTTTGGAGACCCCTGATGTGCCTAAACAGTGGTAACTAGTGTTGAGCGATACCATCCGATACTTGAAAGTATCGGTATCGGATAGTATCGGCCGATACCCAAAAAATATCGGATATCGCCGATACCGATATCCGATACCAATACAAGTCAATGGGACATCAAGTATCGGAAGGTATTCTCATGGTTCCCAGGGTCTGAAGGAGAGGAAACTCTCCTTCAGGCCCTGGGATCCATAGGGATGTGTAAAATAAAGAATTAAAATAAAAAATATTGATATATTTACCTCTCCGGCGGCCCCTGAACTCAGCGCGGGTAACCGGCAGGCTTCTTTGTTCAAAATCAGCGCTTTTAGGACCTGAGAATCACGTCCCGGCTTCTGATTGGTCGCGGGCCGCCCATGTGACCGCCACGCGACCAATCACAAGCCGCGACGTCACCGCAAGCTATTAGCGCGCTCATTTTTGAAAAATGAGCGCGTT
Organism: Ranitomeya imitator; assembly: GCF_032444005.1. NCBI lineage: Eukaryota > Metazoa > Chordata > Amphibia > Anura > Dendrobatidae > Ranitomeya > Ranitomeya imitator. Next base: position 1,044,077,141 of record NC_091282.1, on the reverse strand, counting down.
AATGACTTTCAAAGACGTAGCGGCTTGTGATTGGTCGCGGCCACGCGACCAATCACAAGCCGCGACGTCACCGCAAGCTATTAACGCGCTCATTTTTAAAAATGAGCGCGTTAATGGCTTTCAAAGACGTAGCGGCTTGTGATTGGTCGCGTGGCCGCGACCAATCACAAGCCGCGACGTCACCGCAAGCTATTAACGCGCTCATTTTTAAAAATGAGCGCGTTAATGGCTTTCAAAGACGTAGCGGCTTGTGATTGGTCGCGTGGCCGCGACCAATCACAAGCCGCTACGTCTTTGAAAGCCATTAACGCGCTCATTTTTAAAAATGAGCGCGTTAATAGCTTGCGGTGACGTCGCGGCTTGTGATTGGTCGCGGCCGCGACCAATCACAAGCCGCTACGTCTTTGAAAGCCATTAACGCGCTCATTTTTAAAAATGAGCGCGTTAATAGCTTGCGGTGACGTCGCGGCTTGTGATTGGTCGCGTGGCCGTGACCAATCACAAGCCGCTACGTCTTTGAAAGTCATTAACGCGCTCATTTTTCAAAAATGAGCGCGCTAATAGCTTGCGGTGACGTCGCGGCTTGTGATTGGTCGCGTGGCGGTCACATGGGCGGCCCGCGACCAATCAGAAGCCGGGACGTGATTCTCAGGTCCTAAAAGCGCTGATTTTGAACAACGAAGCCTGCCGGTTACCCGCGGACTCACCAGGGGCCGCCGGAGAGGTAAATATATCAATATTTTTTATTTTAATTCTTTATTTTACACATCTCTATGTATCCGATACCGATACCCGATACCACAAAAGTATCGGATCTCGGTATCGGAATTCCGATACCGCAAGTATCGGCCGATACCCGATACTTGCGGTATCGGAATGCTCAACACTAGTGGTAACCCCTCAATTCTAACTCCAACACTAACCCCAACACACCCCTAACCCTAATCCCAACTGTAGCCATAACCCTAATCACAACCCTAACCACAACCCTAATTCCAACCCTAACCCTAAGGCTATGTGCCCACGTTGCGGATTCGTGTGAGATATTTCCGCACCATTTTTGAAAAATCGGCGGGTAAAAGGCACTGCGTTTTACCTGCGGATTTTCCACGGATTTCCAGTGTTTTTTGTGCGGATTTCACCTGCGGATTCCTATTGAGGAACAGGTGTAAAACGCTGCGGAATCCGCACAAAGAATTGACATGCTGCGGAAAATACAACGCAGCGTTTCCGCGCGGTATTTTCCGCACCATGGGCACAGCGGATTTGGTTTTTCATATGTTTACTTGGTACTGTAAACCTGATGGAACTCTGCTGCGAATCCGCAGCGGCCAATCCGCAGCCAAATCCGCACAGTGTGCACATAGCCTAATTCTAAAGGTATGTGCACACGCTGCGGAAAACGCTGCGGATCCGCAGCAGTTTCCCATGAGTTTACAGTTCAATGTAAACCTACGGGAAACAAAAATCGCTGTGCCCATGCTGCGGAAAAACTGCACGGAAACGCAGCGGTTTACATTCCGCAGCATGTCACTTCTTTGTGCGGATTCCACAGCGGTTTTACAACTGCTCAAATAGAAAATCACAGTTGTAAAACCGCAGTGAAATGCGCAGAAAAACCGCGGTAAATCCGCCATAAATCCGCAGCGGTTTAGCACTGCGGATTTATCAAATCCGCAGCGGAAAAATCCGCAGAGGACCAGAATACGTGTGCACATACCGAAACCCTAACCCTAACCCTACCCCTAGCCCTAACCCTACCCCTAGCCCTACCCCTACCCCTAACCCTAACCCTAACCCTACCCCTAACCCTAACCCTACCCCTACCCCTAACCCTACCCCTACCCCTAACCCTAACCCTACCCCTAACCCTAACCCTAACCCTATTCTAACATTAGTGGAAAAAAAAAAATTTCTTTATTTTTTTATTGTCCCTACCTATGGGGGTGACAAAGGGGGGGGGGTCATTTATTATTTTTTTTATTTTGATCACTGAGATAGATTATATCTCAGTGATCAAAATGCACTTTGGAACGAATCTGCCGGCCGGCAGATTCGGCGGGCGCACTGCGCATGCGCCCACCATTTTGGAAGATGGCGGCGCCCAGGGAGAAGACGGACGGGACCCCGGCTGGATCGGTAAGTATGATGGGGTGGGGGGACCACGGGGGGGGGGATCGGAGCACGGGGGGGGAATCGGAGCGCGGGAGGGGTGGAACGGAGCACGGGGGGCGTGGAACGGAGCACGGGGGGCTGGAATGGAGCACGGGGGGGTGGAACGGAGCACCAGGGGGGGTGGATCGGAGTGCAGGGGGGGTGATTGGAGCACGGGGGGGTGATTGGAGCACGGGGGGATGATTGGAGCACGGGGGGAGCGGACAAAAGCACGGGGGGGAGCGGAGCACTGGACGGAGGGGAGCCGGAGCAGTGTACCGGCCAGATCGGAGGGCTGGGGGGGCGATCGGTGGGGTGGGGCGGGGGCACATTAGTATTTCCAGCCATGGCAGATGATATTTCAGCATCGGCCATGGCTGGATTGTAATATTTCACCCGTTATAATAGGTGAAATATTACAAATCGCTCTGATTGGCAGTTTCACTTTCAACAGCCAATCAGAGCGATCGTAGCCACGATGGGGTGAAGCCACCCCCCCTGGGCTAAACTACCACTCCCCCTGTCCCTGCAGATCGGGTGAAATGGGAGTTAACCCTTTCACCCGGCCTGCAGGGACGCGATCTTTCCATGACGCCACATAGGTGTCATGGGTCGGATTGGCACCGACTTTCATGACGCCTACGTGGCGTCATGGGTCGGGAAGGGGTTAAGAATAGAGGGGTCCCCACACCTTATTTTTAATTATTTAAATTAATCATTTAAAAAAAACAGTGTGGGGGTCCCCCCCATTTTTGACAACCAGCCTTGCTAAAGCAGACAGCTGAGGGCTGGTATTCTCAGGCTGGTAAGGGGCCATGGATATAGGCCTCCCTAGCCTAAAAATAGCAGCCTGCAGCTGCCCAGAAAATGCGCATCTGGTGCTTTGCCCAGATCTTCCCCCTTGCCCTGTAGCAGTGGCAGATGGGGTTAATATTTGTAGGGTTTATGTCACCTTTGTATTGTCAGGTGACATCAAGACCACAGATTACTAATGGAGAGGCGTTTATAAGACACCTATCGATTACTAATCCTATAGTTATATGGTAAATACACAGCCAGAATAAAGTCCTTTATTAGAAAGAAGACTAAACACAGTTTTCCATTTTAATTAAAAATAACAAACAGAGTTATACTCACCTCGTTTTCCTGTAATAAAACTAAAATAAAAAAAACAAAAATATCCCTCACCTGTCGGTCGTTCTGTCCCACGCCGTAATCCATGTCTGGAGGATTAATCATTTTTAACCTGGACTGTGCCAAGATGCACCAGAGGCTGAGAACTACTGGTGAATGAGCTGCTGCAGTCAGAATTCCTCACCGTGATCGGCCGTGAAGTTATTGAGCTTGATCTGCACTGACCTCATCACTGATATTTGCCCCTGGTGCTGAGGTCAGGTAGTTTAGCCCTGCTGGGACACAGCCTCAGTGACCGGAGGACTCTTTCCTTTACAAAATGTTTCTTCCCTGAACAAATCTATTTTGCTCACAAAAATTTCCCATGGGGGATTGCTCTTATTGTATGAGCTGGGTGGCAGATGTCTGCTTGCAGCAGGACGTTACCACTGACTGATTTTCTGAGCATGGATGTATGAACAACTCCCAAATCTACATCTCCTGACAATTCAAAGTCTAGAAATTGTATAGTTTTATCAAAGTAGGAAGCAGTGAATTTCAAATTAACATAATTCATGTTCAGATAATTAATGAATTTAGGTATGGCAACTATTCCCCTCTCCATATAAAAGGATGTCATCAACATATCGGCCAGGCCACATCAACTGATCTCCAAATGGGTTAACATCAGAATAAACATGACAATATAGCTAAAGAAGGCGAGAATATAGACCTCACTGGGGCTCCCTTTGTTTGTAAAAAATATTCCCTTTCAAACAAAAATAAATTGGGTGTCAATAAATACCCCACTGCCATTACAATAAAATATTTTAAATGTTCATTATAAGTACAGAAACTGTTTAAATGATACTCCACTGCCTTCAGTGCGAGATGGTGAGGCATACACGAGTACAGAATTATGATTAATAACATCATAGGTTATAAATACACATTATTTATCCCACTTGATGTGGTTCATAGTTCTCAACACAGTATCTTTTATGAAACTGGGAGTTATTTGTATCAACAAACACAAGTGATCACCTACCTACGAGCTTAACCCTTCATTAAAGGACCCTATCCATGCTATAATGGGACGTGGTGGTGGAGTAAACATCTATTTGTGAATTTTGGGTTGTCCATGGAAGACAGGAAGTTGCTGGATATACTGTTATAATCAATTCTTTTTCTTGTATACTAAAGATATGTAATTTCCCTCCTTTTTCTATTAGGTTGTGAAGAGTTTTTTTACATGTAGGATTTTCAGTTAACTTTTTTGTATGTCCTGTTATTATCAAGAATTGTATATACTTGTCTTGCACACATTTCTTTATTCATGATCACTACTAGTTTTGTTTATTTATTAACTTTACTGTATAAATTAATATGTTATTTTTCAACTATCATTTGTAGTATATCAATTGCAGTACTCCTTGATTTTTTTTAGAGTGGGTAATAATAGGGATTTTTTTTTTAATTGACACTAATCAAATCCTTACTGATTATATTTCCTTCACCATTATTTTCCTATTCTAATTCTTGTAACACAATTGTTGTTCTCTGAAAAAAAAAATGTTGCTTGATTGTAAAATTTATAGAAAATTTGTTAACATCAAATAAATCTGGAATAAGTCAAAAGTTTGATCTAGAACAAAATTTAGCCCTTTGGAAAGCGCCTCATATTGTTCCTTAGATAATTTGGTAGGACTAAGAACCACTACATTTTTGTCCATATTAAAGTCATCCTTTCCAGTTTCTTTTTCCATCCGTTTTTTTCCATTCTTTCGTCCCCTCTTCCTTTTCCATTTTTTAATGGTTCATTATCATTGTAGACATAACTCTTCCTACTTTTAGAAGAATCTTGACCTGAGTCCAATGTTTCATATTCAGTTGAGGAAAAATTAATTTTCCTTGGTTTCTTTTCTGATTTCTAAAAACTTGATTTTGATACATTTCTCCTTCCAAATGCTATTTTCTACTCATATGCTTTATTATTTTTATAATCTAAAGTATCAGTCTGAAATTTCCTTTTTTTAAGTTACATGATAAATTTTTCAAAATTGTCCAAATTGTCTCATAATTATTTATACTTATCCTCATATTGGTGATGTGAAGTGAACTTGGTAGCTTCGATTTTAATGTCCTCACTGTCACCACCTCGCAGTCCAGGGTGCCTTCTTTCTCTTCCCCGCCTGCTCTTACCTCTTCTGGTCCTGTCATTAGCCAGCAGGGTTACGCTCCGGTCGTCCGCCGGCGCTCCGGGGTCTGTCCCTGCAGACATGCTGCCCGGGTCCTTGCTCCCATGTCTGCTGCACTTCCTCCTTTTTCTCCCTCTCCTAGGGAGTGCATAGGGGGCGGTCAGGCGAGCTCTCTGGCTTCTTAAAGGGTCAGCCCCTCCCTACTCACTGCCCCTCCTCCCGGCCTATCACCTGGAGGCTGGAGGTATATAAGGATCTCAGTCACTCCTGGACGCCGCCTGGGCAACTTCTATTATCCTGAAGTCTCTGCTCCAGGTCTGGTCTAGCTAGGTTTACCAGTCCAATTTGCCTGTCTCACTCTGCTTACCTTTTTCCCTAGGATCGTGTCTGGTCTTCTCAGCATCCTGAGTCCTGTATCCAGTGCGGTTCCCTGCAGTCTTCAGCCTGCTTCCAAATTCCACATTCTTCCCCGTTTTTGTCCGTTCATTTCTTCTCAACCTCCTAGGTCGGTTTAACACAGGTTTCTGTCTCATCGGACCCTCTTTTGGAGGTCAAGGGGAAATCCCTGTATAGGGGTCACTCCAAGCCTTGGACTCCTTAGAGGCACCCTGGTGTTTTGGTCCAGAGGCCTTCCTTTGGGGTGTCTCTCCGAGTATATTTGTATTTCTTTCAATAAAGCTTTTTACCTGCTTCCCTGGTCTGGCTCTCCCTTCCTGGTATCAGCAACCGCAGTATTTGCGGTCCAGTGGGTCTACCCGATTGATCCTTCGGTAGGGCGTGACACTCATTTCTTCTCCTCCTTCTTCTCCTTTCTGTTTAAAAGCGAACATTGATTGTCCCTGCTCTCCCTGCCTGCAGTCACCGTACTGGTCTGGGGCCGCTGTCAATCAATTTCACATTAATGTGACTAATATTCAGGCATGTGTGGAATATTGCCCTACCTGTACACACCAGGTTGTCAATCATATTGTTGTGGGAATGCGCGGAATGAGCATTGGCCTTGATTGAGAGTGTTCACGCCATTTTTGCCCAGCTCCAAAAAAGTGTAACGAGCTGGGGTGTGAGGGCGAATTGACCCGCCTTTCGTCAAGATCATGACAAGCAGTGACATTCCTTACATCACAAATCTTAGTCCAGTCCCTGACTGGAGTAAGATTTGTTGGGAAGCACACATGGAGGTGCCAGACACTTCGCCCCTAACCTGATTTATTAAGTGGTGTGTGCCACATTAGTGAATCGGCCTCCTCATAAAGATTGGTGTGAAAGAATCCAGTCCTGAATTGGAGCCAGAGCACCACATGTTAGACCATGCCCCTTTTTGGCAAACCCCTGTATCTGTGTTTTAACAGATACAACACGTACCCATTATAGTCTATGGTGCTGTTTATATGTCTGGGATTTTTTACAGTCAGTGCAAAATTCACAGAGTCATGTCCATTTGTTTCCAGTATCATGAATGGAAAGGGCCAATACAAGTCTATAGGTCCATGAAAAACATGTACAGCACATGAATGGCATCTGTGTGTCATCCTTGTTTTGTATATATTTAAAATTGCAGCGTATAGAAGAAGCTTTATCATTTTTTAATTTATCCATCCGTGAAAAACACTGATGACACTGATGGTAAAAACGGACACACTGTCATGCTGTGGCGGTTTTTGGTAAGGAAGGGGGGCCTCAATCTGTCCCTGGAACTGGGGCCCTAACTATCCCTGTCCCTGGGTACTCTTGAAGGTAGAGAGGCCCCAGTATCCGACCTTACTATTCTCCTGTTAAACCGTGATCTGTCCCTTCCCCCACCGCATGAGGAATGGGACAGAAATGTAACGTAAACAAGACACAAAGACAAATCAGGGATAACAGAAAACCTCTCTCATACAAAAGCACTAACCAACAATAGGGAGGAGGATAGAGACGGGGAGGAATAAACTAAATGGGAACAGGGACCAGGAGATAAACACACACGTACTACAGCAAACCACATAACCCTAGTACAACAACTCCACTCCAACCACTTAGCTTTAGCACACAGTACAGGAAAACAAATCTTTTCACCGGCAGGGACAAGAAGGTCTGACCAGTTTTTATAGAAAAAGGTAATGGCCAGATCAAAAGCAGCTGAAATGGAGCTGCATGTTTCTAACCAGCATAGAAAGGGTCATTAACCTCTTCAGAGGAAACTAATTCCAATTAATATGGGACACAAATCACACCATCTCTAAAGATGACCTAAAATTCATTACCCGACGTGACCGTCTAACTTTAGGTCTTCTAGGGGGACGTAACACTCTCAGGACACACACGGATCAAACACTGATGCAAAACATTGGTGACACTGGTGCCATTGTGTTCACACACGAGTTTAAACACAGTGTGCATGAGGCCTTAAGTGTGTGGCTCTCTATCATATTCCCGTTCCTAGAGAATACCAGCCGATAAGATCTGATTTCCTAATTCTCAGTTCTTATTATTAATGAGCAGCTGTTTTCTACATTTTTTCCAGTCCTATCTTTGAAGAGGACACTCCATCAGTAATGGAGATTGAGATGGATGATCTTGACAAATGGATGAACGACATGAAGAACAGTAAGCACTTCATACACATTTCTGTATAATACTATGAAATTGCAGCTCCAGCAGATACCCATTGATACATTATGTCTGTGTTTGCTTCATGTTTTTATATCACTTATCTCTATAGGCGCCCGTAATTTTGCTTTTGTTAGATAGTAGATTACTATGCTGTGAGAAGGAACTGGTCTTTATTGTGTTCGCAAATGATCACTTGTTGAATGATAATTCTGACTTTACCGTATAAGCTAAAAATATAAATGCATCCTCTTACTGGAGACAACATATAAACGACTAGTTCACATTCACAAAAATGTGATATTTATCACGAAATAGACAAGAGCTTCCAACACTGATAGTTTTTACTTTTATTTTTTTTTACAATATATCATCACATTTTGGTTACAACCACACAGGTTTAATCTGCAGCAAAATCCAAAATGACAATATCTGCTCCAGATCTAGCATATTTTGTTGTCGAACTGCTGCAGATGCACCACGGCTTTCAACCTTGCATTGTGACAGGTGAATTCTACAAAGGGAATCTGCAGCATAAACTAACAATCTGCAGATTTTATATCCATATTGCAGTTACATTTCGTACAGTTAAAGGGAAGCTATCATCTGAAAATTACTTATTATTTAAATCGTGATTTTGTGTTACATGTATTTAAGAAAATATCTATTAAAAACTAAATTGGTAATCTTGCAATTCTCACACTGGCCACTGGGGCTATTTTAGCCTCATACTGCCTGTCCTTTTCAGGAAGAGCTTTCAGCAGGCTTCTTATCAGCAGATGCAGGATCACAATGATAGGTAACAGCTCTATACACAGCTAATAAAACTTATCCAAGTTTAATAGGCAATGTTACAGCTGACCCTGTTACTGTTCCCTTCCCAATAACCATTAGGCCGGCGTCACACTCAGCGTATGCAAATACGGTCCGTATATTACGGCCGTAATATGCTGAAAAGTCCTGAAAATAGTGGTCCGTAGCTCCTCCGTAGGCAGGGTGTGTCACCGTTTTTTGCGCATGTCATCCTCCGTATGTAATCCGTATGGCAGCCGTACTGCGTGTTTTTATCGCAGGCTTGCCAAACCGACATACGGATATACAAGGGATCCATGTGTTAAAAAAAAAATAAAAACATGTATACTGTCTATATATATATATATACACGAACAGGATTCAGCCAGCCCGTATACCGGGTATTGTGTGCCGTGATTGGAGCCTAAAACTGTGAAAACTTGGATGAAAAATCTTGAAAATTTACTTTATTAAAGAAAATTCCATTTCCCATTAAAAACTATTGAAAGTGACTTTTCCCCATTGGTTATAATGGAGTAAAGATGGCCGCCATCACCTCATAACCGTTGGGCACGAGACTGTTAATTGAGCTACGCCGTTACCTGAGCCCCAGTCTGACTGAAAAACTTCAGAATCCGCCATTACAGAGCGCGCGGCGGGCGGGAGCGGCAGGGGGCGTGTCATTCGTCCTCGCCCCCACTGGAAGAAGCTACGGCGAAACAGCGCTTGTCGGGCGCTGGGGATCCGCTCCTGCCTCCTGCTACGGGTCACTAGTATCTCTCTGCACCTCTGGCTACATTAAGGTAATTAACCCTGGGACTATTAATATGTGTACCTTAGCCCCTTATCATTAGGTACCTCCTCTATCGTGGCAATCTCACATGAATCCTTTTCCAGGTGGTTAGCATACTTTTTTGCACCACTGGATACATTTTAGGTTTTTTTCTGCCAAGCCTTAGAGGGGAATACCATGCTCAGGGTCCACATACCACAATTTGGTAACAGTTTTGTGCAGTGTCTTGCTATTCAGCCTTACATATACTAGTGCCACCATCAATACTATCATCTGCTATACTCTGGGCTTTTCTATCTCCTGTGCCCATATGAGGCAGGTCCGTCTCCCCCAGATTTTTGTCTAGGTGTTGAAATATCCCCTGTATTTTATCTATATTTTGTGTTTTTGATTGTTTTGTTTTTTTAAAGATTGTTAATAAAAAATTACATTTTTAAATTACCTTCCTCATCCTCACTTCGTCTTTCCTTTGGAAGATACCATTCTCTACAAAGGAATATGTGAATTATGAATATTTGAAGTGACCTTTGCCTGTTCTAAATAGGACTATGGGAATTATATATATATATATATATATATATATATATATATATATATATATATATATATATATATATATATATATGTCAGTAGACACATATATGTATATATATATTATTACTTCATACAGCGCGAGATAGCAAAAAGCCGGTAATTCAATTACCGGCTTTTGCTTTCTCCTTCCTAAACCCGACATGATATGAGACCTGGTTTACATACAGTAAACCATCTCATATCACCATTTGTTTTGCATAATCCACACTACTAATGTTAGTAGTGTGTATATGCAAAATTTGGCCGTTCTATCTACTAAATTAAAGGGTTAAATGGCGGAAAAAATTGGCGTGGGCTCCCGCGCAATTTTCTCCACCAGAGTAGTAAAGCCAGTGACTGAGGGCAGATATTAATAGCCTGGAGAGGGTCCATGGTTATTGGCCCCCCCCCTGGCTAAAAACACCTGCCCCCAGCCACCCCAGAAAAGGCACATCTGGAAGATGCGCCTATTCTGGCACTTGGCCACTCTCTTCCCACTCCCGTGTAGCGGTGGGATATGGGGTAATGAAGGGTTAATGCCACCTTGCTATTGTAAGGTGACATTAAGCCTAATTAATAATGGAGAGGCGTCAATTATGACACCTATCCATTATTAATCCAATTGAATGAAAGGGTTAAAAAACACACACACACATTATTAAAAATTATTTTAATGAAATAAAAACAAAGGTTGTTGTAATATTTTATTTAACGCACAATGCAATCACTGAAGACCCTCGTTCTGTAAAAGAAAAAACATAATAAACCAACAATATACTTACCTTCTGCAGATCTGTAAAGTCCAACGATGTAAATCCTTCTGAAGGGGTTAAAACATTTTGCAGCAAGGAGTTCCGCTAATGCAGCGCTGCTCCTCGCTGCAAAACCCCGGGGAATGAAGCTAAATATAGGTCAATGATCTATATTTAGCTTCATTTGCGGTGAGGCGCCCTCTGCTGGCTGTTCATAGATCGTGGGAACTTACCTAGAAAGCTCCCAGGCTCGAGTTCATATGAGGACAACCAGCAGAGGGTGCCTCACCGCAAATGAAGCTAAATATAGATCATTGACCTATTTTTAGCTTCATTCCCCGGGGTTTTGCAGCAAGGAGCAGCCTGCATTAGCGGAACTCCTTGCTGCAAAATGTTTTAACCCCTTCAGAAGGATTTACATCGTTGGACTTTACAGATCTGCGGAAGGTAAGTATATTGTTGGTTTATTATGTTTTTTCTATTACAGAACGAGGGTCTTCAGTGATTGGATTGGGCGTTAAATAAAATATTACAACAACCTTTGTTTTTATTTCATTAAAATAATTTTTAATAATGTGTGTGTGTTTATTTTTAACCCTTTCATTCAATTGGATTAATAATGGATAGGTGTCATAATTGACGCCTCTCCATTATTAATTAGGCTTAATGTCACCTTACAATAGCAAGGTGACATTAACCCTTCATTACCCCATATCCCACCGCTACACGGGAATGGGAAGAGAGTGGCCAAGTGCCAGAATAGGCGCATCTTCCAGATGTGCCTTTTCTGGGGTGGCTGGGGGCAGGTGTTTTTAGCCAGGGGGGGCCAATAACCATGGACCCTCTTCAGGCTATTAATATCTGCCCTCAGTCACTGGCTTTACTACTCTGGCGAAGAAAATTGCGCGGGAGCCCACGCCAATTTTTTCCGCCATTTAACCCTTTAATTTAGTAGATAGAACGGCCAAATTTTGCAGATACACACTACTGACATTAGTAGTGTGGAATCTGCAAAAAAAAAGGAGAGAAGACATGGTTTACTGTATGTAAACCATGTCTCAAATCATGTCGGGTTTAGGAAGGAGAAAGAAAAAGCCGGTAATTGAATTACCGGCTTTCAAGCTGTATAGCGCTGGAATAAATATTAATATATATACATATATGTGTCTCACTGACATATATATATATATATATATATATATATATATATATATATACAGTATACTTATTCTATGTGTACACATTTATTCTACCTATTCTACTGTAAGCTGTCAGTGTGATTTTACTGTACACCGCACTGAATTACCGGCTTTTCTCTCTAACACCGCTGCGTATTTCTCGCAAGTCACACTGCTTGTCCGTGTGTAATCCGTATTTTTCACGCTTCCATAGACTTTCATTGGCGTATTTCTTGCGCAGTACGGTGACAAACGCAGCATGCTGCGATTTTCTACGGCCGTAGAAAGCCGTATAATACTGATTAGTAAAATACGGCAGATAGGAGCAGGGGCATAGAGAATAATTGTGCCGTATTTTTTGCGAGTTTTACGGACGTAGTTTCTGCGCTCTTACGTCCGTAAAACTCGCAAGTGTGACGCCGGCCTTAGATGTTTCAGTACAAAAGATAAGATTAGGATCTATTCCTTGAGGCTATGAATGTGTTAAGGCCCCTTCACATTAAGCGACGCTGCAGCGATACCGACAACGATCCGGATCGCTGCAGCGTCGCTGTTTGGTCGCTGGAGAGCTGTCACACAGACAGCTCTCCAGCAACCAACGATCCCGAAGTCCCCGGGTAACCAGGGTAAACATCGGGTTACTAAGCGCAGGGCCGCGCTTAGTAACCCGATGTTTACCCTGGTTACCAGCGTAAAAGTAAAAAAAAACAAACAGTACATACTTACCTACCGCTGTCTGTCCCCGGCGCTCAGCTGCTCTGCACTCCTCCTGTACTGACTGTGAGCACAGCGGCCGGAAAGCAGAGCGGTGACGTCACCGCTCTGCTTTCCGGCTGACCGACGCTCACAGCCAGTACAGGAGGAGTGCAGAGCACAGCGCCGGGGACAGACAGCGGTAGGTAAGTATGTAGTGTTTTTTTTTTTTTACTTTTACGCTGGTAACCAGGGTAAACATCGGGTTACTAAGCGCGGCCCTGCACTTAGTTACCCGATGTTTACCCTGGTTACCAGTGAAGACATCACTGGATCGGTGTCACACACGCCGATCCAGCGATGTCCACGGGAGATCCAGCGACGAAATAAAGTTCTGGACTTTGTTCAGCGACCAACGATCTCCCAGCAGGGGCCTGATCGTTGGTCGCTGTCACACATAACGATTTCCTTAACGATATCGTTGCTACGTCACAAAAAGCAACGATATCGTTAACGATATCGTTATGTGTGAAGGTACCTTTAAGAAAAAATGGAGGAGTGGGCATTACCAAAGTTGAAGGATTAGCCCACCACATGCGCATATATGCAGGGCCGTATTTGCCACTAGGCACTTGAGGGCACGTGCCTAGGGCGGGGACGATGTGGAGGGCGGCACCTAAGCAAGGTTTTTTTTTATTTTTAAGTCCTGGGTCACCTCCCGACCGACCGCATAAACCCCCCCGCCCTTTCCCCAACTGCCCCCCTGCCTCCCACCCACCCTCCTTGAAGATGATGGTCACCCTGCTCCAGCGATGCCTGGTCTCAGCGTCTGTAGCGTGTCCTGAGTGAGCGGTCACGTGGTACCGCTCATTAAGGTCATGAATATGGGCATATTCATGACCTTAATGAGCGGTACCACATGACCGCTCACTCAGGAAGGTGCTGCGCCGGGAGTCGGGACAGAGCCATAGGGATGTCGGTGCGGCCGCGCGGTGTGGGACAGGTGAGTATGAGGGACAGGGGGCGGGGGGATGAAGGAGGATGGTAAGCCGCTCCTTGCAAGATGGGAGAAGGATCGGGGGGTGGAGAGATGAGCCATGCATACGGGGGGAATATGAGCCATGCATACAAGAGGTGGGGGGGAATTATGAGCCATGCATACAGGAGGAGGGGGAATATGAGCCTTGCATACAGGGGGGAATATGAGCCATGCATACAGGAGGGGGGAATTATGAGCCATGCATACAGGAGGGGGGATATGAGTCATGTGTACAGGGGGGAAATTATGAGCCATGCATATAGGAGGGGGGATATGAGCCATGCATACGGGAGGGGGGATATGAGCCATGCATACAGGAGGATGGGAAATATGAGCCATGCATACAGGGAGGGAATATAAGCCATGCATACAGGAGGGTGGATATGAGCCATGCATACAGGAGGGGGTGGTGGTGGACTATGAGCCATGCATACAGGAGGTGGGGGGAATTATGAGCCATGCATACAGGGGGGATTATGAGCCATGCATACAGGAAGGGGGGAATATGAGCCATGCATACAGGAGGGGGGGAGTATGAGCCATGCAAACAGGAGGGGGAGAATATGAACCATGCATACAGGAGGAGGAGGGAGTATGAGCCATGCATATGGGATGGGAGGGAGATGAGCCATACATACAAGATGGGATTGGTGTTGTGAATTCTGTGGCAGAGCTCCCTCATGTGGTCACAAGTGGTACTTCGGCTGATTCTCTCTGGGAGCTTCCGTTTGTGGAGGAAACTGGTACTGCTGCTTCTGAGTTTCCTCCCTCAGGTGATCTGGTGAGGTCGTTAGGTGCTTCTCTACTTAACCCCACCTAATGCTTTGATTCATGCTTCCTGTCAATGTTCCAGTGTTGGACTTGTGTTTCTCTGGATCATTCCTGTGGCCTGCTGCTCTGCATAGCTAAGTGCTTCTTTGCTATTTGTTGCTATTTTTTCTGTCCAGCTTGTCTATTTGTTTTGCTGGAAGCTCTGGGACGCAAAGGGTGTACCTCCGTGCCGTTAGTTCGGTACGGAGGGTCTTTTTGCCCCTTTGCGTGGTTTTCTTTAGGGTTTTGTGTAGACCGCAAAGTTATCTTTCCTATCCTCGTTCTGTCTAGAATATCGGGCCTCACTTTGCTGAATCTATTTCATCCCTATGTTTGTCTTTTCATCTTACTCACAGTCATTATATGTGGGGGGCTGCCTTTTCCTTTGGGGTATTTCTCTGAGGCAAGGTAGGCTTATTTTTTCTATCTTCAGGCTAGTTAGTTTCTCAGGCTGTGCCGAGTTGCATAGGTAGCGTTAGGCGCAATCCACGGCTGCCTCTAGTTGTGTTTGGAAAGGATCAGGGATTGCGGTCTGCAGAGTTCCCACGTCTCAGAGCTCGTTCTATTATTTAGGGTTATTGTCAGATCACTGTATGTGCTCTGACCTCCATGTCCATTGTGATACTGAATTGCCTTTCATAACAGTACAGGAAGCCAAAAGTACTAATGATTCTCAATAGAGGGAAAAAAGAAGTTCTGAGACCATTTTTTTTTCTTGGCTTTGTGTTTTGTCTTTTTTTTTCCCTAGACATTTGGGTGGTTCAGTACACAGGTGTAGCGATGGACATTAGAAGTCTGTCTTTATTTGTGGATCAGCTCTCGGCAAGAGTACAAAAGATTCAAGACACTATTGATCAGAAATCTATGTTAGAACCAAGAATTCCTATTCCTGATTTGTTTTTTGGAGATAGAACTAAGTTTCTGAGTTTCAAAAATAATTGTAAGTTATTTCTGGCCTTGAAACCTCGTTCCTCTGGTGATCCAGTTCAACAGGTTTTGATTATTATTTCTTTTTTGCGCGGCGACCCTCAGGACTGGGCATTTTCTCTTGCGCCAGGAGATCCTGCATTGAGTAATATCAATGCGTTTTGCCTGGCGCTCGGATTGCTGTACGATGAGCCTAATTCAGTGGATCAGGCAGAAAAGAATTTGCTGGCTCTTTGTCAGGGTCAGGATGAGATAGAGGTATATTGCCAGAAATTTAGAAAATGGTCAGAGCTCACTCAATGGAATGAATCTGCGCTGGCAGCTATGTTCAGAAAGGGTCTCTCTGAAGCCCTTAAGGATGTCATGGTGGGATTTCCTATGCCTGCTGGTTTGAATGAGTCTATGTCTTTGGCTATTCAGATCGGTCGACGCTTGCGTGAGCGTAAATCTGTGCACCATTTGGCGGTATTACCTGAGCTTAAACCTGAGCCTATGCAGTGCGATAGGACTTTGACCAGAGTTGAACGGCAAGAACACAGACGTTTGAAGGGGCTGTGTTTCTACTGTGGTGATTCCACTCATGCCATCTCTGATTGTCCTAAGCGCACTAAGCGGTTCGCTAGGTCTGCCACCATTGGTACGGTACAGTCAAAATTTCTTCTGTCCGTTACCTTGATCTGCTCTTTGTCATCATATTCTGTCATGGCGTTTGTGGATTCAGGCGCTGCTCTGAATTTGATGGACTTGGAATATGCTAAGCGTTGTGGGTTTTTCTTGGAGCCCTTGCAGTGTCCTATTCCATTGAGAGGGATTGATGCTACGCCTTTGGCCAAGAATAAGCCTCAATACTGGACCCAGCTGACCATGTGCATGGCTCCTGCACATCAGGAGGATATTCGCTTTCTGGTGTTGCATAATCTGCATGATGTGGTCGTGTTGGGGTTGCCATGGCTACAAGCCCATAATCCAGTATTGGATTGGAAATCCATGTCGGTGTCCAGCTGGGGTTGTCAGGGGGTACATGGTGATGTTCCATTTTTGTCAATTTCGTCATCCACCCCTTCTGAGGTTCCAGAGTTCTTGTCTGATTACCGGGATGTATTTGATGAGCCCAAGTCCGATGCCCTACCTCTGCATGGGGATTGTGATTGTGCTATCAATTTGATTCCTGGTGGTAAATTCCCAAAAGGTCGACTGTTTAATTTATCCGTGCCTGAGCACACCGCTATGCGCAGTTATGTGAAGGAATCCCTGGAGAAGGGGCATATTCGCCCGTCATCGTCGCCATTAGGAGCAGGGTTCTTTTTTGTAGCCAAAAAGGATGGTTCGCTGAGACCTTGTATAGATTATCGCCTTCTTAATAAGATCACTGTTAAATTTCAGTACCCCTTGCCTTTGTTATCTGATTTGTTTGCTCGGATTAAGGGGGCTAGTTGGTTCACCAAGATTGATCTTCGTGGTGCGTATAATCTGGTGCGAATCAGGCGAGGCGATGAATGGAAAACTGCATTTAATACGACCGAGGGTCATTTTGAGTATCTAGTGATGCCATTCGGACTTGCCAATGCTCCATCAGTGTTTCAGTCCTTTATGCATGACATCTTCCGAGAGTACCTGGATAAATTCCTGATTGTGTACTTGGATGACATTTTGATCTTCTCGGATGATTGGGAGTCTCATGTGAAACAGGTCAGAACGGTTTTTCAGGTCCTGCGTGCTAACTCTTTGTTTGTGAAGGGATCAAAGTGTCTCTTTGGTGTGCAGAAGGTTTCATTTTTGGGGTTCATCTTTTCCCCTTCTACTATCGAGATGGATCCTGTTAAGGTCCAAGCCATCCATGATTGGACTCAGCCGACATCTCTGAAAAGTCTGCAAAAGTTCCTGGGCTTTGCTAATTTTTATCGTCGCTTCATCTGCAATTTTTCTAGTATTGCCAAACCATTGACCGATTTGACCAAGAAGGGTGCTGATTTGGTCAATTGGTCTTCTGCTGCTGTGGAAGCTTTTCATGAGTTGAAGCGTCGTTTTTCTTCTGCCCCTGTGTTGTGTCAACCTGATGTTTCTCTTCCGTTCCAGGTCGAGGTTGATGCTTCTGAGATTGGAGCAGGGGCTGTTTTGTCGCAGAGAGGTTCTGATTGTTCAGTGATGAAACCATGCGCTTTTTTTTCCAGGAAGTTTTCGCCTGCTGAGCGGAATTATGATGTGAGCAACCGAGAGTTGCTGGCCATGAAGTGGGCATTCGAGGAGTGGCGTCATTGGCTTGAAGGAGCTAAGCATCGCGTGGTGGTATTGACTGATCATAAGAACCTGACTTATAATAATCTTTATTTTTATAATAATCTTTATTTTTATATAGCGCTAACATATTCCGCAGCGCTTTACAGGTTTTTGCACACATCATCATCACTGTCCCCGATGGGGCTCACAATCTAAATTCCCTATCAGTATGTCTTTATCTCGAGTCTGCTAAGCGTTTGAATCCTAGACAGGCTCGTTGGTCGCTGTTTTTCACCCGTTTTGACTTTGTGATTTCGTACATTCCGGGCTCTAAAAATGTGAAGGCGGATGCTCTGTCTAGGAGTTTTGTGCCCGACTCTCCGGGTTTATCTGAGCCGGCGGGTATCCTCAAGGAAGGAGTAATTGTGTCTGCCATCTCCCCTGATTTGCGGCGGGTGCTGCAAAAATTTCAGGCTAATAAACCTGATCGTTGTCCAGCGGAGAAACTGTTTGTCCCGGATAGGTGGACAAATAAAGTGATCTCTGAGGTTCATTGTTCGGTGTTGGCTGGTCATCCTGGAATCTTTGGTACCAGAGAGTTAGTGGCTAGATCCTTTTGGTGGCCGTCTCTGTCGCGGGATGTGCGTTCTTTTGTGCAGTCCTGTGGGATTTGTGCTCGGGCTAAGCCCTGCTGTTCTCGTGCCAGTGGGTTGCTTTTGCCCTTGCCGGTCCCGAAGAGACCTTGGACACATATCTCTATGGATTTTATTTCAGATCTTCCCGTCTCTCAAAAGATGTCAGTCATTTGGGTGGTCTGTGATCGATTTCTAAGATGGTCCATCTGGTACCCTTGTCCAAGTTGCCTTCCTCCTCTGATTTGGTGCCATTGTTCTTCCAGCATGTGGTTCGTTTGCATGGCATTCCAGAGAATATCGTTTCTGACAGAGGTTCCCAGTTTGTTTCGAGGTTTTGGCGAGCCTTTTGTGGTAGGATGGGCATTGACTTGTCTTTTTCCTCGGCTTTTCATCCTCAGACTAATGGCCAGACCGAACGAACCAATCAGACCTTGGAAACCTATCTGAGATGCTTTGTTTCTGCCGATCAGGATGACTGGGTGTCCTTTTTGCCTTTGGCTGAGTTCGCCCTTAATAATCGGGCCAGCTCGGCTACCTTGGTTTCGCCGTTTTTCTGCAATTCTGGGTTCCATCCTCGTTTCTCTTCAGGACAGGTTGAGTCTTCGGACTGTCCTGGTGTGGATACTGTGGTGGACAGGTTGCAGCAGATTTGGACTCATGTAGTGGACAATTTGACCTTGTCCCAGGAGAAGGCTCAACGTTTCGCTAATCGCAGACGCCGTGTGGGTCCCCGACTTCGTGTTGGGGATCTGGTTTGGTTATCTTCTCGTCATATTCCTATGAAGGTTTCCTCTCCGAAGTTTAAACCTCGTTTCATAGGTCCTTATAGGATTTCTGAGGTTATTAATCCTGTGTCTTTTCGTCTGACCCTCCCAGATTCTTTTTTCATACATAACGTCTTCCATAGGTCATTGTTGCGGAGATACGTGGCACCTATGGTTCCATCTGTTGACCCTCCTGCCCTGGTTTTGGTGGAGGGGGAATTGGAGTATATTGTGGAGAAGATTTTGGATTCTCGTGTTTCAAGACGGAAACTCCAGTATCTGGTTAAATGGAAGGGTTATGCTCAGGAGGATAATTCCTGGGTTTTTGCCTCTGATGTCCATGCTCCCGATCTTGTTCGTGCCTTTCATGTGGCTCATCCTGGTCGGCCTGGGGGCTCTGGTGAGGGTTCGGTGACCCCTCCTCAAGGGGGGGGTACTGTTGTGAATTCTGTGGCAGAGCTCCCTCCTGTGGTCACAAGTGGTACTTCGGCTGATTCTCTCTGGGAGCTTCCGTTTGTGGAGGAAACTGGTACTGCTGCTTCTGAGTTTCCTCCCTCAGGTGATCTGGTGAGGTCGTTAGGTGCTTCTCTACTTAACCCCACCTAATGCTTTGATTCATGCTTCCTGTCAATGTTCCAGTGTTGGACTTGTGTTTCTCTGGATCATTCCTGTGGCCTGCTGCTCTGCATAGCTAAGTGCTTCTTTGCTATTTGATGCTATTTTTTCTGTCCAGCTTGTCTATTTGTTTTGCTGGAAGCTCTGGGACGCAAAGGGTGTACCTCCGTGCCGTTAGTTCGGTACGGAGGGTCTTTTTGCCCCTTTGCGTGGTTTTCTTTAGGGTTTTGTGTAGACCGCAAAGTTATCTTTCCTATCCTCGTTCTGTCTAGAATATCGGGCCTCACTTTGCTGAATCTATTTCATCCCTACGTTTGTCTTTTCATCTTACTCACAGTCATTATATGTGGGGGGCTGCCTTTTCCTTTGGGGTATTTCTCTGAGGCAAGGTAGGCTTATTTTTTCTATCTTCAGGCTAGTTAGTTTCTCAGGCTGTGCCGAGTTGCATAGGTAGCGTTAGGCGCAATCCACGGCTGCCTCTAGTTGTGTTTGGAGAGGATCAGGGATTGCGGTCTGCAGAGTTCCCACGTCTCAGAGCTCGTTCTATTATTTTGGGTTATTATCAGATCACTGTATGTGCTCTGACCTCCATGTCCATTGTGATACTGAATTGCCTTTCATAACAGAGAGGGGCATTATACAGTACACTAGATTCCTTGATAGGGCGTTGATCCAGGGAACTAGTCTGATTGCCGTATGTGGAGTCGGGAAGGAATTTTTTTCCCCAATGTGGAGCTTACTCTTTGCCACATGGTTTTTTTTTTGTCTTCCTCTGGATCAACATGTTAGGCCATGTTAGGTTAGGCTATGGGTTGAACTAGATGGACATATAGTCTTCCTTCAACCTTAATAACTATGTAACTATGTAAGTATTGAGCATCATGTGGGGTCATTATACAGTATGGAGCATCATGTGTGGCCATTATACAGTATGGAGCATCATGTGTGGCCATTATACAGTATTGAGCATCATGTGTGGCTATTATACAGTATTGAGCATCATGTGGGGCCATTATACAGTATTGAACATCATGTGGGGTCATTATACAGTATGGAGCATCATGTGTGGCCGTTATACAGTATGGAGCATCATATGTGGCCAATGGCCATTATACAGTATGGAGCATCATGTGTGGCCATTATACAGTATGGAGCATCATGTGTGGCCATTATACAGTATGGAGCATCATGTGGGATCATTATACAGTATTGAGCATCATGTGTGGCCATTATACAGTATAGAGCATCATGTGTGGCCATTATACAGTATGGCGCATCATGTGGGGTCATTATACAGTATGGAGCATCATGTGTGGCCATTATACAGTATGGAGCATCATGTGTGGCCAATGGCCATTATACAGTATTGAGCATCATGTGTGGCCATTATACAGTATGGAGCATCATGTGTGGCCAGTATACAGTATGGAGCATCATGTGTGGCTATTATACAGTATGGAGCATCATGTGTGGCCATTATACTGTACAGTATTGAGCATCATGTGTGGCCAAAGGCCATTATACAGTATTGAGCATCATGTGTGGCCATTATACAGTATTGAACATCATGTGGGGTCATTATACAGTATGGAGCATCATGTGTGGCCATTATACAGTATGGAGCATCATGTGTGGCCAATGGCCATTATACAGTATTGAGCATCATGTGTGGCCATTATACAGTATGGAGCATCATGTGTGGCCAGTATACAGTATGGAGCATCATGTGTGGCTATTATACAGTATGGAGCATCATGTGTGGCCATTATACTGTACAGTATTGAGCATCATGTGTGGCCAAAGGCCATTATACAGTATTGAGTATCATGTGTGGCCATTATACAGTATGGAGCATCATGTGTGGCCATTATATAGTATGGAGCATCATGTGTGGCCAATGGCCATTATACAGTATTGAGCATCATGTGTGGCCATTATACAGTATGGAGCATCATGTGTAGCCATTATACAGCATGGAGCATCATGTGTGGCCATTATACAGTATTGAGCATCATGTGTGGCCAATGGCCATTATACAGTATTGAGCATCATGTGTGGCCATTATACAGTATGGAGCATCATGTGTGGCCAATATACAGCGTGGAGCATCATGTGTGGCCAATGGCCATTATAGAGTATTGAGCATCATGTGTGGCCATTATACAGTATTGAGCATCATGTGTGGTCATTATACAGTATGGAGCATCATGTGTGGCCATTATACAGTATGGAGCACTGTGTGGCCATTTTTTTTTTGGTTATAATTATTGTATATGAAACAGTGTGATCAGCAGTGCTAAATGGGTGTGGTTGGGACTTGGATATGGGTGTGACAAGCTGTGAAATGGGTGTGGTCAGAGGCGTGGCCTAAAATTTGCCGTAGTGCGCCGCAAACTTTATACCTCTTTCCCTTCTTCAAAAGTTGGGAGGTATGGTACCGCATTTGCCAGATCACAGCAAGTGCCGCAAATCCCATAGGGAATGAATGAAGCCAAACGCAGTGTTGCTATAAGTGATCCGTTACGCGGCAGATGCGGAAAAACTGCCGGATCTGCTGCAAAAGGCTTCTTTCACATCAGCGATTCTTGCCAAAGTCACTGCCGATAGTGTCATACTCACCAAAGGGGGAGGCAGCGCTAAAAGTGCCTAGGGCAGCAGAAACTCTAAATACGGCCCTGCATATATGCATGTAATACATATACAGAGAAAAGCTAGCAACAGTTGGAGCGTATATGGGATGAACAAATACTTTTATTTATATCAAATGCCCCAAAATACCAAAAAATGAAAAACAAAAGAAAGCATGAAAAAACAAGGCGAAATCTATAATAAGATAAACCCTCCATGCTGTGTCAAACCTACACACATAAAACAAGAGAAATTTCTCCAAAAAATGGATACCGAGTATATCAAGCATAAAATATGGACGTTAGTAGTCAATATAGATATCCCATAACAACAACAAAAAACAGCTGAGAAATGGATGCAAATGTATGACAGCATGTCTTTCATTTGCATGTAGAAAAGCCGCAGAGACACCATCACGTGTTTCTCAACGCAAGCGATAAATAGCCAGATCTTTCACCGGGAACGAACAACCACGGGAAGGGCAGCATCCAAAAGGAAAACCACCAATGCCAAAACATGGTATCCATCCACAGACAGCTGTTTCGGGGTATTTGCCCCTCATCAGTGTGGAGTAGGAAACTGGCTATTAGGAGCA
Source organism: Ranitomeya imitator (assembly GCF_032444005.1). Taxonomy (NCBI): domain Eukaryota; kingdom Metazoa; phylum Chordata; class Amphibia; order Anura; family Dendrobatidae; genus Ranitomeya; species Ranitomeya imitator. The sequence goes on along the minus strand of NC_091282.1, from coordinate 1,044,054,076 downwards.
GTGCCTGGTAAAAGGACTATAAACATAAGGATGAATGACCTCTGGGAGATCAAAACATCCAACACCGCGGAGACACCATCACGTGTTTCTCAACGCAGTGATCCAGAACACTGCTCCTATCCCTTATGGGAAATATGCAAATGCATGTAGAAAAGCCGCAGAGACACCATCACGTGTTTCTGGGGGCAGTGTTCTGGATCACTATCACTACGTTGAGAAACACGTAATGGTGTCTCCGCGGTGTTGGATGTTTTGATCTCCCCGAAGTCATTCATCCTTATGTTTATAGCATGTCTTTCAATGTCTGCAGTGTTATAGAAACGGGTACGTTTTTTCATCTTTTTTTAAAGGGAATTTGTCATCACATTTGAGCTATCTAACCTATTAATATGGGCATACAGGTTGCTGAAAAAGTCCTACCTGTATGTCTCATATCAGATGCCTTGTTGTGAAGAAATCATCTTTTATCTGTTCATGTAAATGACATCTTTCAGGCTCTGAGGAGGACGGTACCCAGAAAATAATGCTGCCTCCTCACTTCATTATGCTATGCATCGCCTCCCACAGCATCACTCTGTCCCTATGAGATCGGGTGCTCAGCCAGAAATTTCACGAATCCGCATTCTATCTCCCGGTGTTGCTCTTCAGTATTGTGTCTCTCTATGAGCATAGGCTTCATGTTCACTCTGTGCAGGTGCTGGCGAGTCCCCCTTATCCTACCTGGGCCCCATGTTGGTATATATAGCGCCCATACTGGCAATATGTTCCTCACCCTGGTAAAGGTTCCTTATACTGGTATACAGTGTGGGTACCGAAAGTATTCAGACCCCTTTAAATTTTTCCCTTTGTTTCATTGCAGCCATTTGGTAAATTCAAAAATGTAATTTTTTTTCTCATTAATGTACACTCTGCACCCCATCTTGACTGAAAAAAACATAACTGTAGTAATTTTTGCAAATTTATTAAAAAAGAAAAACTGAAATATCACATGGTCATAAGTATTCAGACCCTTTGCTGAGTATTGAGTAGAAGCACCCTTTTGAGCTAGTACAGCCATGAGTCTTCTTGGGAATGATACAAGAAGTTTTTCACGCCTGGATTTGGGGATTCTCTGCCATTCTTCATTGCAGATCCTCTCCAGTTCCGTCAGGTTGGATGGTGAACGTTGGTGGACAGCCATTTTCAGGTCTCTCCAGAGATGCTCAATTGGGTTTAGGTCAGGGCTCTGGCTGGGCCAGTCAAGAATGGTCACAGAGTTGTTCTGAAGCCACTCCTTTGTTATTTTAGCTGTGTGTTTTGGGTCACTGTCTTGTTGGAAGGTGAACCTTTGGCCAAGTTTGAGGTCCAGAGCACTCTGAAAGAGGTTTTCATCCAGGATATCTCTGTACTTGGCCACATTCATGTTTCCTTCTATATCAACCAGTCGTCCTGCCCCTGCAGCTGAAAAACACCCCCATAGCATGATGCTGCCACCACCATGTTTCACTGTTGAGACTGTATTGGACAAGGTGATAAGCAGTGCCTAGTTTTCTCCACACATACCGCTTAGTATTATCACCAAAAAGGTCTATCTTTATCTCGTCAGACCAGAGAATCTTATTTCTCATAGTCTGGGAGTCCTTCATGTGTTTTTTAGCAAACTTTATGCAGGCTTTCATATGTCTTGCACAGAGGAGATGCATGTAAAGAAGCTGCGGAGACACCATCACGTGTTTCTCGACGCAAGCAGTGAATAGCCAGGCCTTTCCCCGGGAAGGAACAACCACGGGAAGGGCAGCATCCTATGAAGGAAAGCCACCTATGCCAAGCATGGTATCCATCCACAGACAGCTGTTTCGGGGTTTTTGCCCCTCATCAGTGTGGAGTAGGAATCTGGCTATTAGGAGCAGTGCCTAGTAAAAAGGCTATAAAGGTACAGATGATTGGCCTCGGGGAGACCAAAACATCCAACACCGCGGAGACACCATCACGTGTTTCTCAACACAGTGATTCCAGAACACTGCCCCCATCCCTTATGGGAAATATGCAGATGCATGTAAAGAAGCTGCGGAGACACCATCACGTGTTTCTCGGCATAGGTGGCTTTCCTTCATAGGATGCTGCCCTTCCCGTGGTTGTTCCTTCCCGGGGAAAAGCCTGGCTATTCACTGCTTGCATCGAGAAATTACATGCATCTGCATATTTCCCATAAGGGATGGGGGCAGTGTTCTGGAATCACTGCGTTGAGAAACACGTGATGGTGTCTCCGCGGTGTTGGATGTTTTGGTCTCCCCGAGGCCAATCATCTGTGCCTTTATAGCCTTTTTACTAGGCACTGCTCCTAATAGCCAGATTCCTACTCCACACTGATGAGGGGCAAAAACCCCGAAACAGCTGTCTGTGGATGGATACCATGCTTGGCATAGGTGGCTTTCCTTCATAGGATGCTGCCCTTCCCGTGGTTGTTCCTTCCCGGGGAAAGGCCTGGCTATTCACTGCTTGCGTCGAGAAACACGTGATGGTGTCTCCGCAGCTTCTTTACATGCATCTGCATATTTCCCATAAGGGATGGAGGCAGTGTTCTGGAATCACTGCGTTGAGAAACACGTGATGGTGTCTCCGCGGTGTTGGATGTTTTGGTCTCCCCGAGGCCAATCATCTGTGCCTTTATAGCCTTTTTACTAGGCACTGCTCCTAATAGCCAGATTCCTACTCCACACTGATGAGGGGCAAAAACCCCGAAACAGCTGTCTGTGGATGGATACCATGCTTGGCATAGGTGGCTTTCCTTCATAGGATGCTGCCCTTCCCGTGGTTGTTCCTTCCCGGGGAAAGGCCTGGCTATTCACTGCTTGCGTCGAGAAACACGTGATGGTGTCTCCGCAGCTTCTTTACATGCATCTGCATATTTCCCATAAGGGATGGAGGCAGTGTTCTGGAATCACTGCGTTGAGAAACACGTGATGGTGTCTCCGCGGTGTTGGATGTTTTGGTCTCCCCGAGGCCAATCATCTGTGCCTTTATTGCACAGAGGAGAGGCTTTCGTCGGGCCACTCTGCTGAAAAGGCCCGATTGGTGGAGGGCTGCAGTGATAGTTGACTTTGTGGAACTTTCTCCCATCTCCCTACTGCATCTCTGGAGCTCAGCCACAGTGACATTTGGGTTCGTCTGTACCTATCTCACCAAGGATCTTCTCCCACGATTACAAACATGTCCAAAGACGTATGAACTATAAATAGGGACCTTCACCATGATAATGATTCCCAAATAGTGTTTAAACTGGGGGTGCGTTGAGAATATGTAGCCTAAAAAATGGATAACAAGTATCCACGCACACCATTCAAAAGGAAAAGGGGGTATATTTAAAACAATAAATTTTATTTAAGAATTTCTACAATACAAAAAAATCATAAAATCTCAAAAGTTACACTAAACATGTACAAAAAAATGAGTAAGAGGAAAAGAGTTTACTCAAGTAAGACACATGTGGTAGAGTGGAACTAGTAACAGGCTATGGGTTAGTAAAGGTAAGTATATCACATGGACCTAACCTAGGGTATGGAAAAAGCCAAGCTTAAAAAGCAGGTGCTTATGTCAAACATAAAGTGCTGGTAGGGCAAAATAATGGATCATAACCACACAGGATGCCTTGTGGTGAGTTCAAAACATGCCCATATGAAGATAAGATGCCCGTCCATAGTACCACGAATGCCCCGACATGCGTTTCGCGGATTGTTTTCTCAAGGGGCTGTACCACGATTGCTGAGTTTGGCTGGATGGGCAGGTCTAGGAAGCCTTCTGGTGGTGAACAATGAAAAAGGTTAGGTTTCAGCTCACCCCCATCAGCAAATCCATGAAAGTCCACAGGAACATCCGAGCAAGGAAAACGCCACCGCCCAAAGTCCAATATTGAATGAGTAAGAAGAAAATCCAGCTCCGGAATAAAAAATCATCAAATTTATTTCCACATATTAAAATTCAGAAAAAGCTGCTTGGGAATGACTGCACAGCTATTCCAGAAAAGAAGCCATAAGTTAGCTAAACGCGTTTCGAGCACACATGGTGTTCTTTGTCCACCGCATCAAGACTTCTGGTGGTCCCAAACTTCTTCCATTTAAGGATTATAGAGGCCACTGTGCTCTTAGGAACCTGGAGCACTGTAGAAATTCTGTTGTAACCTTGGCCAGATCTGTGCCTTAATGCTGTCTCTGAGCTCTTTGGCCAGTGCCTTTGACCTCATGATTCTGATTTGGCCTGACATGCACTGTGTGCTGTGAGGTCTTATATAGACAGGTGTGTGCCTTTCCAAATTAAGTCCTATCAGTTTAATTAAACACAACTGGACTCCAATGAAGGAGTAGAACCATCTAAAGGAGGATCACAAGGAAATGGACAGCATGTGATTTAAATATGAGTGTCTGAGCATAGGATCTGGATACTTCTGACCATGTGATATTTAGAAGTAATAAGATGTATATCTATGCGCTTAATTCTAAAACTCTGGGCAAGACCGTCAATGAAAAAGACCTGGGTGTATGGGTGGATGACAAACTCACATTTAGTGGCCAGTGTCAAGCAGCTGCTACAAAGGCAAATAAAATAATGGGATGCATTAAAAGAGGCATAGATGCTCATGAGGAGAACATAATTTTACCTCTATACAAGTCACTAGTTCGACCACACTTAGAATACTGTGCACAGTTCTGGTCTCCGGTGTATAAGAAAGACATAGCTGAACTAGAGCGGGTGCAGAGAAGAGCGACCAAGGTTATTAGAGGATTGGGGGGTCTGCAATACCAAGATAGGTTATTACACTTGGGGCTAGTTTGGAAAAACGAAGACTAAGGGGTGATCTTATTTTAATGTATAAATATATGAGGGGACAGTACAAAGACCTTTCTGATGATCTTTTTAATCATAGACCTGAAACAGGGACAAGGGGGCATCCCCTACGTCTGGAGGAAAGAAGGTTTATGCATAATAACAGATGCGGATTCTTTACTGGAAGAGAAGTGAGACTATGGAACTCTCTGCCATATGATGTTGTAATGAGCGATTCATTGCTTAAATTTAAGAAGGGACTGGATACCTTTCTTGAAAAGTATAATGTTACAGGGTATATACACTAGATTCCTTGTTAGGGTGTTGATCCAGGGAACTAGTCTGATTGCCGTATGTGGAGGTGGGAAGGAATTTTTTCCCCAATGTGGAGCTTACTCTTTGCCACATGGGTTTTTTTTGCCTTCCTCTGGATCAACATGTTAGGGCATGTTAGGTTATGCTATGGGTTGAACTAGATGGACTTAAAGTCTTCCTTCAACCTTAAAAACTATGTATCTCTACATAAAGACCTTACCGAATTACTATATACATTGCTCTGCATTTGCAGGTTGTCGCTTGTCAACCCTGGAAGAAGAGAACAAATTTCACACAAGGTAAGAGACACTTTCATCATGTAGCCACTAGGTGGCTCCAACTGAAAGAAGATTTCAGATAGCAAGCAATCCATCTATACTGACCAGGAGAAAGTGTGATGAGCATAAAACGGCTTTACAGGCCGCAGCGATCATAGCCACAGATTAGTATGGTTAGATTGTGGACACTATAGAGATGGGCAAATAGTCCTACATTGTATAATTACTAACTCTCCTATTGCCAAAATAGGAATGAAGAATACACATGAAGTCTGTAATAGTTATTTTTCCTGATTTTTAACATTAAAGCAAGTATTGTCAGACAACAGACTGATTTTAGCCAAGTGGCTGTGAATAACAGAATGAAATCTCTTGGTGCTTGGGACAAGGGTTTCACGATGCACGCCTCTCAACAGTATGATATCTGTCAACTAGACAATCATTCCAGTAATTGCTCTCTGTTCCGGCCTTACTTTACCCCAGGTTTTTCCACCAATCCCATTCACAATACACACAATTTTCCCCATTGGCTTCCACGTAACACCTACATCTCATCTTGTTCCTTCATCTCAGTTTTATGCGTTTGACTCATGAATGCATGAAACTAACTGATAGCAGGAGAACATGTGAACGGGCCCTGTCCTCTTTTTTATATGAGCTAAAACATATTTTGCTATTTTACTGGTGATTGAAATATGGATATTGCTCATTGTCAATAAAAAAAAGATCGAGTTGGCATAATTATAGGCCATGCAAAGCTTCCTTGGGAATTTAAATATGCAAATCGACTCTTCAGAAGAGAACTACAACTCTAGTGCCACATATTGGAGGTAGCATCCCAAAAAGTCAATATCGACTCTTTAACAAGCATTACCAAGTGACATGATAAAAAGTTGAAGCGCAAAGCAGGAGAACTAATTTGGCTTATTTTTTCATACATTTGTGCTCAAAAGTTTACATACCCTGGCAGAATTTTTGCTTTCTTGGGTTTTGTTTCAGAGAATATGAATGATAACACCAAAACTTTTTCTCCACTCATGGTTAGTGGTTGGGTGAAGCCATTTATTGTCAAACTACTGTGTTTTCTCTTTTTTAAATCATAATGACAACCCAAAACATCCAAATGACCCTAGTCAAAAGTTCACATACCCTATTTCTTAATACCGTTTATGCCCCCTCTAACATGAATGACAGCTTGAAGTTTTTTGTGGTAGTTGTGGATGAAGTTCTTTATTTTCTCAGATGTTAAAGCTGCCCACTCTTCTTGGCAAAAAGCCACCAGTTCCTGTAAATTTCTGGGCTGTCTAGCATGAACGGCGCACTTGAGATCTCCTCAGAGTGGCTCAATGATGTTGAGGTCAGGAGACTGAGATGGCCACTCCGGAACCTTTAATTTGTTCTTCTGTAGCCGATGACAGGTTGACTTGGCCTTGTGTTTTGGATTATTGTCGTGTTGGAATGCCCAAGTTTGTCCCATGCGCAGCTTACGTGCTGATAATTGTAAATTTGCCTCCAGTATTTGTTGATAACATGGTGCATTCATCTGTCCTTCAACTTTGACCAAGTTTCTTGTGCCTTTATAGCTCACATATCCCCAAAACATGAGCGATCCACCTCTGTGCTTTACAGTAGGAATGGTATTACTTTAATCATAAGCCTTGTTGACCTCTCTCCAAATGTAACGTTTATGGTTGTGGCCAAATAGTTAACTTTTGGTCTCATCACTCCAAATTACCTTGTTCCAGAAGTTTTGAGGCTTGTCTCTCTGCTGTTTTGCGTAATGTAGGCAAGATACTTTTATTATTATTATTTATTGTTATAGCGCCATTTATTCCATGGAGCTTTACATGTGAGGAGGGGTATACATAATAAAAACAAGTACAATAATCTTAAACAATACAAGTCATAACTGGTACAGGAGGAGAGAGGACCCTGCCCGCGAAGGCTCACAATCTACAAGTGATGAGTGAGGATACAGTAGGCGAGGTAGAGGTAGTAGACGAGGTAGTAGAGCTGGTCATGCAGCGGTTTGGTCGATCGGTGGTTAACTTTGTGGCATATGTGCAGTAATGGCTATCTTCTGGCGGCTCAACCATGCAGCCCATTTTTCTCCAAGTGCCTCCTTATTGTGCATCTTGAAACAGCGACACCCCTAGTTTTCAGAGAGTCCTGTATTTCAGCTGATGTTATTTGTGGATTTTTCTTTGCATCCTGAACAATTTTTCTGGCAGTTTTAGACATTTTTGTTGGTCTACCTGACCGTGGCTTTGTTTTTACAGAGCCCCTGATTTTCCATTTGTTAATCACAGTTTGAACGCTGCTGACTGGCATTATCAATCCCTTGGATATCTTTTTTTTATCCCTTTCCTGTTTAATACAGTTCAACTATCTTTTCTCGTAGATCCGTTGACAATTCTTTTGCTTTCCCCATGACTCTCAATCCAGAAACGTCAGTGGCTGGATAAAAGATGCAAGAGTCTGTCTGGATCCCAGAAACTCACTCAGCTTTTATGCACACACACACAGATTACAAGCAAACAAGTCACAGGTGAGGATGTTACCTTTAGTAGCCATTCAAACCCATGTGTGTCAAATTCTATGCATGTTATCAGGCCAAAATCACCAGGGTATGTGAATTTTTGATCAGGGTCATTTGGATGTTTTGGGTTGTCATTATGATTTAACTAGAGAAAACACAGTGGTTTGACAATAAATGGCTTCACCCAACACTAGCCATGAGTGGAGAAAATGTTTTGGTCATATTCCCTGAAAAAAGGCCAAGAAAGCAAAAATTCTGCCGGGGTATGTAAACTTTTGAGCACAACTGTACATGAATTCCACATTCTTGCTCCTTGGTTACCTGCAAGCTGCAGCTTACTAATCTATTAGTTCATATTATAGGTTGCATTAATTTTCTAACTTCTGTCATAAAGATATATATTCTTTACCAGTTCAGGATTTGGCCTTTTCTCCCTTTTAATGACCGGACACATTTTCAGATTTGTTTATTTCATAAATGTAGTTTTAATTGTTGTATAAAATTCTATCAGTTAATTAGAAATAGAAATTTGAACTGGCTGTGGCTTTGGTTTCCTAATTTTGTTTTATTTATTTATTTTTCTTTATTTATTTTACACGTTGAGGAATTTTAACATTGAAATACATTTTTACATTGCTGATTTTATCTGTAACTGGGGCTGGTATAATAGCCCACGTTACAGGGCAAATTCAACCGCCTGCTTGAACAGCAGCGCTAATCTGGGTTTTCTAGATCCTAGCAATCCTTGCTCCTTTCTGGCACCTGGCGATAGCCTGATCACTTCTTGCTGTGCAATAACGTTTAGAATGTCATAGCACAGTACAATGCAGACCGCCTGGAGAATTAAATTCTATAGGCAGCCCGAAATTAGTTAAAGAAGACCTATCACGTTCGATAAACATATCATTTTTTTACCTAGTGTAAATGCTGCTGTTCTCTGAAATCTATGGTTATTTTTGTTTTATTATAGTTATTTTTGTTTTGTTACTGCACCTTTCTGATTTCTGATATATGCTTATATATGCTGTGGCTTATTGTTGGTTGGAGATTATCAGTTATGGTCACAAATGTCCTGTTTAGTTTCTGACCTTTTTAGTCTTTGACAACCTAACTCTCTTACTATTGTGCCCTTAACTTTGACCTCCTGGTTTAGATATGGCATCAGGACAATTCTCTGCCATCTCCACCGGCCTTCAACCACTCTTTGGGTGTAACTTTTGGGAGCCCTTCATAAGTCCAGATACATGTGTAGAGGTTAAAGGGTGAAGGCCAGGTTTCCCCTGGGACTTGCTAAGTTGAATGTCTTGTGCAAAGCCTCTCCATGCTACCATCTTGTTACGCACGCAGGTGGGGCACGTTGTTCAAGGACCTACGGTGCCACAGGGTCGGGCTAACCTAGGAAGGCCTTAGCTAAGCCAGAGAGACTTGCCCACAGGCCCGCTCCGAAGCACAAACATCTTCCTCATCATAGAGACAAAAAGCGAAAGACTGTTTGTGCTTCGGGGAGGCCTGTAGGAAGGTCTCTTCTTGGTTTCTCTGGCCTAGAGCAGGAAGATAAGACTCTGTCTACAGTCCTGCCCTGCAGCATGGGCATCTCATTAACTGAAAACTTCTAACACTGATTGCACAACAACCACAAGATGGATTTCTTCACCCCAGGTATTATTTTAATCAGTATAACAACACCAACCTGACAATGACTGTAGTTTACTTAGCAAAATCCTGGTGACAGGTGTTGCTTAGCACCTCCCAATTGAGGAGGGTGCCTTTTAAACAAGATACCTCCCAGCTATTGCCAGGGAGCTATCTTGCAGGTGTACGCTATGCTAAATGCTTTCCAACCATTGGCTGGTGGCATTTTACTATGTGCGCACGCTGTACCTTCAAGAGCAGGGGAACGTGCAGGGGAGCCGCTGGTAAGTGCAGCGTGCACTACACCAGGAAGACAGGAAGCACGCAGGGGACCATTTTGCATGGCTGGCTCGGAGAGTATGTCAGCATCCCTGCATGTATGGTGAAGGGGAACCATGTAGGGGCGCTGGCCATAGTGTTACACATCTACTGTGCCTGGTTACACATACAGGGAAGAGGGGGCCATATCTGAGGAACAGAGAGGTACAGGAACAAAATAAATAATGAACGCCCCTTTCAGGCAGTTACACCAAGTAAACAAAAATACATACATATTTAAGACAAGTGACAGATCCGCTGTAATTTCTGTTATATTACAAAATAATGTGACAAACTGGTAACTTTATTATCTCTATATTATAATCCAGAGCAATAATAATCTTCAGATGTAAATGTTAGAAGCAGAGAACTTTTAATGCTCCCTACATTAGCACATCATGACTTCTCCGACTGCAAAAACTCATTCTTTCTGCCAGGAACATGTGTCTAAAATATATATGTATTTCCACCATTCCAGTCTTACTGCCTCAGTAAAAAGGATGATTATAGACTATAGACTATGGCGTTCTTCTGGGCTCCTTATTGCCACAGCATCAATCCACTCCCGGCTATAGATAAGGAAATTGCTTTAGCGCTCTTCGACATTTCTGCATCCATGCAAGTTTGCCCGCTTGAACCTGTATTCTTTCCGCTCATGAATGTCCTTTATTATCTCTTGTTTGAGCAAAAAGTGGAGACGGATGATAATATCTTTAGTATCCTTCCAAATGTTTAACGTGTGAAGGAAAACAATGTCTCAGCCAATATTTTTAAGGCTGCTTTCAAAGGTGTCGTTAAAAGGCCTTATTATATGTGTGAAAAACAGCAGCCAGAGACTGGCACCCACAATGTATTTCCAGCCAATTTTCAAACCTCCTGCCTCCTCCATGGGATTCATTAAAGACAAAATCAATCCTTCCATCTAGCGCTCACCCCTGTTGCTAGGCAATTATTTTATAAAGATTGCTGGCGCAGGGTCAATTGCATCCTGTATAGCATCCTTCCATTAGCATTGTGCGGCTGTCTCTGGTCCGGCCAGGGATGCCAATAAGAGCACAGCGTCTCCCATACACGCAGCGTTTAGGTTTGTTTTCCACATCAGTCACAAACAGGCTGCACGCACAGAATATTTCTGTAGTAAAATCCCCCGTCCTGGCAGTCTCCTCAGCCATATATCTTACGCAGGAAGATGCAATCCACAATCCGCAGTTCTGTTAGGACGGTTTAATGGCCCAAATAGATCTCTAGTCTATTCTACGGTTTGGCTCACTCAAATCAATACATTAATAGGAACTCCTGATTGATGTGTTACATAGGTAATACTGTACATAATCCATCTGGGGCATGAAGGTCATCTGCCACTAATGCTGCACTACCTGCTTGTCGGTGTCCTTAAATTTCCATTTTTATCTAGAACCTTCGAGCTCAATTAGAATAAGAGAAATACTGTAAAATCTAAAAAAGAAAAAAACTAAATAAAAAAAACAACTATACAAACATACAACAGTGCTTTGAAGTATGTCATCATTTTTCACAATTCTGTATAAATTTGACCTAAAATTAGATCAGATTTTCACAGAAGTCCTAAAAGTAGAAATAGAACTGAATGTCACAATTGAGTAAAAAATATTACACTTTATTATTGGATCATTAAACTAAAAAAAAATCACACATCTGTGAATAGCAAAAATATGTGACCCTTTGTTTCCTGAATCTGGTGTGACCCCTCTGTGCAGCAATAATTACATCTAAACATTTCTGGTCATTGTTGATTAATCCTGCACATCGGCTTGGCGGACTTTTAGCCCATTCCTCCCACCAAAACAGCTTAGTAAGCAGATGTGTTCGACCATACGAATCCCACGCCTGGCAATCTGATTTATCCAATACATCCTGGCAGCACGCAAATTGGTGAAACCTCCACAAAAATGTGCTCATCTCTTGTGATATGGACAATTAAAGTCATCTTACAGATTAATAACTGAAGAAGGTTAGTAAACCTTAGTAGCAAGCCTGGCCATCACTTGCCATATACTGTATTATATTAAAATATACAGTAATTGTAACTCTTCTCCTGAATATGACGTATTTATTTGTTCCTAAGATGTGACATCTTCCCTATATAAAAAAAAAATCCGATTTTGTTTTTAGCCAACTGGGTGTTGGCTAAAACAATTTCCATGGAGAAGAGTTGATTACCACATTTACATACAATGTGCAAATAGGAAGAGGGTTCATATCATATTTATGGAAAGTGATGTTTTTTTTTTTTTAAGGGAACCTGTCGCACCCCAGGCCCTGACTGACACTGGCTCTGCATTGCGGCCGGCTATCAGTCAGGGCTGTTTATACTCGGCTCTGGCTCTTTATATTCAGAGCGCTGACTGAACCAGCGCAGGCACCACCCCTCCCCCTCTGACTGAAATCAAAAAGCTGCCGGGGGAATAAAGTTAAATTTCTCTCCAGAGCTATCTACGGGGTCCATAGCGACGACTGCAAGGCTACCCTAGTAGTAATGTCTTTCACAGTAGTATTCCTTCCTCACTTATAAAGTCACAGCAGTTCCCATGACTAAATAATACTTGACTTGTCACAGAAGTAAAATTGACAGAAACCCATTTGTAATAATACAGAAGTTTACCTGACGCTATCCCACTTGAGATGTCACAACAGCTCACAGCAGCGTACTGGAATTAACCCCACTTGTTATGGCATAGCTTAACTGATTGTCACATTGGAAAATGCTATTTACCTGTAAGTATAGGGTTAATCGGCGGGCAAATAGCATTGCAAAGCTACCAAGAGATGCTAGCTTTCAGTTTTGAGGGCATGAACTGTTCGGCCACATTCACAGCTCGCAGCAGCACTCACTATACTTACATCTACAGCTCACAGTATAGTGATCAGTGCTGTGCGACATGACTGTAATCACTCCTGCACCGCTACATGACTGAAAGCCGGCGGCTCATGGGAGGAGATAACTTCATTTTCTCCCAGTAGCCACACTTTCAGTAAGGTGGTCATGCAGCATAATTTTACATTGGTAAAAAGTGGCAGAATAAAATCCTAAATTACTCCCCCTCTCAATGGTGCACTAGGTGACCACTGATTCTTCCTCCCCATAATACTGATTCTAGTCCAGAGGGCATCTCATTGCTTGAGGTCTCATGCTTGTGACGCTCACAATCCCAAATTTATCTCGGCCACCACATGAGTGAAAGCTGCTGCACTTGGCTTCTTTCAAAACTATGACAGCTAGTGAAAGTGACAGCAGTGAAGAAGGAAAATAAAAATGTTCCATTCTCTGTAGCAGTGTGGGTCTCACTGGTCAGGTTCTTTTTTTTTTATACCCACTAAGGTGTGACATCGACATTTGTCATCGATTTGAACACTTAGTATTTATCAGCTTATCTTCAAATTCTCTTTGAAATGTAACTGATACAATCATCCTAAGGATCATTAAACCTAAAAATATGTTCAATCAGTTCATCTTTAGTGTCAAGCTTTCATTTAAATCTTGTTTCTGGATTTGGAGACATATTTACTACTCCAGTCTCAAACATGAGTCAGTAACACAATCCTTTTACTTGCACTGTTAGTTCAGCATTTCTGATGTACTAGCTTCTTTCTCCGGAGTGATCGACACATGTATTACACAGGATGCAAACACAGGCACGAACATCAAATTCAAACTTGCCCATCAAAAAGATATACATATATAACCTTGTTGTCTAGCCGCAAGGTCATTGTGCTGATGGAAATAGATTAGCTTACAAGAAAGCCAAGGAACAGATTAGAATAGCACAGATGTATTTTCTACTGTATTGGAGTTTGAGCAAAGGCAAAGGAAAGATAAATGATAGTGGTGCATAACAGACCATCGATTTAAAGATTCTCTTTAATAAAAAAATATATTAATATAAACATTAATGATTTAGATGCTGGCATGATTATTACAAGAAAGGGAAGGGAAATCTGTCAGCAGGTTTTTACTACCTCATCTTAGAGCTGCCTGATATAGGCAAAGAGTAGCTGAATCCAACGATGTATCACTTAAATTACTGGGTGCAGCCGTTCTGACACAATCAGAGCTCTTAGATGTAGCATGTAGCAGAGCTGAGAAAGCTAACCCCGATCACATCTGGCTCCCTATATACAATTTCTAGCAGTGAACGCACATGTCGAATTCCCCCTGTTTGGTGTGGGCTCCGACGCTGAGCCCGTACCTTTCTGGGCACATAACAGCAGATCTATACAGCTAATATGTACCTGCAACAGCAATGGGTGGAATCGCGATGCACCCGCTGCTGTTAACTAGTTAAATGCCACTGTCAATGTCTGACAGCAGTATTTAACTCGCGCTTACAGGAAGAGCGTCACTTGCTCCGCCCATCGGTAACAGCATCACATGACTGCAGGTCGGCATGACAACCAGGGGTCTGCAGCAGACCTCTGTGGTTGTCATTGCCAAATGGAAATGGTTTAAAAACAACAGTATCGCTGTGCTTGATTGGCCAGCAAACTCACCTGACCTTAACCCCAAGAGGAAGATAAGAGACACCCGACCCAACAATGCTGATGAGCTGAAGTCTGCTATCAAAGCAACCTGGGCTTCCATAACACCTCAGCAGTGCCACAGGCTGATTGCCTTCATGCCATGCCACATTGTTGCACTAAGGCCCCTTTCACACATCAGTTTTTTGCCATCAGTCACAATCCGTCGAATTTTGTAAAAAACGGATCTGGTGACTGATGCCGCCGGATCCGTTTTTTTCTCATAGACTTGTATTAGCGACAGATTGCCTCACGTTTCATCCGTCGTTCGCCGGATACGTTGAAAATTGTTTGTCCGGTGGCTGGAGACAACGGACAAAGTAACGTTTTTTGTGTACGTCGAAAAAACGGACAGCGACAGATCCGTCGCCGTCCGTCGTTTTCTAGAATGGAAGCCAAATGATGGAATCCGTCGACGGATTCCGTTTTTTTTTAACTGAGCATGCTCCGATCCAATTAGCCTGATCTGCTAGTCGGATCCGTCAAAAAAAAAAGATCCGTTGCATCAGTTTTTCACAATATGCGACGGATCCGTCGATCTGTCAAGCCAACAGATTGTGACTGACGGCAAAATAATTGATATATGAAAGAGGCCTAATTGATGCAAAAGGAGCACCGACCAAGTGTTGAGTGCATTTACTGAACATACATTTCAGTAGGCCAACATTTTGGATTTTAAAATAATTTTTCAAGCTGGTGTTATAAAGTATTCCAATTTACTGAGATAATGACTTTTAAGCTTTCATTGGCTGTAAGCCATAATCATCAACATTAACAGAAATAAACACTTGAAATAGATCACTCTGTTTATAATGACCCTATATAATATATGAGTTTCACTTTTTGCATTGAAGAACTGAAATAAATTAACTTTTTGATGATATTCTAATTTTGTGAGAAGCACCTGAATATATCCTCCATCCTGGTATATGTACCCTGTTCTGCCACTGTTCTTTAAAGGGAACCTGTCACCCCGTTTTTTGAGATTGAGATATAAATACTGTTAAATAGGGCCTGTGCTGTGCGTTACTATGGTGTATGTAGTGTACCCTGATTCCGCATGTATGCCGAGAAATACATTACCAAAGTCGGCGTTTTCGCCTGTCAATCAGGCTGGTCTGGTCAGGTGGGCGTGTTCACAGCGTTCTTTTCTTCCCCAGGTTTCCGTTGGTGGCGTAGTGGTGTGCGCATGTCCAAGGTCCGGATTCCCTGTGCCCACGTGAAGACACAGCGCGCGATCTGCGCTGTCATTCCTTTCATCGGTGCGGGCGGCCATCTTCCTGGGGCCGCGCGTGCGCAGATGTAGTGCTCTGCTGCACGGGGCTTCAGGAAAATGGCCGCGGGATGCCGCGCGTGCGCAGAAGAGATCGCGGCGGCCATTTTCCCAAAGCCGAGATGCAAACTCGGCTTTGGGAAAATGGCCGCCGCGATCTCTTCTGCGCACACGCGGCATCCCGCGGCCATTTTCCTGAAGCCCCGTGCAGCAGAGCACTACATCTGCGCACGCGCGGCCCCAGGAAGATGGCCGCCCGCACCGATGAAAGGAATGACAGCGCAGATCGCGCGCTGTGTCTTCACGTGGGCACAGGGAATCCGGACCTTGGACATGCGCACACCACTACGCCACCAACGGAAACCTGGGGAAGAAAAGAACGCTGTGAACACGCCCACCTGACCAGACCAGCCTGATTGACAGGCGAAAACGCCGACTTTGGTAATGTATTTCTCGGCATACATGGGGAATCAGGGTACACTACATACACTATAGTAACGCACAGCGCAGGCCCTATTTAACAGTATTTATATCTCAATCTCAAAAAACGGGGTGACAGGTTCCCTTTAATGTATAGAAAAAAATCCCATTATACTCACCTTCCCTCCATTCCCGCACCACACGGTGTCTTCTTCTAAAGCCAGCAGCTGACTTCAGAGTGCAATCGACAGGAGCGAATGATGTTACTGCCATGTGCCCCCAGTTACGTGCACGCTGATGTCAGCGGATGGCTTCTGATTGACCGCAGCGTGTATTGCCGAGGACGAACCCGACCGGTCTGTGCACCGCAATCCACTTCAGTAGAATGTGCTTCTGAGAGTATGGAGTGCGGCCCTGCCTCCAGTCGACCACGCCCACTGGACGGTTGCGTCACAGGTGTTTGGAGCAAGGCTGCGCACAGTAGATGGGCTCTGGCCGGGATAATGTATAACTCATACATACCCTCCGGTCCCTGTTCAGACACCGGCGAATCCTCGCAACACACCGTGCATGTGCTGGGGGGGATTCATAAGTCTGCAGTCACACAGACAAGAGTGACTGCAGACTTATCAATTTGGACTGGACAACCCATTTAACCAGTTAATAGAATTATTAGGGCATGTTCAGTATTTGGTCAATATTTGTAAGCCAAAACCAAAAGTGGGTGAAAAATGCAGGAGTGTTGAAGTGTTTCTTTTCTTCTCGTGACGTGTTACTTTTCTTCTGATTGTTCTCCTCCTGGTTTTGGCTTACAAATGCTGAGGTAAGATACTAAGCGTGTGCACGTGGCCTTATAATTCTATTCAAAGAGAGAAATGTTCTTCAAATAAAGTAATAACTACAGTTTGCCCCTTTCCTGATTTCCTATTCTTTTGCATGTTTGTCACACTTTCAGATCCCCAAACAAATATAAATATTAGACAAAGATAACACAAGTAAACACAAAATGAAGTTTTTAAATGGAGGTCTTTATTATTAAGGGAAAAAAAATCCAAACCTAGAGGGTCCTGTGTGAAAAAGTGATTGCCCTCTAAACCTAATAACTGGTTGGGCCACTGTTATGAAAGGCAATTCAGAATCACAATGGACATGGAGGTCAGAGCACATTCAGTGAACTGACAATAACCCAAAATAATAGAACGAGCTCTGAGACGTGGGAACTCTGCAGACCGCAATCCCTAAGCCTATCAAACCACACTAAAGGTAGCCGTGGAGCGCTCCTGACCAGAACCTAGGCGCCTCGTCACAGCCTGAGAAACTAGCTAATCCTGACGATAGAAAAATAAGCCTACCTTGCCTCAGAGAAATTCCCCAAAGGAAAAGGCAGCCCCCCACATATAATGACTGTGAGCAAGATGAAAACACAAACATAGAGATGAAACAGATTTAGCAAAGTGAGGCCCGACTAGCTGAACAGAACAAGGATAGGGAAGATAACTTTGCGGTCAGCACAAAAACCTATAAAAAACCACGCAGAGGGGACAAAAAGACCCTCCGCACCGACTAACGGTACGGAGGTGGTCCCTCTGCGTCTCAGAGCTTCCAGCAGGCGAGAAAAACCAATAAAGCAAGCTGGACAGAAAAATAGCAACAAAATAACATAAGCAAAACTTAGCTTTGCAGAGCAGCAGGCCACAGGAATGATCCAGGGAAAAAACAAGTCCCACACTGAAACATTGACAGGAAGCATAGATCAAAGCATCAGGTGGAGTTAAGTAGAGAAGAAGCTAACGAGCTCACCAGATCACCTGAGGGAGGAAACTCAGAAGCTGCAGTACCACTTTCCTCCACAAACGGAAGATCCCAGAGAGAATCAGCCGAAGTACCACTTGTGACCACAGGAGTGAACTCTGCCACAGAATTCACAACAGTACCCCCCCCTTGAGGAGGGGTCACCGAACCCTCACCAGAGCCCCCAGGCCGACCAGGATGAGCCACATGAAAGGCACGAACAAGATCGGGAGCATGGACATCAGAGGCAAAAACCCAGGAATTATCCTCCTGAGCATAACCCTTCCATTTAACCAGATACTGGAGTTTCCGTCTTGAAACACGAGAATCCAAAATCTTCTCCACAATATACTCCAATTCCCCCTCCACCAAAACCGGGGCAGGAGGCTCAACAGATGGAACCATAGGTGCCACGTATCTCCGCAACAATGACCTATGGAATACGTTATGTATGGGAAAAGAATCTGGAAGGGTCAGACGAAAAGACACAGGATTAAGAACCTCAGAATTCCTATACAGACCAATAAAACGAGGTTTAAACTTAGGAGAGGAAACCTTCATAGGAATATGACGAGAAGATAACCAAACCAGATCCCCAACACGAAGTCGGGGACCCACACGGCGTCTGCGATTAGCGAAAAGTTGAGCCTTCTCCTGGGACAAGGTCAAATTGTCCACTACCTGAGTCCAAATCTGCTGCAACCTGTCCACCACAGTATCCACACCAGGACAGTCCGAAGACTCAACCTGTCCAGAAGAGAAACGAGGATGGAACCCAGAATTGCAGAAAAACGGTGAAACCAAGGTAGCCGAGCTGGCCCGATTATTAAGGGCGAACTCAGCCAAAGGCAAAAAGGACACCCAGTCATCCTGATCAGCAGAAACAAAGCACCTCAGATATGTTTCCAAGGTCTGATTGGTTCGCTCGGTCTGGCCATTAGTCTGAGGATGGAAAGCCGAGGAAAAAGACAAGTCAATGCCCATCCTACCACAAAAGGCTCGCCAAAACCTCGAAACAAACTGGGAACCTCTGTCAGAAACAATATTCTCTGGAATGCCATGCAAACGAACCACATGCTGGAAGAACAAAGGCACCAAATCAGAGGAGGAAGGCAATTTAGACAAGGGTACCAGATGGACCATCTTAGAAAAGCGATCACAGACCACCCAAATGACTGACATCTTTTGAGAAACGGGAAGGTCAGAAATAAAATCCATAGAGATATGTGTCCAAGGCCTCTTCGGGACCGGCAAGGGCAAAAGCAACCCACTGGCACGAGAACAGCAGGGCTTAGCCCGAGCACAAATCCCACAGGACTGCACAAAAGCACGCACATCCCGCGACAGAGAGGGCCACCAAAAGGATCTAGCCACTAACTCTCTGGTACCAAAGATTCCAGGATGACCAGCCAACACCGAACAATGAAGTTCAGAGATAACTCTATTCGTCCACCTATCAGGGACAAACAGTTTCTCCGCTGGGCAACGATCAGGTTTATTAGCCTGAAATTTTTGCAGCACCAGCCGCAAATCAGGGGAGATGGCAGACACAATTACTCCTTCCTTGAGGATACCCGCCGGCTCAGATAAACCCGGAGAGTCGGGTACAAAACTCCTAGACAGAGCATCCGCCTTCACATTTTTAGAGCCCGGAAGGTACAAAATCACAAAGTCAAAACGGGCAAAAAACAACGACCAACGAGCTTGTCTAGGATTCAAGCGCTTGGCAGACTCGAGATAAGTCAAGTTCTTATGATCAGTCAATACCACCACGCGATGCTTAGCTCCTTCAAGCCAATGACGCCACTCCTCGAATGCCCACTTCATGGCCAGCAACTCTCGGTTGCCCACATCATAATTACGCTCAGCAGGCGAAAACTTCCTGGAAAAGAAAGCGCATGGTTTCATCACTGAGCAACCAGAACCTCTCTGCGACAAAACAGCCCCTGCTCCAATCTCAGAAGCATCAACCTCGACCTGGAACGGAAGAGAAACATCTGGTTGACACAACACAGGGGCAGAAGAAAAACGACGCTTCAACTCTTGAAAAGCTTCCACAGCAGCAGAAGACCAATTGACCACATCAGCACCCTTCTTGATCAAATCGGTCAATGGTTTAGCAATACTAGAAAAATTGCAGATGAAGCGACGATAAAAATTAGCAAAGCCCAGGAACTTTTGCAGACTTTTCAGAGATGTCGGCTGAGTCCAATCATGGATGGCTTGGACCTTAACAGGATCCATCTCGATAGTAGAAGGGGAAAAGATGAACCCCAAAAATGAAACCTTCTGCACACCAAAGAGACACTTTGATCCCTTCACAAACAAGGAATTAGCACGCAGGACCTGAAAAACCGTTCTGACCTGCTTCACATGAGACTTCCAATCATCCGAGAAGATCAAAATGTCATCCAAGTACACAATCAGGAATTTATCCAGGTACTCTCGGAAGATGTCATGCATAAAGGACTGAAACACTGATGGAGCATTGGCAAGTCCGAACGGCATCACGAGATACTCAAAATGACCCTCGGGCGTATTAAATGCAGTTTTCCATTCATCACCTTGCTTAATTCGCACCAGATTATACGCACCACGAAGATCTATCTTTGTGAACCAACTAGCCCCCTTAATCCGAGCAAACAGATCAGATAACAATGGCAAGGGGTACTGAAATTTAACCGTGATCTTATTAAGAAGGCGGTAATCTATACAAGGTCTCAGCGAACCATCCTTCTTGGCTACAAAAAAGAACCCTGCTCCTAATGGCGACGATGACGGGCGAATATGCCCCTTCTCCAGGGATTCCTTCACATAACTGCGCATAGCGGTGTGCTCAGGCACGGACAAATTAAACAATCGACCTTTTGGGAATTTACTACCAGGAATCAAATTGATAGCACAATCACAATCCCTATGCGGAGGTAGGGTATTGGACTTGGGCTCATCAAATACATCCCGGTAATCAGACAAGAACTCTGGGACCTCAGAAGGAGTGGATGACGAAATTGACAGAAATGGAACATCACCATGTACCCCCTGACAACCCCAGCTGGACACCGACATGGATTTCCAATCTAATACTGGATTATGGGCTTGTAGCCATGGCAACCCCAACACGACCACATCATGCAGATTATGCAACACCAGAAAGCGAATAACCTCCTGATGTGCAGGAGCCATGCACATGGTCAGCTGGGTCCAGTATTGAGGCTTATTCTTGGCCAAAGGCGTAGCATCAATTCCTCTCAATGGAATAGGACACTGCAAGGGCTCCAAGAAAAACCCACAACGCTTAGCATATTCCAAGTCCATCAAATTCAGGGCAGCGCCTGAATCCACAAATGCCATGACAGAATATGATGACAAAGAGCATATCAAGGTAACGGACAGAAGAAATTTTGACTGTACAGTACCAATGGTGGCAGACCTAGCGAACCGCTTAGTGCGCTTAGGACAATCAGAGATAGCATGAGTGGAATCACCACAGTAGAAACACAGACCATTCAGACGTCTATGTTCTTGCCGTTCAACTCTGGTCAAGGTCCTATCACACTGCATAGGCTAAGGTTTAAGCTCAGGTAATACCGCCAAATGGTGCACAGGTTTACGCTCACGCAAGCGTCGACCGATCTGAATGGCCAAAGACATAGACTCATTCAAACCAGCAGGCATAGGAAATCCCACCATGACATCCTTAAGGGCTTCAGAGAGACCCTTTCTGAATATTGCTGCCAGCGCAGATTCATTCCATTGAGTGAGCACTGACCACTTTCTAAATTTCTGACAATATACCTCTATCTCATCCTGAGCCTGACAAAGAGCCAGCAAATTTTTTTCTGCCTGATCCACTGAATTAGGCTCATCGTACAGCAACCCAAGCGCCAGGAAAAACGCATCGATATTACTCAATGCAGGATCTCCTGACGCAAGAGAAAACGCCCAGTCCTGAGGGTCGCCGCGCAAAAAAGAAATGACGATCCTAACCTGTTGAATTGGGTCACCAGAAGAGCGAGGTTTCAAAGCCAGAAATAGTTTACAATTATTTTTGAAACTCAGAAATTTAGTTCTATCTCCAAAAAACAAATCTGGAATAGGAATTCTCGGTTCAAGCAAAGAATTCTGGACCACAAAATCTTGAATATTTTGAACTCTTGCCGTGAGCTGATCCACACATGAAGACAGACCTTTAATGTCCATTGCTACACCTGTGTCCTGAACCACCCAAATGTCTAGGGAAAAAAAAGACAAAACACAGTGCAAAGAAAAAAAAATGGTCTCAGAACTTCTTTTTTCCCTCTATTGAGAATCATTAGCACTTTTGGCTTCCTGTACTGTTATGAAAGGCAATTCAGAATCACAATGGACATGGAGGTCAGAGCACATTCAGTGAACTGACAATAACCCAAAATAATAGAACGAGCTCTGAGACGTGGGAACTCTGCAGACCGCAATCCCTAAGCCTATCAAACCACACTAAAGGTAGCCGTGGAGCGCTCCTGACCAGAACCTAGGCGCCTCGTCACAGCCTGAGAAACTAGCTAATCCTGAAGATAGAAAAATAAGCCTACCTTGCCTCAGAGAAATTCCCCAAAGGAAAAGGCAGCCCCCCACATATAATGACTGTGAGCAAGATGAAAACACAAACATAGAGATGAAACAGATTTAGCAAAGTGAGGCCCGACTAGCTGAACAGAACGAGGATAGGGAAGATAACTTTGCGGTCAGCACAAAAACCTATAAAAAACCACGCAGAGGGGACAAAAAGACCCTCCGCACCGACTAACGGTACGGAGGTGGTCCCTCTGCGTCTCAGAGCTTCCAGCAGGCGAGAAAAACCAATAAAGCAAGCTGGACAGAAAAATAGCAACAAAATAACATAAGCAAAACTTAGCTTTGCAGAGCAGCAGGCCACAGGAATGATCCAGGGAAAAAACAAGTCCCACACTGAAACATTGACAGGAAGCATAGATCAAAGCATCAGGTGGAGTTAAGTAGAGAAGAAGCTAACGAGCTCACCAGATCACCTGAGGGAGGAAACTCAGAAGCTGCAGTACCACTTTCCTCCACAAACGGAAGATCCCAGAGAGAATCAGCCGAAGTACCACTTGTGACCACAGGAGTGAACTCTGCCACAGAATTCACAACAGGCCACCCAAGCATTTACGATAACTGACAATGAGTCTTTACCAACGCTCTGGAGGAATTTTGGCCGACTCATCTTTGCAGGGCCCTGTAGGTTTGGATTTAATTTTCCCTTAATAATAAAGGCCTTCATTAAAAAACTGTATTTTGGGGTTACTTGTGTTATATTTGCAGTGCCCCAGGGTCCTGGTCGTTGCAGTAATGTCATTCTTCCACCAGGGGGAGTGGTGTTATGTCTGAAGGCAATAAAGGAGATCACTTTACCAGGTATCACAAACCACACAACACACTTCACACTCCAGTCCGCCAGGGGGAACCATGCTCCTGTCTATTAGGGCACTCCTCACAATTAGGTAAAACTGGTGGTCTGGATAGGAAGTTAGGCAGAAGCTGACTGGGCTTCACCCAGGCAGCACCTGTCAGGCAGACAGAGAGGGAGGAAGAGCATCTAATAGCTGCTGACAGAGAGGGTCCCTGACAGGGATGGGATCCTGTCAGAGGCCTAGACAGAAGGCCACGGAGCTGCGCCTGCTTACTAATGCGGCAGCATCCTAAGAAAGAGACATTGAAGGGAATTGCGTTGCTGAGAGTGAGAAACGAAGTCATAGCAAAAGGAGAGGAAACCAGAAGGAGTTCTGCCCTGTAAAAGGCTGCCTCCTTTCTGAGGTGCAGAAGCCGGTAGCCTGAACACCGAGGGAGTCATCGTCTCCAAGCCTGGCTCCAGAGACCGGCAGGACAGGTAGTTCCATATTAGTTGCCCGACCTTACACCCAGGAGGCACGGCGGCAACAGTGGGGGCCGGGGCGTGATAGTGTCCCTGTAAAAAGCCTCAGGCCATCAGTCATACGGGTTTGTCCTATCCTTACCGTCAGGGGGACAGAGAGAAAGACATAACATCAAAAACACCAACATCAGTTGTGAGGACCTTACCGAGACGCACAGTAGGGAGGTACTACAACACTCAGGTGCTAAAGGAAGGCTACTGATTTCCATCTGGATAAGGGGACTCTGGATTTGCCTTCAGACTGGCTGGACTCTGCCTGCCCTGTGATCTGGTGCTCTGGACTGTGGATGCTGAACCTTCAGTAAAAAGGTAAAGAGACTGCACCCTTGTGTCCTCGTTCTTCACTGCGCCTCACACCATCCATCATCTACACTTCGGGAAGCCCTGGGGACATACTTCACCTGTGGGAAGGTATACCATCTAGCTGCCATAACACCACCCCGGCGGACCCCTAAGCATCGTCGGTCACCCTGACCGAATACCACAGGTGGCATCACGAACATTATCCCTTTAAATACCTTTCCCCTCTTTTATCAACAGATGCCCCTAGGGCCACGGACCGGGTCAGCCACCGTGACATCCCCCTCGAAAACCGAAGGGCCCGGCTCCGAGTACCCTGCCGCCCTTGGGGGCGCTCTATATTTGTCTAATATTTGCATTTGTTTGTGATGATCTGAAACATTTAAATGTGACAAACATGCAAAAGAATGGGAAATCAGGAAGGGGGCAAACACTTTTTCACACAATTGTATGTAAAATTTAAGTTTGATGTAGATATTCCAGTTCCATGTTACATAGTTTGGACTGACATTTCACTAGTTTTCTAAGTACACCTGTGTTGTGTACTAACAAACATTTGCATTGCTGTTACCAATCAATGTATGTCTATTTGTTTTGCAGAACGGATACATGATGCTTATTCATAGAGCCTAGCCTTCATCTCTCCATCCGCAAGTGGATATTATCTCATGATACGAAACCTCAGAAAATATCAGTACAACATTTTAGATTTTTTTTTTCAAAATAGCTTTTGTAATATTTGTACAAATCATGCCACATGAATTTGATAATTCAGAAAAAAGACTGAGAATCTCCAAAACAGATGTATGAAAGAAAAGAAAAATACAGTTCTTCATGGAAAACTGACTCCGCTCCAGCTAGAACTATTAAGGAATGTCTCTAGAAAAAATTCATATATCATGAGCTGTCGTACATCATCACTTTATGAAAAATGAACAAGAAAGTATAAAAGGGAAAAGAGTTAAGTAACCACTGTGGACAATAATCTTGTAAGAATTATATGAGTGACAGAGGAAATGATAAATAGTCTTCAATAGTCAGAGCTTTACCTTTAATTTCAGCTACAGATCATAAATCTATTTCTCTGCGGGTGACGACTTCTGCTTGGAGTTGTCTACTCTGGCCACAGGCCACATACTGTAATAATGCGGTCTCTTGTCCCCTGTATATAAATCCTGTACAATGATGTTATAGACTGTACAGTGTTCTCTGTCACAATTACTCATCTTTCAACCCACTCCGGTCTCTCACAAACTTTACAATGAAGTTATGGAGCTGTAAAGATGCATTAGTTGCCCAGAGTGCCCGATGCCAAGGGCCTACAAACGAGCCAATGTGAAGATGATTTAGATGCTAGAGCAGCAAATTGAATCTTTTCCCTAGGTAAAGGAAAGCTTCAACATGTCTGGAGAACATTCCATAAGCACCTTTGGTAAAGTTATCGGTCACTGATTTCCAGTCCCATCTACCAGTATATCTATCCATTCTGTAATATGTCAAACCAAAGCACATACAAGCCAACACACTTCAGTAGTCATGTACGTGGTCACCGATGTTCCAGTGCCAAGTGCTACTCACATAATCTACCCTGTAGTCTTATGCCAATGTTCTCCACTGCATAACCTAGTGAGCTGATGACATGCTTATACTTACATTGTCATTGTCGACCAGGAATATTTAATAGAACATTATGTGTTAGGACTATCGTTATTTTCTGTGAACCAACTCCTTTTAAACCTTCCCTACACATGCACCCAAATTGACTGGCACCTGGGGTAGTCAGAGACATCTGAAGACCCCCCGTGCAAAGACAATATATAGGTTCTTCAATAGCTGATCATGGACACTGCCATTATAATCTTAGTGTAAAATATTAAAGTAGGATTAAAATGAATATAGGGTTAATCTGCAGATGATAGCATTCTGACACTGTTCGGTGCCAGCACCGAGAGCCCCACTGCCGGGAGGAAATTAACTTTATTCCCTCAGCAGGCTCATTCTTTCAGTCATAGTGGTGGCATCGGTACGGTTTCAGTTGCCATTCTGTGCATAGAGAGCGACGTCTGTAACCATACCCCCAGCACTGACTGACAGCAGCTCATCATTAGGGCCGGCCGGCTGTCAGTCAGTGCTGGGGGTGCGGTTACAGCCGCTGCTCTCTATATACAGAATGGTGTCTGAAACCATGCCGATGCCACCACTATGACTGAAAGAGTTAGCCTGCTGGGGGGAATAAAGTACGTTTCCTCCCGGCAAATGCTGCCGAGGGTGATTAAAGTTAATTTCCTTCCAGCAGCGAGGCGTGTTATTTTACATGACAGGTTCTCTTTAAAGGTCCCCATACACATTAAACTAAAGTCAGCCAAACAAGCCTATATCAGTAGGGTTAGATGGCCTAATGTTTATAGCAGCCTCCCAAATCTCGCCAGACACATGATGTTGAGAGAGAAAAGGGTTGGCCATTTTGAATTTGAATGCCTGACCCTTTTGTCATGACATAAGCTGCAGCCAGAGTTGCTTGGCAGCGGCTTTCTCCACCAAGCTGAATGACAGTGTGTATGGCGAGTTGTGACATATAGCCAATGGCTGAATGGACACTTTGCCTTTAGCAATCATATGTGTATGGCCTTTATATAATAATATATAGCTATTAAAATTGGAGATCACAAAACCAAAAGTTTTTGAGACATAAAATAATAAGAGTAATAAAAGTAATAAATAAAGATATTTGATTACAACTAGTGAAACATACATGATAAACTTTTTACACAACTTACAATTATTTTATACAGCTTTAATAAACCTGTGGGACAAAGTTTTTTTTTTGTTCTGGGAATAAAACAGGCCAGTTTGTAAGTGTTGGAAAATTGATGGAAAGTAATAAAATGTCTACATTTTTATACTGCAAATTGATGTTTATGTTAACATATTACTGTATAGTTTTCATTTGCAATTAATACTAGCTGAAACAAAGTTATACCTCTCAACAAGACAAAGAAAAATTATAAGATGTGACACAAAAAGAAAATCTGAAAGCTGCCGTTCTGAAGCTTCGGCTGACACTGCTGCAAGGATCCATCTCATTACAGTATTATGGGTTGACAAATTAGGTAGAAAATGTGTTTGGCTCATTCCTTCCACGCTGGCAGTGATAAATGACATCCCATATGTTACAGGCTTACACACGTCATCCACTTATGGTATGATCCATTGCTCCTTTGATGCAGTACATGAATTTCCCTGTTCCAGGATGTTGATAATGTGCTTGTTTATAACAAGGGAAAAAAAGTATTATCTGATAAATGTCTTTGTCAGATTCACCCCCGTGCTTCCATTCGAGTCATCATGAAGATGTCACAATATCTTCCTCAAACATTTTGTCTCATCGCACATAGAATGAGAACAATATTATAATAAATGGCATAAATGGCGGTGTGATAAATTGGATCTATTTTATCAGGTTTTGATGGGGCTTAGGTCCTAAATGGAGCTTCTGATAACAGAAAGGGATAGGCAAGGGGTTATAAGATACATTTGATAAGAACAGACCCTAATCACCGTATTAGGTTAAGTATGATGGAGAACTTGAGGGCCCAGCAAGATGATTTCCACCATCAATGGATTTACCAACAAATAATTGTACTGGAAACAGTTTATTTGGTGGATGAGAGTTCATCACAGCTTCATGATGGTTAAAGGGTATGTTAGAAAGCCCAATTTCATTTACCCTACTGATGAGTTTGGGCAACTTATCCTGTTCTGAATTGCAAAGACAGCCTTCACTTGAAAAAAAATTGAAAACGTGTGTGATATTTTGGAAGCTAAAGAAACATGTACAGGTTATTGGGACTGTATTTATTACCATATAGCTCACGGTAAATTCTAAGAATATATTAATATGACTTGTGTGAGCTCTAGATATGTATCACTTATAATCTTTATGGTTCCTTAAAGTTAGGAAGTGTGTCCATAAAAAATCTTAACTATCATTTATTTTTTAAAGAATGTTTAATTTAACATTTTTAGAATTACAAAAACCTTTAAAGTATACAAGCCAATGAAATAGAGTAATAAATGGATGATTCGACTAAAAAAGAAACCATTCTATATATAATATTTTTGATATAAGTCAATGTAGCAATATAAATTGCTGTGCAATAGGTTAATCTTCTATATATATATAAAAACGAGTGTATTTGTGTATGTATGTGTGTATCGATGATGATGATGTCATAATGGTTGCCATGGTGACAATGATGTAATAAAGGTTGCCATGGCAAAGATGATGTCATAATGGTTGCCATGGCAATGATGATGTCATAATAGGTTGCAATGGTGACGGTTATGTCATAATGGTTGCCATGGTGACAATGATGTCATAATAGGTTGCCATGGTGACCATGATGTCAGAATGGTTGCCATGGCGAAGATTATGTCAGAATGGTTATATGAGCACGGAACTATGGGATGGAGGATGTGTGATGGGTATATGGGCACGGGACTATGAGATGGAGGATATGTATGATGGAAATATTGGCACGGGACTATGGGATGGAGGATGTGTGACGGATATATGGGCACGGGACTATGGGATGGAGGATACGTATGATGGGTATATGGGCACAGGACTATGGGATGGAGGATACGTATGATGGGTATATGGGCACGGGACTATGGGATGGAGGATAATTACTATAATTTGCTATAACTAACCACAGTTAGTTACTATGCCCGGGCAACGTTGGGCTCTTCAGCTAGTCAAATATAAAATAAGCTTTAACGGTAGCATCAAATTAAAACCAAAAACAACAATTACCCACGTTTTCTCCTCCCTCCCATCATTGAAAATTGTAGGGATTGTAAGGGAAATAGTAGTAGGGGAGCTCATCCTCATGGCTTTGTATTTTCATACCGCAGATATAACTTATAGTGGAAAACTAGGAAAACTAAGATAACATTATTGGAGAAGCTGCCATCAAACAGCCTTTGTTGAAACCATCTTGCTAGGATTAATGAATGTAGTAAGATAAAAGTTCTATAAAACTCTACCAAATGTCAAAGAAATTGTTACACACCTGCCCTGAGTATCCTTCCCCTGGGTCCTCTGCCCTCTGTTGTGCTCCAAATTGAGTTTTTAAAGTTTCCCAGTGTCGGTCAATGACATTATCTGCCTAGACCAACTTAAAGGAAACCTATCATGTAAAATAATGATATTAACTTACAGATATGGGGTTAATCTGCAGGTTAATAGCGTTCTGACACCATGCGGTGCCAGCACTGAGAGCCCCTGGCAGCATTGGTCTTGTCATAAGGGTGGTGCCAGCACAGATTCAGTCACCACTCTGTGTATAGGGAGGGGCAACTGTAACCAGGCACCTGACACTGACTGACAGCTGTCCCTAATGGAGGGCCTGTTGTTAGTCAGTGCTAGGAGTGTGGTTGCAGCCTCCGCTCTGTATACACTGAAACCGTGCTGGCACCACCCCTATGACAGGAAGCTGAACGCTGTCAGGGGAATAAAGTTATTTTTTGTGTGGGCTCTGGGCAGTCTCAGCACACTATTAACCTGCATAATAACCCAAAATCTGCAGGTTAATAGCTATTTTACATGACAGACTACCTTTAAGGCCCATTAAGATACACATGTGTGTCTTAGAATTGAGACTCTACACTTGCATGCTTGGTGTACTCCCCCTTCTATTCATACTGTGCTTTAACTTAGCTCCATCCTTGCTGGTTTCCACTTCATCCGTTCTGATGTTCCTGAAACTGCAAAATGTGCAAAGTCATCGCTTCCCACGTGCCTTCCTGCTTGCTGCATCAACACCCATCAATGAACCTGAGACTTAGAGGATCACTTAGAGGATCAGCTTAACAAAAATCTTGAAATCTATTTTTCTTTTGAAGAGACACCTACACCCACTTCATCTTCATCAAAAAGGCCAGTTTTTCAACAGTTAAGATGTTGACAATATGGTGGTTATAGCTAATCAGGGCAGACAATGAGGTGGCTATACTTATAGTCGGACAGCGTGGCAAGTCTAGGCATTATTGACGAACACTGGTGGTTATAATTCATAAGGGTGGACAGTGTGGAGGAAATATTTTATAAGAGAGGACAGTGTGTGGGTCATATTTTTTAAAGTGAGGGTGCCACGACTCTGTTGCCGGGTGTCCCAGGACCAGGGGCTCCTTCCCTATCCCTCATGCTAGGGGTGCTCTAGCTTGCCCTGTTCCCCAGATTACTTCTGTTGGTGAAGATAACAAAAAATACCAAACATACAAATATACTCACACATATAACATCGAAATGCACTGGGGAGAGGAGGATGGTGTTAAACCAAAGTAGGAGAAGAAAGGGAATTACCACACACTGAAAACCTAACTACAGTCACAGATAAACCCACCAAAAGCAGTCTCCTATAATAATGAGCAACAACCTTCTGTCATGCAGCATAAGCACTCTGACAATGGGTGCTAGCCAGGGTCTAGTTTATATAGGAGATGGGAGTGGCTAATAGTGCACAGCTGATAGCCTAAATGCTCCAGCACAGCAGATTAACCCCTGCACTGCCAAAAGAAATTTACATAGTTTAATAAGAAGATGAAGTGATTCTAATCAGTGTAGGAGTAGGAGAAATCAGACGCTGCGGTCTTCTGGGTCCTCCCTTTTTTGTGTTCAATTTTTTTTGTGTTCAATTTTTGTGTGGCCACCCTTTTCTGAACTGGAGATTGCATATAAAGCTCCCCCAGGCTGGTGTTCTACTGGTTGGGCCCAGTCCTGTTGTCTGCCCTTATTCACAATGAGGTCAACATTGACACATGGTAAGGTTTTTACTATTAGACAGAGTAGGACTGTCCCGATCAGAGTTACCTTGTCGTGGTGGGATAGCTTTTATGCTATTTTTAATTAAAAACAGTATTACTAAAAACTCTGTTATTTAGAAGCACTTTTTGCTTTTTACTTATTTACAGAATGTAAGCCCGCAAGGGCAGGGTCCTCGCCCCTCTGTATCAGTCCGTCATTGTTAGTTTGTTTACTGTATGTGATATTTGTAACTTGTATGTAACCCCTTCTCATGTACAGCACCATGGAATCAATGGTGCTATATAAATAAATAATAATAATACAGCAGGTTTTTTGCTAATTTTTTCTCTTGTAGGTTTTATATGTTTTATGGCCAATGTGAACACGCGTTTATGTGCTGCATGTGTACCAACTTAAGTCAAGCTTAATTTTTGTGTTTAGTCTAGTGAACATAGTCTATTGTGCACCAAGGCAAAAGGTTCATTGGGTTATGCAGCTCTAAACCAAACACGTGGCGACACTAATGTTATTTATATTTCATTCATTATGTAATTTACTCACCAGTAGCGTAGCTACGGGGGGCAGAGGGGGCAGTCGCCCTGGGCCCCGTGCTCTGAGGGAGCCCACCCCGAGCTATGCTATTGTAACTGTATCTGTGTGTACATTGTGCTGATACAGCTACATTCTGCCACTGAGCAGGGAGAATCGATCTCCCTGCTCTGCCGCCCAGCCGCTATGGGGCCCCTGAGGAGGCTGAGGGGCCCGTTGCCTGTAGTGGCCCCCCGCCCATCATTGAAAGTGCAATACATTTGACCGCATTGATGAGAGAAGGAGCGTTACATTCCCTCTCCCATCATCTCCTTGTCAGCATCTGACGTCACCAATGATGTCACTACTTGGCGCCTGGGGACCGGAGATGTATGGGAGCTCAGAGCAGCAGAGGAAAAAGGAGGAAGAAGGGTGAGTATTTATTTATTTTTATAGAGGTGCATCATAATATAGAGGCCTGAGGGGGTGCATTATATTAGAGTCTGCCTTTGTGGGGGGCTGCATTATATTAGAGTTTGCCTATGGGGGGCTGCCTTATATTACAGTCTGCCTGGGAGTGCATTATATTACAGTCTGCCTATGGGGGGCTGCATTATATTAGAGTCTCCCGATGGGGGGCTGCCTTATAATAGAGTCTGCCTATGGGGGGGCTGCATTATACTATATGGAGGCCTATGGGGAATGCATTATACCATATATAGTCTGCCTATGGAGGCCTGCATTATACAATATAGAGTCTGCCTATGGGGAGTGCATTATACTATAGAGTCTGCCTATGGGGAATGCATTATACTATAGAGACCTATGGGGGGTACATTATACTGTATGGAGACCTATGGGGAGTGCATTATACTATATTGAGGACTATCTGGTGCATTATACTATATGGAGGCTATCTGGGGGTCCATCATACAGTGTGGAGATTACAGTGACGGAGCCATCACACAATGTTTGAGTTATCAAACAGTTTGGGGGATACTAAGGGGTCAGTATATATAAGGTGAGGGAGCATTATACTGTGTATAAAAGAGCATCATACTCTGCATAGGGGAGCTGTACAGGGGGAGACTCGGGACATTCTGAAATGTAAAGTGGGCACTTATATGGGAACTCAGGTAACTTGACTATCAAAGGGGCACACACAGGGCACTATAACTTTCTAGGGGACAAAATATGGGCACTATTTTCTAGGGCACTTGCACCCAGCATTACTGTATTCTAGAGGGTTGCTTTAGAATTTAAAGGGCACATAGTACCACACAGCAGATGCAGTAATAGGGACACATACGGCAGCAGCGGCTCAGTATTGGGGTATCAACAGGATGAGCAGTTTGTGCAGGTTGGGAATAGATGGTGAAGGTGCAGAAAATATGAGACATGAAATGTGTCTTTCTTGCAATCTCTGCAGCCGAATCCTGGCTGGAAGAAGTTGTCATGTCGGTCTGGGCCAGATGGAAAAGACGTGAAAAGTGAACGGTTTAATCAGAAAGAATGTCAGCGGAAAGTCATTATCTGTAACTGTGCTGTGATCTCTTATATGTTCTGTAGCACTGGTATTTACCAATCACCATATGGTGGTAATATCCATGTTGGTCTTTATATAGAGATTATTTTCAGTAACAGCGCAGTCATCTCCTACATTCACTATTGGGGTGCGTCACCGAGTTGTAATCAAGGTAACCTGGTTAGGGGCCCACTCAGAAGTTTCACCCCCCCAACCAAAACCTTTGCTACGCCTCTGTCTCACTGTCAGGATTCGGCTCTGCTTGTCGATTCTAGGGTTCATCACATGACAAATCATGTGAAATTTTCTTCTCTTCTTTCTTCTCTCAATGAAGCAGCATCTGAAGTTTTTCACTGAACATTGAAAGAAGCAGGAAGAGCAAGTAAATATGTAAGTATGCAAATCACATGTGAGAGGTCACATGACAGCTATTCAAATCGTTTAGGCTTTGTGAAAGAGGTGACACCAAAATTAATTTTTGCACCTGTTGCAGGAAAATCTCGATTCACATCTGTCATTGATAATGCTTTTATTTATATTACTGTCATACTGTCTCCTGATGTTATTTAAGTTTCCCCTCAGAAATTTTCAAATGAGAATAGGCTGCTTCACTCCACCAGCCAAGTACAAGAGGAGCTGAAATGACAGAGCTAATGAGCACCTATGAACTTAGTGAACGGGCTAAAACATATTGACATCTTATAGATATGTTTGAGAACATTATTGTTTAAGAATAAAGATCTTAGGTTAAAGAGAACCTGCCACCAGGTTTGGCCGATGTAAAATGTGGCCACTGCCTTTCAGGGCTTATCTAAAGCATTCTATAATGCTGTACATAAGCCCCCGTTCCGACCTGAAAGATAAGAAAAATAAGTTGTATTATACTCACCCGAGGGCAGTCTGGTCTGATAGGTATCACAACAGAACAGAAATGTAGGTCTCCATATAGTATAATGCACTCCCCATAGGCCTATATATAGTATAACACACTCCATATAGGCCTCCTTACAGTACAATGATCTCAACATAGGCCTCTATATAGTAGAATGAACTCCCCATAGGCCTCCATATAGTATAATGCACTCCCCATAGACCTCCATATGCTATAATTCACTCTCATAGGCTTCCATATAGTATAATGCACTCCCCATAGGCATCCATACAGCATAATTCACTCCCCATAGGCCTCAATATAGTATAATGAACTCCCCATAGGCCTTTATATAGTATAATGTACTCCACATAGGCCTCCACATAGTATAATGCACTTCCCATAGGCCTCCATGTAGTATAACACACTTCCCATAGGCCTTCATGTAGTATAATGCACTCCTCATAGGCCTCCATATAGTATAATGCACTCCCCATAGGCCCCCATATAGTATAATGCACTCCCCACAGGCCTCTATATAGTGTACCGCCTCTGTACCGTAGAATGCATTCTCCATAGGTCTCCATATAGTATAATGCACTCTCCATAGGCATCTCTACAGTATAACACACTCCCCATAGGCCTCTGTGCAGTATAATAATCTCAACATAGGCCTCTATACAGTAGAATACACTCCTCATAGGCCTCCATATAGTATAATGCACTCCCATAGGCTTCCATATAGTATAATGTACTCCCCATAGGCCTCCACATAGTATAATGCACTTCCCATAGGCCTCCATGTAGTATAACACACTTCCCATAGGCCTTCATGCAGTTTTTTTAAATTTGCATTCATTAACCTTCTGACTGAGCACTTCGCCGTTTAGCCACAGGTGTCTTAATTACAGCAGCACCACTACCCCTCCGCAGAGAGAGATTTTAGTCTAAGAGAGGACTCACATTAGGTTCCCATTCAGATGAAGACTTTATTCTAAGAGAGGAATGGCATTGTTGGGTCCTAGAAAAAAGAAACGCCTTACCGTGGCTTACAAGTACACCTGAATTGGCCAATTTATGTACTAAGCTTTCTCAGTTTTTCATACTTCTAGTGCAGTAATGCAATTCCATTTTCATATTTCATATTTGCATGCTATGGCGCTACAGAGTGCTGCCTTTTTGCTTGAGTCTATATAGTATAAATCACTACCCATAGGCCTCAATATAGTATAATGAACTCCCCATAGGCCTCTATATATTATAATGCACTCCCCATAGGCCTCCATATCAAATAATGCACTTGCCATAGGCCTCTTTATAGTATAATGCACTCCCCATAGGCCTCTATATAGTATAATGCTCTCCCCATACGTGTCTAAATAGTGTAACGCTTTCCTCATAGGCCTCTACATAGTATAATGCACTCCCCATAGGCCTCAATATAGTATAATGCTCATCCCATAGGCCTCCATACAATTTAATGCTCTCTCCATAGGCCTCTATACAGTATAATTCACTCCCCAAATGCCTTTATATAGTATAATGCACTCTCCATAGGCATCTATATAGTATGATGCACTCTCCCTAGGCCTCTACATAGTATAATGCACTCCCCATAGGCATCCATATAGTATAATGCACCTCCCCATAGGCCTTTGTATAGTATAATACAATCCCCATAGGTCTACATATACTATAATGAACTCCACATAGGCCTCCAAATAGTGTAACGCACTCCCCATAGGCCTCTATATAGTATAATGCACTCCCCATAGGCTTCAATATAGTATAATGCATTCCTCATAAGCCTCCATCCAATATAATGCACTGCATATAGTCCTCCAAATAGTATAATGCTTCCCCCATTTAAAAAAAATACAATACTCACCTCTCCTCCTCGTTCCTCCACTTCTCCATTCTCTCCAGCGAGCACCTACACATCTCAGCAGAGCAGACTCCATCTAGTGACGTCATTTTGCCCGTTTTCAGTGTCTGCGTCAGTGACGTCAGACGCAGAGGGTAATTGATGCATCCTGCTCACTCATCATCATTTCTTTCAACAGCATTGGAATCCATCCACCTATACAGTTGAACTTGTGATGATGATGACGGGTGGTGGTCTGATGCTGGGCCCCTCTCCTTGCCAGGCTCACAGGCGCCAGAGCAGCCACGTGGCAGTACAGGGAGATCATGCCTTCCTGCTCTGCAGCAGAGTATAACTGTATCGGTGCACATCGATACAGTTTACAGCAGCGTGGCTCCGGGTGGGCCCCTTAGAGCGCAGGGCCTCATCTGCCCACTTGGTAGGTACTCTACTGGGTGTCACACATTAAAGCACTGCTCCCATAAAAATGGACAGAGCGGGGTCACACATTACATACATTAGATACTGTGTATCTAATCTCATCTTGTGTGATACACTCGGCTAAGCTAAATATCTAATCCTATCATGTGATAAACTACACTACACCCTGTATCTAATCCCAGCGTGTCACTCTAAGCGTAGCTAATCGTGCACATTATGCACTACTGTTCAAAAGTTTAGGGTCACCTTATTTTTGAAAGAAAAGCACATTTTTTTTCCAATGAAGCTAACATTAAATGATTCAGAAATACATTCTATACATTGATAATGTGGTAAATTAGTAGTGGTAATTCTAGCTACAAACGTCTGGTTTGTAGTGCAACATCTTCATAAACTGCATGCAGAATTATTAGGCAAGTTGTTTTTTGGATCACATGATACTTTTTATACATGTTGTCCTACTCCAAGCTGTTCAGGCTTGAGAGCCAACTACAAATTAAGTAAATCATGTGATGTGCATCTCTGTAATGAGGGGGGGTGTTGTCTAATGACATCAAAACTCTATATAAGGTGTGGTTAATTATTAGGCAACTTCCTTTTCTTTGGCAAAATGGGTCAGAAGAGAGTTTTGACAGGCTCTGAAAAGTCCAATATTGTGAGATGTCTTGCAGAGGGATGCAGCAGTCTTGAAATTGCCAAACTTTTGAAGCGTGATCACCGAACAATCAAGCGTTTCATGGCAAATAGCCAACAGGGTCGCAAGAAGCGTGTTGGGCAAAAAAGGCGCAAAATAACTGCCCATGAATTGAGGAAAATCAAGCGTGAAGCTGTCAAGATGCCATTTGCCACCAGTTGTGCCATATTTCAGAGCTGCAACGTTACTGGAGTAACAAAAAGCACAAGGTGTGCGATACTCAGGGACATGGCCAAGGTAAGGAAGGCTGAAAAACGACCACCTTTGAACAAGAAACATAAGATAAAATGTCAAGACTGGGCCAAGAAATATCTTAAGACTGACTTTTCAAAGGTTTTAAGGACTGATGAAATGAGAGTGACTCTTGATGGGCCAGAGGCTGGATCAGTTACGGGCAGAGAGCTCCACTCCGACTCAGATGCCAGCAAGGTGGAGGTGGGGTACTGGTATGGGCTGGTATCATCAAAGATGAACTTGTGGGACCTTTTCGGGTTGAGGATGGAGTGATGCTCAACTCCCAGACCTACTGCCTGTTTCTGGAAGACAACTTCTTCAAGCAGTGGTGCAGGAAGAAGTTGGTATCGTTCAAGAAAAACATGATTTTTATGCAGGACAATGCTCCATCACATGCCTCCAACTACTCCACAGCGTGGCTGGCCAGTAAAGGTCTCAAAGAAGAAAGAAGAAAAATTAATGACATGGCCCCCTTGTTCACCTGATCTGAACCCCATAGAGAACCTGTGGTCCCTCATAAAATGTGAGATCTACAGGGAGGGAAAACAGTACACCTCTCGGAACAGTGTCTGGGAGGCTGTGGTGGCTGCTGCACGCAATGTTGATCGTAAACAGATCAAGCAACTGACAGAATCTATGGATGGAAGGTTGTTAGTGTCATCATAAAGAAAGGTGGTTATATTGGTCACTAATGTTTTGGGGTTTTGTTTTTGCATGTTAGAAATGTTTAGTTATAAATTTTGTGCAGTTATATTGGTTTACCTGGTGAAAATAAACAAGTGAGATGGGGATATATTTGGTTTTAATTAAGTTGCCTAATAATTCTGCACAGTAATAATTACCTGCACAAACAGATATCCTCCTAAGATAGCCAAATCTAAAAATAACCCACTCCAACTTCCAAAAATATTAAGCTTTGATATTTACGAGTCTTTTGGGTTGATTGAGAACATAGTTGTTGATCAATAATAAAAATAATCCTCTAAAATACAAATTGCCTAATAATTCTGTACGCAGTGTAGGTGTATACCTGTAGAGGCCCATTTCCAACAACCTTCACTCCAGTGTTCTTATGGTACTTTGTGTTTGCTAACTGTGTAAGAAGGCTAATGGATGGTTAGAATACCCTTGAAAACCCTTGTGCAAGTATGTCAGCACAGCTGAAAACAGTTTGACTGATTAGAGAAGATATAAAACTGTCCTTCCTTTGAGCTAGTTGAGAATCTGGAGCATTACATTTGTTGGTTCCATTAAACTTTCAAAATGGCCAGAAAAAAAGAACTTTCATGTGAAACTTGACAGTCTATTCTTGCTCTTAGAAATGAAGGCTATTCCGTGCAAGAAATTGAGAAATTGCCAAGAAACTGAAGATTTCCTACAACGGTGTGTACAACTCCCTTCAGAGGAGAGCACAAACAGGCTCTAACCAGAGTAGAAAGAGAAGTGGGAGACCCCGCTGCACAACAGAGCAACAAGACAATTACATTATGTCATGCTCACGCCCTGACTGGTGGG
Source organism: Ranitomeya imitator (assembly GCF_032444005.1). Lineage (NCBI taxonomy): Eukaryota > Metazoa > Chordata > Amphibia > Anura > Dendrobatidae > Ranitomeya > Ranitomeya imitator. The sequence goes on along the minus strand of NC_091282.1, from coordinate 1,044,015,447 downwards.
CATGAGCCAGGGGGTTTGTGAACCCACAAACCAGACTACCCTGGAAGGGGCGAGACTAGAGGTACCGTCACACTTAGCGACGCTGCAGCGATACCGACAACGATCCGGATCGCTGCAGCGTCGCTGTTTGGTCGCTGGAGAGCTGTCACACAGACCGCTCTCCAGCGACCAACGATGCCGGTAACCAGGGTAAACATCGGGTAACTAAGCGCAGGGCCGCGCTTAGTAACCCGATGTTTACCCTGGTTACCATCCTAAAAGTAAAAAAAACAAACAGTACATACTTACCTACAGCCGTCTGTCCTCCAGCGCTGTGCTCTGCACTCCTCCTGTACTGTCTGTGTGAGCACAGCGGCCGGAAAGCAGAGCGGTGACATCACCGCTCTGCTTTCCGGCTGACCGACGCTCACAGTCAGTGCAGGAGGAGAGCAGAGCACAGCGCTGGAGGACAGACAGCTGTAGGTAAGTATGTACTGTTTGTTTTTTTTACTTTTAGGATGGTAACCAGGGTAAACATCGGGTTACTAAGCGCGGCCCTTCGCTTAGTTACCCGATGTTTACTCTGGTTACCAGTGAAGACATCGCTGAATCGGTGTCACACACGCCGATTCAGCGATGTCTGCGGGGAGTCCAGCGACGAAATAAAGTTCTGGACTTTCTTCCCAGACCAGCGACATCACAGCAGGGGCCTGATCCCTGCTGCCTGTCACACTGGACGATATCGCTAGCGAGGACGCTGCAACGTCACGGATCGCTAGCGATATCGTCTAGTGTGACGGTACCTTAGGACAGCTGCCTTGATATTCGCTGGAGCCTCTGATGGTGAGGTCAGGCTTGTGTGGCAGGCAGCTGCCAGGTGCTACTCCAGGGTGGTGTCTGGCTGTGGCTGCTGATCCCACTTGGGGAGATGGCACACTGTGACGCTGTAAGAATCTGGCTGCACTCGGATGTCACCCGAGTGCAGTCCGATTAGAGCATGTATATTCAAACGGAGAGTGGACCCACTAGACCGTGATGACGAACCCCTCTCGGACGAGCTGACCAGGTGGACCGCCCCCTATACAGGGAGAGTTAGGGGCAGGCCTGTGAGGGACTATCGCCACGGAAGCTGGAGGGTCGACTGAGAACAGATGGGAACACAGCAGGCACAAAGGGAAAGAGGGAACAGAAAGGAAATACTGAGACAAGGGAGAAGATGGGAACGCTACTGAGGCACGGAGACTGGCAGGACAATATGGAGAGACCGAGGCTGACGGGAGCAAGGAAAAGATATAGGAGCCGGGCAGGTACTGCAGAGGAAAAGGAACTGAAGGAACAAGACAGGAACACAGGAAACAGGCAGGCACTGCAGAGGGCGGAGGAGACCCAAAGTCAGAGAGCTAGGAACGCTCAGAGACCACAGGTGGCCAGAAGCACTTGTAAACACAAATGAACATCAGGCACAGAGAAGCAGCAGGAAGCAGTTTACATAGCAGCATGGGAGCTACTTCCGGGTTACAGTCCTCCAGGATGACAGAGAGGACAGGAAAGAGCGCCAACAGAGGAATCAGATGTGCGCACGCGCAGAGCTGAATGCGGCGCGCGCGCGCACCCGGCGAGCTGCAGTGGGAAGAGCCGGCGGCAGCAACAGCATGACAGTACCCCCACCTTTACGCCCCTCCTTTTTAAGACTAGAAAGAAAACGGGACAAAATACGAGGAGCCCGAATGTTCTCTCGAGGCTCCCAGGACCTCTCCTCAGGACCAAAACCCTTCCAGTCAACCAAAAACAAAGTTCTCCCTCTAAGTTTTTTCATGGCTAAGATGTCCCTAACCTCAAAGACATCATCCTCGGAAACAGGCGAAGGAGAACAAAGGTTAGAAGAATGAAACTGATTAAAAACTACAGGTTTAAGGAGAGACACATGAAAAGAATTAGAAATACGCAGAGAGGCAGGCAACTTAAGTTTGTAAGAAACGTCATTAATACGAGACAAAACTTCGAATGGACCGATATAGCGAGGACCCAGCTTATGTGAAGGGATTTTGAGACGGATAAATTTAGAAGAAACCCAAACCTTGTCCCCAGGATGGAATATAGGAGAATCAAGACGTCTTTTGTCCGCATGTCTCTTCATCCTAACTTGAGTCAACTCAAGGGCGGACTTGGTCTCCTGCCAGACCCTGGAGAACTCTCTAGACAGAAGATCAGCCGCTGGTACAGTAGAGACAGGAGGAACCGGAAGAGGAAGACCAGGATGTTGACCGTAGACGATAAAAAATGGAGATTTGTTAGTAGCTTCGCTGGGATGGTTATTGTAAGAAAACTCAGCCCATGGCAGTAAGTCAGACCAATCATTCTGATGAGAATTGGAGAAATGGCGGAGATAAGTTACCAAGGTCTGATTAGTACGTTCCACCTGGCCATTGGACTGTGGATGGTAGGCCGAAGAAAAATCAAGCGAAATGTTCATAGATCTGCAGAGGGATCTCCAGAAGCGGGCGGTGAATTGAACACCTCGGTCAGAAACAATATGTAAAGGAAGACCATGAAGACGAAAAATATGGTGAACAAAAATCTTTGCCAATTCGGGAGCAGAAGGTAAACCTGGGAGAGCGATGAAATGAGCCATCTTGGAGAAACGGTCCATGACCACGAAGATGACGGTGGAACCAGAAGAATGAGGCAGATCAGTGATGAAATCCATAGATAAATGTTGCCACGGAGAGGAAGGTACTGGCAAAGGATGTAGAAGCCCAGAAGGTAGTTGCCTGGGAATCTTATTCTTGGCACAGGAAGGACAAGAGGCGACAAAACTTTGGACATCCTTAGACAACGTTGGCCACCAGTAAAAACGAGAGATCAAACGAAAGGTTTTTTTGAAACCAACATGTCCAGCCAGTTTGGAGGCGTGACCCCAAAGTAAGACACGTCTCCTGTTCCCTTCAGCGACAAAGGTCTTACCCGGAGGCAACGAAGTAAGAGAGACTGGAGCAACTGTGATGACTCTGGCAGGATCAATGATGTGTGCAGGCTCGTCCTCCAAATCCACCACCTGGAATGACCTAGACAGAGCGTCGGCTTTGGAGTTTTTATTTCCTGGCAAAAAACGAAGTTCGAAGTCAAACCTGGCGAAAAACAAGGCCCACCTGGCCGGCCGAGGATTAAGTCTTTGCGCAGAACGAATATACACCAGATTCTTGTGATCGCTGTAGATTATAAAACGATGTAAAGCCCCTTCTAAGAGGTACCGCCACTCCTCTAATGCCAACTTGATTGCCAACAGTTCTTTATCACCGATGGAATAATTTTTTTCCGAGGAGGAGAAGATCTTTGAGAAAAAACCACAAGGCACAAGACGACCAGAAGAGGATTTCTGCGAGAGCACAGCTCCAGCTCCAATTGCAGAAGCATCTACTTCAAGGATGAAGGGTTTATTGGCCACTGGACGATGAAGAATAGGAGCTGAGGCAAAGGCTTGCTTGATGGACCGGAAAGCCTCTTCGGCCTCAGACGACCACAGATGAGGATTGGCACCCTTCCGAATCATGGAGGAGATTGGAGCTGAAAGAGAGGAAAAGTGAGGTATAAACTGCCGATAGTAGTTAGCAAATCCAAGAAATCGCTGAATTGCTTTCACTCCAAGAGGACGCGGCCAGTTGAGCACGGCAGAAACTTTTCCCGGATCCATACACAAACCAGCGTCGGAAATGATGAAACCCAAGAAGGGTAGAGATGACTGTTCGAAGACACATTTTTCCAGTTTTGCATACAGCCGATTCTCTCTCAAACGCTGAAGTACTTGCCGTACATCTCTTCTGTGAATAGACAGATCTGGAGAGAACACAAGGATATCGTCCAAGTACACTACAACACAGGTGTAAAGTAGATCCCGAAAAACATCATTTACGAACTCCTGGAAGACTGCGGGTGCATTGCATAAACCGAAGGGCATAACCAAATATTCATAATGACCATCTCTGGTATTAAACGCAGTCTTCCACTCGTCACCAGAACGGATACGGATCAAATTATAAGCTCCTCTGAGATCCAATTTGGTAAAGATTCGTGCTCCACGCAGACGATCAAAGAGTTCTGGTATGAGAGGAAGTGGGTACTTGTTTTTGATCGTGATGGTGTTGAGACCCCGGTAGTCTATACATGGGCGAAGAGAACCGTCCTTCTTTTTAACGAAGAAGAACCCAGCTCCTGCAGGTGAGGAAGACTTTCGAATGAAGCCTCTGGCCAGATTCTCTTGAATATATTCGGACATGGCTTGCGTCTCGGTAGGAGACAATGGGTAAATACGACCCCTAGGTGGAGTAGAACCAGGAACAAGGTCTATCGGGCAGTCATAAGAACGGTGCGGCGGCAAAATCTCCGCTTCCCTCTTGTTAAAGACGTCCGAGAAAGCGCAATAGGCAGGAGGAATTCCCATGGATTCCGAAGCAGACCAAGAGGAGGACGCAGGCTTGACGGGAAGCAGGCACCTGTTCAGACAAGACTGTCCCCACCGTAGAACATCTCCAGTACGCCAGTCCAGCGTGGGTTCGTGATCTCTCAACCAAGGAAGACCCAAAAGGAAAGAATGAGACAAAGAAGGTAAAACATAAAAGGCCAGTTTCTCACGATTAAGTGCTCCAATCTGAAGTTCGACTTCCTCCGTAACCAAGTTGACGGTCTCCCGCAAAGGCTGACCATCGACAGAAGCTATTTGTCTAGGAGTCTCCAAGGGTCTAACAGGTATCCCAAGCCTGTTAACAACCTCGAGCTGAACAAAGTTCCCAGCCGCTCCTGAATCAACATAAGCCTCCAGAGAAAAGTGATGGGAACCTAAATGAAGAATAACAGACAAAACCAGAGGCGGAGAGGAATCATAACCACCTAGGAAGGCCTCTCTTACCTGTCCTAGGCGGATGCGTTTCCCGACTTCTGAGGACACGCGCGTAAGAGATGAGAGGCACTGCCGCAGTAAAAACAAAGACCTTGTGCGAGTCTCTCTTTGCGGCGTTGCTCAGAAGACTTAAGGCGATCGACCTGCATGGGTTCAGGAGAAGATGAAGAAGCCACCGGGGCTGCTTGAGAAAAGGAAGTCCCTCGAGCAACAGTGGTCTGGCGAAGAGGTCTCCTCTCTCTGGCAAGCTCACGAGTGCGCTCCTGAAAGCGCAGATCAATGCGTATGGCCAAGGAGATAAGATCATCCAAAGAGGTGGGAGTGTCCTGTCCCGCCAACTCATCCTTAATCCGTGAAGACAAACCACGCCAAAATGCTCCAACCAAAGCCTCATTATTCCACCCAAGGTCTGAGGACAGAATCCGGAAACGGATGGCGTACTGGGCTACTGAGAGAGTACCCTGGTAAAGGTTAAAGAGGGACTCAGTGGTAGAGACCAGACGACCAGGTTCATCAAAAACCTTACGGAAGGTATCCAGGAACGGATTGAGTTGGGAGACCAAAGGATCATCACGCTCCCAGAGGGGATTAACCCATGCCAAAGCCTCACCCTCCAAATGGGATACTATAAAAGCAACCTTAGCTCGGTCGGTAGGATAAAGTAGCGGAGACAATTCAAAATGCAACTGGCATTGATTAAGAAAGCCACGGCACGCTTTAGAATCCCCACCATACCGAGGAGGTCTAGCAAGTCGGGGAGAGGGTTGTGGCGCAGAGACAGGAGTGGAACCAGAGGCCACATTCTGGAGGGAGCGAAGCCGATCATTAATGGAGGCCATAAAATTCAAAATATGGGACCGAGTGTCCCGTTGTTGATCTAGCTCCTGCTGAAGGGCAACCAACTGCGGAGCAATACCAGGATCAGAAGGCTGTAAAGCCGCTAGGCGAGACTCCATATTCTTTAAAAATGACATGATCCTAGTCTGGTTTTCACGCAAAAAGAGTAACTCCTTTTGAGTGGCAGAGACTCCAGCGGGGTCCATGGCCTGATGTTACTGTGACGCTGTAAGAATCTGGCTGCACTCGGATGTCACCCGAGTGCAGTCCGATTAGAGCATGTATATTCAAACGGAGAGTGGACCCACTGGACCGTGATGACGAACCCCTCTCGGACGAGCTGACCAGGTGGACCGCCCCCTATACAGGGAGAGTTAGGGGCAGGCCCGTGAGGGACTATCGCCACGGAAGCTGGAGGGTCGACTGAGAACAGATGGGAACACAGCAGGCACAAAGGGAAAGAGGGAACAGAAAGGAAATACTGAGACAAGGGAGAAGATGGGAACGCTACTGAGGCACGGAGACTGGCAGGACAATATGGAGAGACCGAGGCTGACGGGAGCAAGGAAAAGATATAGGAGCCGGGCAGGTACTGCAGAGGAAAAGGAACTGAAGGAACAAGACAGGAACACAGGAAACAGGCAGGCACTGAAGAGGGCGGAGGAGACCCAAAGTCAGAGAGCTAGGAACGCTCAGAGACCACAGGTGGCCAGAAGCACTTGTAAACACAAATGAACATCAGGCACAGAGAAGCAGCAGGAAGCAGTTTACATAGCAGCATGGGAGCTACTTCCGGGTTACAGTCCCCCAGGATGACAGAGAGGACAGGAAAGAGCGCCAACAGAGGAATCAGATGTGCGCACGCGCAGAGCTGAATGCGGCGCGCGCGCGCACCCGGCGAGCTGCAGTGGGAAGAGCCGGCGGCAGCAACGGCATGACACACACTAGGACAGGTAGGAGTAGCAGAGGGGCTGGTGAGCATGGCTAGGGTGGTCACGGCAGAAACACAAGCTGGCAGGCACGGCTGAGGCACAGGGCAGGCAGGCACAGCTGAGACACAGGGCAGGCAGGCATGGCTGAGACACTGGGCAGGCAGGCACGGATGAGACACAGGGCAGGCAGGCACGGCTGAGACACAGGGCAGACAGGCACGGCTGATAAAGGAACAGGTAGAGACCTGTTCACACAGCGGATGCTAGTACTGGAACAGACAGGAGCGAATGGAGTATGAAGGGACAGGTTGGGACCTGTTCACATAGGAGATGCACATACAGATACAAGCAGGAAGGAATGAAGTATGAAGGAACAGGTTGGGACCTGTTCACACAGGAGGTACAGGTACGGATACAAACAGGGAGGAATGAAGTATGAAGGAACAGGTTGGGACCTGTTCAGCCAGGAGGTGAAGGTATGGATGCAAGCAGGAAGCAATGAAGTATGATGGAACAGGTTGGGACCTGTTCACACAGGAGGTGCACCGCAAGGCTGCAGATAAGAGCTCTAGAGCAGCAAGAGATTCTGCAGCAGCAGAACCAGAGTGAAGCAGAACCGCAGGAGTACAGAGCACAGGCAGAGCTGCAAGAGTACAGAGCAGGCAGAGAGACAAGGGAACAGAGCAAGCTGAGCTACAAGAGAGCAGAGCACAGGCAAAGTCACAAGAGTACTGAGCAGGCAGAGCAGCAAGAGTGCGGAGCATAAGCAGAGCTGCAAGAGTACGGAGCACAGGCAAACAGAGAGGACACAAGGAAAGACACAGCAGGGAAAGAAGCCACAGACAAGGACACACAGGTAGGACAGAGTTCAGACAAGGTAATGGAACGACACAAGGTCCAAGAACAAAGACACAGGGACCAGGATATTCTGCCTCCTGGAGGTTGGACAGACAAGTAAAAAGCAAGGCTAGAACAAAGACACTGAGACCAGGATATACAGCCTGCTGGAGGGCAGACAGAGAATAACCAAGCAAAGCTAGGAGTAGAGCCTCCAGAGAAGGAGGAACACAGAGCAAGCAAGACCTGGCAGCTCAGTAGCAAGACACTAAGTGAGATAACACATTGCACTGGCAAGTTCCACAGGGTGGAACTGTCCTAAATACTAGAGGCCTCTTGGAAATTATTCAGGAACACAGACAGGTGCACCCTGATTCCATAACAACCAGAGAGTTCTGGCACCGCCCCCTATGCACACAGCCAGGAAGCATGCAGAGAGCAGGCAGAAAGCAAGAGGCACAGAACATGGAGCCGGCAGCAGACAGAAATCACAACATGACCTGGAGCAGTGAGTAAGATGGGGTGGATGCCATGCAATGATGCCAGCAGAGTTGTTACACAGAGTCTGTATTTTGAGAAATCGACACCTCACAGGTTCTCAACTGGCAGCTTCATTAAACAGTACACGCAAAACGCCAGTGTGAATGTCTACATTGAAGAGGCGACTCCGAGATGCTGGGCTTCAGGGCAGAGTGGCAAAGAAAAAGCCATATCTAGGACTAGCTAATTAAAGGAAAAGATTAATATGGGCAAAAGAACACAGACATTGGACAGAGGAAGATTGAAAAAAATTGTTATGGACAGACAAATCCAAGTTTGAGGCATTTGGATCACGCAGAAGAACATTTGTGAGATGCAGAACAAATGAAAAGATGCTGGAAGAGTGCCTGACGCAGGGCCGTTTTTGCCACTAGGCACTTGGGGGCACGTGGCTAGGGCGCCAGGATGCGAGGGGGGCAGCACCTGAGCAAGTTGTGTGTTTTTTTTTTTAAATTAAAGTCTAGGGTCACCGCCCACCCAAACCTCCAGACCAACCACCCACCGCCCAAACCGCCCACCTCCCCACCTCCCACCTTGCAGACATAATACTCACCTTTCTCCTCTGCTCCGAAAGTCCCTGCATCTCTGTCCCAGCGCTGCAGCTTCTTCCTGTGTGAGCGGTCACATGGTATCGCTGATTAAGGTCATGAATATGGATGCATGAATGGGAGGAGGATGGGAGGAGGACGGTGGATGGATGGGGGAGTCATGCATACAAGATGGGACAGGGGGAACTGAGCCATGCATACAAGATGGTACAGGGGGGAACCGAGCCATGCATACAAGATGGGAGGGGGGAGCTGAGCCATACATACAAGATGGGATGGGGGAGCAGAGCCATACATACAAGATGGGATGGGGAGCAGAGCCATGCATATAAGATGGGACGGGGGGAACAGAGCCATACATACAAGATGGGATGGGGGGAGCAGAGCCATGCATACAAGATGGGGGAGCAGAGCCATACATGGGGGGAGCAGAGCCATACATACAAGATGGAATGGGGGGAGCAGAGCCATACATACAAGATGGGACAGGGGGGCCGAGCCATGCATACAAGAAGGAACAGGGGGAGCAGAGCCATACATACCAGATGGGACAGGGGGAGCCGAGCCATGCATACAAGATGGGAGGGGGAGCCGAGCTATGCATACAAGATGAAGAAACAATATGGGACAATGAGGGCATGTATGAGGAAACAGTACAGGGGAATGGGGGCATATCTGAGGAAACAGTATGGGGGAATGGGGGGCATATATGAGTAAACAGTATGGGGGATGGGTACAGACACTATGAGGAGTGAATGGGGGAATGTATGCGGACACAGTATGAGTAGCAATGTGAAAAATGTATGTGGACAGAGTTCGGGTAGTGAAGGAGATGGGATGTGTGCAGACACAGAATGTGGAGTCGGGGGGTATGTGTGAGCAGGCAGTATAGAAAGTGAGGGGATAAATATATGAGGAGACAGTATGGTGAACAGGGGGATGTGAGAGGAGACAGTATGAGGAGGGATGGGAATAGTGTGAGGAGACAGAATGGGGGAGAAAAGTGAGTGGCACAGAATAGAAAGTGAGTAGTGGGGGCGTAGCATGGAGGGACAGTGTAAGGGCACACCCAGGACGGGAGAGTATACCAAGGAGGGAGAAGTATGATGAGAGAGGGGGACACAGTATGAGAGGACAGTGTGACGAGGGTGCTGGTATGGAAAGGAGAGGTCAGTGGGAAGAGCATATACCATAAGAGGGACAGTGTGGGGGTCATATTTTGTGCAGACAATATAGTGGGGGGCAATTTTTCATACAGCAGCATTTTAATGACACTTGCATCTTTAAGGTCATCATGTGGAAATTTTCTGCAAAAGAGCGGAGTAGATGGAAATCTGCAGAAACGAGCTGTGGATGAGAAAACTCATCATGGGGTCTGGACAAGATGAAGAAAAGGAGAACGACCCCAGAGACGTCGTTATCTATAAGGTACCTGGATATAAATGTTATTTGTGATACTAACTAACTCTCATGTTTTTATTTATGTTAGGAGCACTAAAGTGGATGTCCAGGTTTGTAATGAGTCTGCAGTCATTCTTTGTGACTGCAGACTTCTAAATTTTCACAGTGCGCTCTGCACGCTGTCAGGATTCTCTCGTGCTGGTGATTTACATTCATACGGTCATGTGCTGACTGTGTGGCCTCACTCAATGAAAATGAACTGAACGAGGCCGGGCAGGTCTAGTCGTAATGTGGTCAGAAGTATACAAATCGCATGCTTGTGTTGACATGACTGTCCACCGGCCAATGAGAATCCTAAAAGTATGCAGTGCATTCGTTGTGAGATTTCAGAAGCCTGCGATGTCATTATTCAGCTCTGCAGGATCCAGTGGTCGTCACATGGACACTTCACTCATATGCGATTTTCATACTTATGGTCCTGTAGCAACGAGCTTCTCTTCCGCTTCTCTCAGTTTTTCACTAAACATTGAGAGCATTAGGGATAGGAGCTCGTGGGTACATGACTAAGTGCAAATTGCATACGTCCTGGGGGGGGGGGGGGGTGGGAACCAAACTGAATTCTTGCCCAAGGTGCCAGAAACCCTAGGTACACCTCTGCCGGTTTGCCACTGTGAGCGGTGATTACTGGGTCTGGTGGAGTTATGTCTGTGCACAGACAGTGAGGCAGGGACTGAGGGTGTGCAAAGAGAGAGAAAGGAGACCCGGAGACTGCCCGTCCCAGTCTACGCCGTAGCCTGAGCCCTCATTATCATAGGAATATGTCAGTTAATAAATTGTTTTTCTAAAGCTTTATAGTGTAGTTTTAGGTCAGGGAGGGATGAGCTAGCAAGGTGCAGGGACAGGTAGTGATGGCTACTTGCAGACATGTGGAGCACTTGCGGTTTTGCACTTGCCGTTAGACAAAAAAACACTGCTGTTTTTTTCCATTGCTGCAAATACCGCATTTGCTGGATCGCGGCAAAACCGCAAGTGCCGCACATGTCCGGAAGTCCCATAGGGAATGAATCAGGCCGATTGCACTGTTGCCATAAGTGATCCATTACGCGGCAGATGCGGAGAAACTGCCAGATCTGCTGCAAATGGCTACTTTCACATCAGCGATTTTTGCCAAAGTCACTGCCGATAGTGTCATATTCAACAATGGGGGAGGCAGCACTAAAAGTGCCTAGGGCAGCAGAAACTCTAAATACGGCCCTGGCCTGACGCCATCTGTCAAGCATGGTGGAGGTAATGTGATGGTCTGGGGTTGCTTTGGTGCTGGTAAAGTGGGAGATTTCTACCAGTCCCTAGAATTATGTGGGGATATTATCGATGATAATTACTCTAGACACCTCACAAAAAAGACCCACACAAGAGACTACACAAACTGTTATGAACTGGTGATTCAGAAACACAATGGACCTGGTGGTTAAGAGCACACAAAGTGACCTGATAGTTACTAATAACATAGGACGAGCTCTGAGACGTGGGAACTCTGCTGACCGCAATCCCTAATCCTATCACACCACACTAGAGGTAGCCATGGAGCGCTCCTGACCAGACCTAGGCGCCTCGGGCACAGCCTGAGAAACAAGCTAGCCCTGAAGATAGAAAAATAAGCCTACCTTGCCTCAGAGAAACTCCCCAAAGGAAAAGGCAGCCCCCCACATATAATGACTGTGAGTAAAGATGAAAATACAAACACAGAGATGAAATAGGTTTTAGCAAAGTGAGGCCCGACTTACTGAATAGACCGAGGATAGTAAAGATAGCTTTGCGGTCAGCACAAAAACCTACAAACAACCACGCAGAGGGCGCAAAAAGACCCTCCATACCGACTAACGGCACGGAGGTGCTCCCTCTGCGTCCCAGAGCTTCCAGCAAGCAAGAAAAACCAATATAGCAAGCTGGACAGAAAAAATAGCAAACAAAAGTAACACAAGCAGAACTTAGCTTATGCAGGGCAGACAGGCCACAAGACGATCCAGGAGAGAGCAAGACCAATACTGGAACATTGACTGGAGGCCAGGAACAAAGAACTAGGTGGAGTTAAATAGAGCAGCACCTAACGACTTGACCTCGTCACCTGAGGAAGGAAACTCAGAAGCCGCAGCCCCACTCACATCCACCAGAGGAAGCTCATAGACAGAACCAGCCGAAGTACCACTCATGACCACAGGAGGGAGCTTGACCACAGAATTCACAACAGTACCCCCCCCCCCTTGAGGAGGGGTCACCGAACCCTCACCGGAGCCCCCAGGCCGACCAGGATGAGCCAAATGAAAGGCACGAACCAGATCGGCAGCATGAACATCAGAGGCAAAGACACAGGAATTATCCTCCTGACCATAACCCTTCCACTTAACCAGGTACTGGAGTTTCCGTCTCGAAATACGAGAATCCAAAACCTTCTCCACTATATACTCCAACTCCCCCTCAACCAAAACTGGGGCAGGAGGATCAATGGATGGAACCACAGGTGCCACGTATCTCCGCAACAATGACCTATGGAATACATTATGGATGGAAAAAGAAGCTGGAAGGGTCAAACGAAAAGACACAGGATTAAGAACCTCAGAAATCCTATACGGACCAATGAAACGAGGCTTAAACTTAGGAGAGGAAACTTTCATAGGAATATAACGAGACGACAACCAAACCAAATCCCCAACACGAAGTCGGGGACCCACACAGCGCCTACGGTTAGCGAAACGTTGAGCCTTCTCCTGGGACAATGTCAAATTGTCCACTACATGAGTCCAAATCTGCTGCAACCTATCCACCACAGTATCCACACCAGGACAGTCCGAAGACTCAACCTGCCCTGAAGAGAAACGAGGATGGAAACCAGAATTGCAGAAAAACGGCGAAACCAAAGTAGCCGAGCTGGCCCGATTATTAAGGGCGAACTCAGCCAAAGGCAAAAAGGACACCCAATCATCCTGATCAGCAGAAACAAAACATCTCATATATGTTTCCAAGGTCTGATTGGTTCGTTCAGTTTGGCCATTTGTCTGAGGATGGAAAGCCGAGGAAAAAGACAAATCAATGCCCATCCTAGCACAAAAGGCTCGCCAAAACCTCGAAACAAACTGGGAACCTCTGTCAGAAACGATGTTCTCCGGAATGCCATGTAAACGAACCACATGCTGGAAAAACAATAGCACCAAATCAGAGGAGGAAGGCAATTTAGACAAGGGTACCAAATGGACCATCTTAGAGAAGCGATCACAAACCACCCAAATGACCGACATCTTTTGAGAGACGGGGAGATCCGAAATAAAATCCATAGAGATATGTGTCCAGGGCCTCTTCGGGACTGGCAAGGGCAAAAGCAACCCACTGGCACGAGAACAGCAGGGCGTAGCCCGAGCACAAATCCCACAGGATTGCACAAACGAACGCACATCCCGCGACAGAGACGGCCACCAAAAGGATCTAGCCACCAAATCTCTGGTACCAAAGATTCCAGGATGACCAGCCAACACCGAACAATGAACCTCATCCTGACCCTGACACAGAGCCAGCAAATTTTTCTCTGCCTGATCCATTGAATTAGGTTCATCATACAGCAATCCGAGCGCCAGAAAAAACGCATCAATATCGCATAATGCAGGATCTCCTGGCGCAAGGGAAAATGCCCAGTCTTGAGGGTCGCCACGTAATAAAGAAATAATGATCTTAACTTGTTGAACTGGGTCACCAGAGGAGCGGGGTTTTAAAGCCAGAAACAGTTTACAATTATTTTTGAAATTCAGAAACTTAGCTCTATCTCCAGAAAATAAGTCAGGAATAGGAATTCTAGGTTCTAACATAGATTTCTGAATCACAATGTCTTGAATATTTTGTACTCTTGCAGCGAGATGATCCACACAAGAAAACAGACCTTTAATGTCCATCACTACACCTGTGTCCTGAACCACCCAAATGTCTAGGGGAAAAGAAAGACAAAACACAGTGCAGAGAAAAAAAAATGGTCTCAGAACTTCTCTTTTCCTTCTATTGAGAAGCATTAGTACTTTGGGCCTCCAGTACTGTTATGAACTGGTGATTCAGAAACACAATGGAACTGGTGGTTAAGAGCACACAAAGTGACCTGATAGTTACTAATAACATAGGACGAGCTCTGAGACGTGGGAACTCTGCTGACCGCAATCCCTAATCCTATCACACCGCACTAGAGGTAGCCGTGGAGCGCTCCTGACCAGACCTAGGCGCCTTGGGCACAGCCTGAGAAACTAGCTAGCCCTGAAGATAGATAAATAAGCCTACCTTGCCTCAGAGAAACTCCCCAAAGGAAAAGGCAGCCCCCCACATATAATGACTGTGAGTAAAGATGAAAATACAAACACAGAGATGAAATAGGTTTTAGCAAAGTGAGGCCCGACTTACTGAATAGACCGAGGATAGTAAAGATAGCTTTGCGGTCAGCACAAAAACCTACAAACAACCACGCAGAGGGCGCAAAAAGACCCTCCGTACCGACTAACGGCACGGAGGTGCTCCCTCTGCGTCCCAGAGCTTCCAGCAAGCAAGAAAAACCAATATAGCAAGCTGGACAGAAAAAATAGCAAACAAAAGTAACACAAGCAGAACTTAGCTTATGCAGGGCAGACAGGCCACAAGACGATCCAGGAGAGAGCAAGACCAATACTGGAACATTGACTGGAGGCCAGGAACAAAGAACTAGGTGGAGTTAAATAGAGCAGCACCTAACGACTTGACCTCGTCACCTGAGGAAGGAAACTCAGAAGCCGCAGCCCCACTCACATCCACCAGAGGAAGCTCATAGACAGAACCAGCCGAAGTACCACTCATGACCACAGGAGGGAGCTTGACCACAGAATTCACAACAACAAACCACAAAAACATACCAAGTGATAAATCGCCAATAATAAACCTTAGCTAAAAAGGCCCGATCTGACCGTACCAGGCCCTATAGGTGTATAGATATATAACTAGCCTACTTAATGGCTATTACACCCTCCAGAAACCCTAACCGGTAGTTCCTGCCTGACAGAGGAGGTTGGCCCCCTCTTGAACGCAAAATGGCGCCCCCGCTCCTCGGCGGCTGACCCTGCTGACCCTTACAAGATCCCTATTAAATGGGGATCCTAGCAATACTAGCGTCTAGGGGGCTATACTAGTGTGCCTTACCAAATTACCCCTATTACTCGGTCAGACCATAATGCAAAAGCCAGGATGATACAAACACACAATAGTCCAAAATAGTATACTTATTGAGGCCCACCAAGATAATTACAAATATTTACGCATACAGGGTAGGTATAAGATAGGTATAACCACCTCAACCCCCCAGAAAGACTTTTATTGATTTTAAATGTTTATAGCCGCAACCTTATCTTAGCTGTAGGGGTCTCATGTTACCAATTATGCAATACAGCTGGCATACGTAAATTCACCAACAAAATGGCTCTGCACTGTGATCCTAAACTTTATCCTTTATGTTTTTACAAACATCGAGAAGGGGAGGAGATTAGTGACATCACACACATGTGATCAGATCCCGCCCACATTTACTGCAGTTGTAATGTGAGCTAGTTGTACGCCAGGTTTTCATGACAAACTTCAGCAGCTGCTCCCTCTAGTGTTCAAAAGTAGAAATATCAAAATGTTTTACAATTATTTTTCATATTTTACTTCAGTAATAACAAACTATAATATATAATATACGGCTCCTACTGGCTCTCCTTTGTGCTTGATCTCGTTTCTCACTTTCCACAATATCCTTCTCTTCGTGTCCTTTCTTAGGATACCGCCGCAAGGTAGTGCAGGTGCGGTTCCGTTGCTTTCTATTCGTTCTGCTAGGACCCTGTCAGGAACCCACCCCTGACAGGTCCTCCATGGAGCTCTCCTAGGCTGCGTTCTCACCTAACTTCCTATCCAACCCCCAGTTTTACCAGTGTGAGGAGTGGCCTAGTACATAGTGCCTTTTGCTCCCCCTGGTGGCCGGAGTGTGAAGTGTAGTGTGTGACTGTGATACCTGGTCAAGTGAACTCCTTTAGTGCAATCAGACATAACATCGCTCCCCTTAGTGGCAGAGCGACATTACTGCAACGACCAAGACTCTGGGAAGCTGCACTCCCCCCCCCCAATTAAATCCAGTACTCCCGGACTGGGAAAAGAAGAATAACAATACATGTTAATAGGAAACACACAAAATTTTTACATACTATGAACAAGTAAATATAACAGTGCTTTCCGTCATGGAAGGTAAGGATGCTTGAACGTTGCAAAAGATTGGTCATGCACAGTCCATGACTCCCAGTTCAGTAGGTGCAACCATAGAACAGCAGGGACCCCGGGTAAACAAAGGGGCCCCTGTGAAAGTTTTGGAGTGATTCACTGTCCATCACACCATTGTCCATTTTTAAACCTATAACACAGATATTTACACAGGCATTTTCAACCAAATAACAACTATCGTTAATATCTCCACATTTTATAGCGAAGTGGAGTCTGATTGTGGGTGCTACGCGTAGACCTTCGCAGCGCAGGGGTGGCTATTGGCCTAACCGGGTCCGCTACGCTTGCTATCGCTGGTGTAGTGCACTGTCTTCTAGCTACACTTCTAGTGAGTCTGGGCATCACTGGCATGCTGGAGTACTCAGTGCTGCCACTACTAGTGGTGGGCATGGCAGATTCACCGATGGCAGAGGGAGGGCCCACTGGTTCGACCGTTGGCATCGCATCTTCTGGTGGGGTCGGCTGCGCTTGCGGGTCCAGATGCCCGGCACCACATTTAGTTCTGGCGGTCTCAGTTGACGAAACGTTAAGACAGGTACCACAATGGCCTGATTTGTTTGAGTCCAGGACTTGGGAAAATCGCCAAGAACAGTGTGCATCATCTTCTCCTCTTCCACTGGCGGAGAAGTCCTGGGATCTGTTTCCCCATCTTTCAGCTTATCAGGGCATATTTTCAGGTGGTCTCTGGATATGGTCTTTGAGGTCTCCCCTCCGTCTTTACTGATGAGACCTTCGTATTGTCGAAATCGGAGGACAGAATGGTATACGGTTCCGCTTCCCATTGATCATCAAGCTTGTGTAGTCTCCTCTTTCATTTGAGTACCTGCTCACCAGGTGACAATGGAGCCATGGGAGCATACTGGTTGTAGTCCCTCTCTTGCTTCTGTCTGGCTTGAGCGAGACTCCTTTCTACACATTCCTGTACTTTGCGGTACCTTTGCTGCCTCTCGGTATCCCAATCCGCATCTGGCGATATATCTTCGGGGGTCAGGACCCCCATGTCCAGATCGACAGGTAACTTGCTAGACCTTCCTCGCATCAGGTACGCTGGGGTGCAGTTGGTGGAATTCACCGGGATGTGGTTGTACATATCTACCAAGTCTGGTAACTTTGTGGGCCACAAGTTCCGCTCCTTTACAGGTAAGGTCTTCAGTAAGTCGATCACCACTTGGTTCATCTTCTCACACATCCCGTTGGTCTGTGGATGGTACGGCGTGGTTCTGATCTTCTTACACCCGTACAAATTGCAGAACTCCTGGAACACCTCCGCTTCAAATGCTGCTCCTGATCGGTCAACACCTTCTCTGGGTACCCATGGGGTCTACAGAAGTACTGCTGGAAGGTTTTGGCAGCCGTCCTAGCCATTAGATCTTTGACTGGTACGACTACCAGGAATCTGGAATAGTGGTCCAAAATGGTGAGACCGTAGATATAACCTGACCGGCTAGGTGTTAGCTTTACGTGATCCAGTGCGACCAACTCGAGCGGCCGTTTGGTGATGATGGGCTGCAAGGGAGCCCGTTGGCTGTCACGATCCTTCCGGCATAGGCTACAGGGGCCACGCTCTCGACACCACTTCTCGATGGCTTTCTTCATGCCGATCCAGTAGAACCTCCCACGGAGTAGCCTCTCCAGCTTCTTCCATCCGAAGTGTCCTGCCCCATCGTGGTACGCTCCCAGGACCATTGGCACATCTTGTCTTGGGACCACGATCTGCCACACCAATTCGTGAGTGCGGGGTCGATGCTCCTACGGCACAGCTTGCCATCTTGAATAAACAGTTTGCCCCTCTCCTTCAACAACTGTAATGCCTCCGGTGGATCATCCGGGCCGGGATGCAAACCTGCCTGCGTCAGGAGCTCTTTCACCCGACGGACCGCAGGGTCACCATCCTGGTTCTCTGTCTACCTGTGGTGGGGCAGGGGATTCAACGGGGCACCCTGTTTGTTTCTGCGCCTGTTCTCCACTTGATGGGAACACTGAGTTGCCTTGGGGCGATGGAAGGCGGGCAGCTCCACTTCTTCAAATGCTTCTGGATCTTCCTCCGTTTCGGGCAGGTGAGGCATTCGGGACAATGCATCGGCATTCGCATTCTTGTGCCCCACCCGGTACTTGATGGTGAAGTCGTAATTGGACAACCGGGCCATCCACCGCTGCTCCAAGGCACCGAGTTTCGCTGTGTCCAAATGCGTTAGTGGATTATTATCCGTGAAGACGGTGAATTTTGCTGAGGCCAGATAGTGCTTGAACCTCTCCATCATGGCCCAAACGACGGCGATGAACTCCAGCTTAACCCCTTCGCGCCAGCCGCCGTACTAGTACTGCGCTGCCGGCACTGCATAAGTGCCAGCAGCAGTACTAGTACGGCGCACCGATCACCGCGGTCTCGCGCTGAGCGCCGCGGTGATCGGGTGCGGGTGTCAGCTGTATATGACAGCTGACACCCCGCAGCAATGCCCACGATCGGCGCTATCGCCGATCGCGGGCATTTAACCCCTCTGATGCCGCTGTCAGTAGTGACAGCGGCATAGAGGGGGATCGCGCAGGGACGGGGGCTCCCTGCGCTCTCCCACCGGAGCAACGCAATGAGATCGCGTTGCTCCGGTGACCCGGAAGGAGTCCCCGGATCCAAGATGGCCGCCGGACTCCTTCCGGGTCATGAAGTGACCTGGCTAGCCGGCGCCTGCTAAGAGCAGGCGCTGGAAAGCCAGCTAAGCTGCCTGTCAGATCGTTGATCTGACAGTGTGCTATGCACAGTGTCAGATCAACGATCTGATCTAATACAGAGATGTCCCACCCTGGGACAATGTTAGAAAGTAAAAAAAAAAAAATAGAATGTGTAAAAAAAAAATTTAAAAAAATCCCCAAATTAAAAAAAAAAAAAAATTTCCCAATAAATACATTTATTTATGTAAAAAAAAAAAAAAACAATAAATGTACACATATTTGGTATCGCCGCGTCCGTAACGACCCGCTCTATAAAACTATCACACTAGTTAACCCCTTCAGTGAACACCGCAAAAAAAAAATAAAAAAACAAGGCAAAAAACAACGCTTTATTATCATACAGGCGAACAAAAAGTAGAATAACACGCGATCAAAACGACGGATATAAATAACCATGGTACCGCTGAAAACGTCATCTTGTCCCGCAAAAAAAAAGCCGCCATACAGCATCATCAGCAGAAAAATAAAAAAGTTATAGCTCTCAGAATAATGCGATGCAAAAACAATTATTTTTTTATATAAAATAGTTTTTATTGTGTAAAAGCGCCAAAACATAAAAAAATTACATAAATGAGGTATCGCTGTAATCGTACTGACCCGAAGAATAAAACTGCTTTATCCATTTTACCACACGTGGAACGGTATAAACGCCCCCCCTAAAAGAAATTCAGGAATTGCTGGTTTTTGTTCATTCCGACTCCCAAAAATCGGAATAAAAAGCGATCAAAAAATGTCATCTGCCCGAAAATGTTACCAATAAAAACATCAACTCGTCCCACAAAAAACAAGACCTCATATGACTCTGTGGGCCAAAATATGGATAAATTATAGCTCTCAAAATGTGGTGATGCAAAAACTATTTTTTGCAATAAAAAGCGTCTTTTAGTGTGTGACAGCTGCCAATCATAAAAATCCGCCAAAAAAACGCTATAAAAGTAAATCAAACCCCCCTTCATCACCACCTTAGTTAGGGAAAAATAATAAAATGTAAAAAAATGTATTTATTTCCATTTTCCCATTAGGGTTAGGGCTAGGGTTAGGGCTAGGGTTAGGGTTAGGGTTAGGGTTAGGGCTAGGGTTAGGGTTGGGGTTAGGGTTTCAGTTATAATTGGGGGTTTCCACTGTTTAGGCACATCAGGGGCTCTCCAAACGCGACATGGTGTCCGATCTCAATTCCAGCCAATTCTGCTTTGAAAAAGTAAAACAGGGATCCTTCCCTTCCGAGTTTTCCTGTGTGCCCAAACAGTGGTTCCCCCCAACATATGGGGTATCAGCGTTCTCAGGACAAGTTGGACAACAACTTTTGGGGTCCAATTTGTCCTGTTACCCTTGGGAAAATGAAAGCATAGGGGATAAAATATCATTTTCGTGGAAAAAAATATATTTTTTATTTTCACGGCTCTGCGTTATAAACTGTAGTGAAACACTTGTTGGTTCAAAGCTCTCACAACACATCTAGATAAGTTCCTTGGGGGGTCTAGTTTCCAATATGGGGTCACTTGTGGGTAGTTTCTACTGTTTAGGTACATCAGGGGCTCTGCAAATGCAACATGACACCTGCAGTCCATTCCATCTAAGTCTGCATTTCAAACGGTGCTCCTTCCCTTCCGAGCTCTGCCATGCACTCAAACGGTGGTTCCCCCCCACATGTGGGGTATCAGCGTACTCAGGACAAATTGGACAATAACATTTGTGGTCCACTATCTCCTGTTACCCTTGGGAGAAAAAAAAATTGCGGGCTAAAACATCATTTTGTGGAAAGAAAAAATGATTTTTTAATTTTCACAATGCTACATTCTAAACTTTAGTGAAACAATTGGGGGTTAAAAGTGCTCACCACACATCTAGATAAGTTCCTTAGGGGGTCTTCTTTCCAAAATGGGGTCACTTGTGGGGGGTTTCCACTGTTAAGGCACGTCAGGGGCTCTCCAAATGCGACATGGCGTCCGATCTCAATTCCAGCCAATTTTGCATTGAAAAGTCAAATGGCGCTCCTTCCCTTCCGAGCTCTGCCATGCGCTCAAACAGTGGTTTATCCCCATATATGAAGTATCGACGTACTCAGGACAAATTGCAAAACAACTTTTGGGGTCCAATTTATCCTTTTACCCTTGGGAAAATAAAAAATTTGGGGCAAAAAGATCATTTTTTGTGAAAATTAAATATAATTTTTTTTTACAGCTCTACATTATAAACTTCTGTGAAGCACTTGGAGGTTCAAAGTGCTCACCACACATCTAGATTAGTTCCTTAGGGGGTCTACTTTCCAAAATGGTGTCACTTGTGGGGGTTTCCACTGTTTAGGCACATCAGGGGCTCTCCAATCGTGACATGGGCTCCGATCTCAATTCCAGCAAATCTCGCATTGAAAAGTCAAATGGCGCTCCTTCCCTTCCGAGCTCTGCCATGTGCCCAAACAGTGGTTTACCCCCACATATGGGGTATCAGCGTACTCAGGACAAATTGTACAATGTCTTTTGTGGTCCAATTTCTCCTGTTACCCTTGGTAAAATGAAACAAATTGGACCTGAAGTAAAAATTTTGTGAAAAAAAAGTTAAATGTTCAATTTTTTTAAACATTCAAAAAATTCCTGTGAAGCACCTGAAGGGTTAATAAACTTTTTGAATGTGGTTTTGAGTACCTTGAGGGGTGCAGTTTTTAGAATGGTGTCACTTTTGGGCATTTTCTGTCATATAGACCCCTCAAAGTCACTTCAAGTGTGAGGTGGTCCGTAAAAAAATGGTTTTGTAAATTTTGTTGCAAAAATGAGAAATCGCTGGTCAACTTTTAACCCTTATAACGTCCTAACAAAAAAAAATTATGTTTCCAAAATTGTGCTGATGTAAAGCAGACATGTGGGAAATGTTGTTTATTAACTATATTATGTGATATAACTGTCTAATTTAAGGGCATAAAAACTAAGAGTTTGAAAATTGCTAAATTTTCATAATTTCCGACAAATTTTTGTTTTTTTCACAAATAAATGCAAGTCGTATCGAAGAAGTTTTACCACTATCATGAAGTACAATATGTCACGAGAAAACAATGTCAGAATCACCAGGATCCGTTGAAGCGTTTCAGAGTTATGACCTCATAAAATGACAGTGGTCAGAATTGTAAAAATTGGCCCTGTCACTTAGGTGAAAACAGGCTTTGGGGTGAAGGGGTTAAAGGAACTGTAGTTGTCCGGGTTCCTTTCAGTGGGGCGAAGCTTCCTGCTGGCGTAAGCGATTACTCGTTCCTAGCCCTTCTGGACCTGGGACAGCACAGCTCCCAGCCCCACGTTGCTGCCATCTGTAAACAATACAAACGGTTGGTCGTATTCAGGGTAGGCTAGTACTTCTTCTCCCATCAGTGCCGATTTTAAGCAAGTGAACGATCCTTCCAGTCCGTCGTTCCAATCCAACGGGGTATTCTTACCCTTGGGCTTCTTGGGCTGGCCCACCAACAGGTCTTGCAACGGCGCGGCCTTCTTGGTGAAGTCCTTGATAAACCTCCGGTAGTAGCCCACCAACCCGAGGAACTGCCGGACTTCATGAAGGTTACCGGGCTGCGGCCAGTCCTTCATCACCGTGACCTTGTCGGGATCTGGGGCCACTCCTTCGGCACTCACCACATGGCCCAGGTACTGTACTTTGGGTTTTAACAGATGGCATTTGGACGGTTTCACCTTTAAGCCAAAGTTGGACAGCGCTTCAAATACCTCGGCCAGGTGCTTCAAATGGTCTTCATAGGTCTTAGAGAAGACAATGACATTGTCCAGATATAGCAGCACGGTCTCAAAGTTCTTGTGTCCCAAACAGCACTCCATCCTCCTCTGGAACGTCCCCGGGGCGTTACACAATCCGAAGGGCATGTAGTTGAACTCGCAGAGACCCATCGGCGTCGTGAAGGCTGTCTTTTCCTTGTCCGCCTCTGCCACGGGAACCTGCCAGTACCCACTGGTGAGATCTAAGGTAGAGAAGTAATTAGCAGACTTTAACGCAGCCAAGGACTCCTCTATCCTAGGCAGGGGGTATGCGTCCTTATGTGTAATGCAGCTTAATTGCCTATAATCCACACACATCCTCATGGTGCCATCTTTCTTCCTATCGAGGACTAATGGAGCTGACCAGGGGCTACAGCTGTCTCTCACTACCCCAGCCTCCTTCATCTCTCGCAACATGTCCTTGGCACACTGATAATGAGCTGGGGGTACAGGACGGTATCTTTCTTTTACGGGTGGGTGATCTCCTGTGGTAATGTGATGTTGAATCCCTTTTACCCGCCCGAAATCAAGGGGGTGTTTGCTGAATACCCGCTCATACTCGTGAACCACCCTGTAGGCCCCCCTGTATCTGGTGAGATGGAGTAGCATCAGTGCCCACATGTAATAATTGACACCAATCTTTTGATTGCTCTGCAGAGCCATTGTCCTCCACCGACTTGGATGGAGCCAAGGGCCCAGGTGCCTGTATCACGCTATTATTAACAGTAAACAGTTTGGCAAGTGTGACATATTTGGTTAGGTGGACTTCCTCCTCCCCGCAGTTAAGAACACGTACTGCCACTCTCCCCTTGCGGACGTCAACCACCCCTCTGGCTGTCAGGAGGGTAGGCCTATTCTCCGAATACACGGGTTCTACCAGGGCCTGATAGTCTTTACCCCAGAGGCCTATGGCTGCCCGACACCATATTAACATTTCACTCCTGGGGGGTATTGCAATGGGGTTCGAATCACTCACTGTGACCCGGCCAATTTCACCACCAGTCAGCTCCACCTGCTGTCTCCGGATTAGGGCTCTGATTTCTTTCTGCAAGGCACTTTGTTCACTGTAACCAGCTGTCTCTGCTACTTGCTGCAACAAGACAATAACTTCTGCAAGACAATTTTCTATGACATTAGTACCGATGGTCATCATGGGGTTACATTCGCGTCGGTCAATATCAACAATGACAATTCCCTGGGCCTCCAATTCTACTCGCCCCACCTTAATAGTGACCTCTTTATACCCCACTTGCGGCAGCGGCTGGCCATTACTAGCTATTATGGTAAAATCATCATCGGGGGCACGGGTAATGTCGGTGTCCTCCCAATAACGTCTATAAAGAATGTAGAGCATAGTTGTCACCTGAGAACCGGTGTCCAGCAAAGCGTTCATGGGGATCACAATGGTGAGAACTGGTCGCCCCCCCGATGTATTTGGCTCTCCAATTTTGCGGGCCTGGGCGTTCTACTCCTGGGGGTCGGCCCTTGGCCCCAGGGGTTGCTCGTTTAACTGACAGTACCTTGCAAGATGAATCAAAACGAGTTTAGGGCGCACAGCTAAATAGAATAAAAAATATATATATACTGAGGGTGCAAAGCAACAGTAATAGAAACTGAACAAGTAAACCCAAGGAAAAAGTATTACTGCACAAGAGCTGCACACCATCAAATAAATAAGTACCAAAAGATAAACATAGACTGATTTTATTCACGGATCAAAACATACAACATAGATAATAAAAACATAATAAAAACATGAAAACAACATCATGAACACACAGGAAATGCATGTGATAACTCAGTATAATAAGCTAACCCAACAAAGACCGTTGGCTCATGGGGTGTTGCGCAAAAATCTGTAATTCCAGAAGGACAGTGCAGGAATAAGCTCGTATGGCCGCGACCACAGACCAAAACGAGCAGAAAATAACAAATGCACAACAACGTCCAAGACAAAAGGCAGCAAATGGCCAAAAGTACATATACAAGGTAGCCTATACAAAATAGTACAACTGAGACACAGCGTATAAACAGGAGAAACCTCCCAAATATATACCACCTGGTGACGTGATGCCCCACGCGTATCGCCCGGCGAACCAGGCTTCGTCAGGGGATGCATGCTGGCCCGTGCACCAGCCTTAAGTAGTGTATGCTAGATAACAAATAAGGTTCCGGTGTGTGCCGACCAGCACCGTGAAACCGGAAGTGAACGCTAACCATAATTAAGCGCTGACACCTGAAGACCCAGCGCTGACATGTGCAGAAGGACCGGGGGGCAGGAGACACCAGCGGACACAGACCAAAGTGGGAGGTCCATGGAGTCCTAACAATACAGCACGATCATGCTGAGACCCAGCGCTGACATGCGCAGAAGGACCGGGGGGCAGGAGACACCAGCGGACATAAACCAAAGTGGGAGGTCCGTGGAGTCCTGACAGTAAATCACGATCATGCGCAAAGAGGGAGAGCGAGAATAGATACACAGCGCAAGCGCCGGTGGGAACCAATGAAAACACGCAGACCTGCGCAGATAGGAGGATAGGAGACATAGACGGCCCCGTCACTAAAGCAGGAGGCCCGTAATGTCCTGATGGAGCAGCGCATGCATGCGCAGAAAGGAGGGGCAGAAATAAATACTATACATACTGCATAGGCGCCCACGTGTGCCACTAATGTCAGGACCAGGACGCATGCGCAGATACCGGTCACTAGAGACCGAGAACAGGAGGAGCTACCACTAAGTACAATAAAGTTAGATGTGAAACACAACAAATAGAGAACGGCATAAAGACATCAACGGGAAGATACACCTGTAAGAGGACAAAAGTCACTCACATACATAGCCCAGTCATATAGGACCAAGCATCCCCCGGGGGCAATCAAGCACGCACACAAACTTACAACCTCACAGATCAAAATAGGATGGAAATATTGAGGCGGTCCCCATAGTACCCAAATGAAACTTTATTTGACAAGAATAATAGTGTAAAAATATGACACATACAGAGTTCCGTAAGGTATATATGATATCAGCACAGTAATATGCACAATATATCCAACATGTTAATATACATTGTAAAAAGGACACATAACAGGGCAAAATAGGACCAATAGGGTCAAGTGTGCACAGTGCTGAAAAACAGCACCCCCCATGAGCCAAAAATACATAGATACGTTGTTAGGCTTGGCACCTGAACCACCAAATGGAAAAGGAGGTCCATTACGGCCACATACACGCAGTGCTAAATAGTAGCACCCCCATGAGTCAAGGTCCACACCAAATCTAATTGGGCTGGGCAATGGTACCCCATAGAACAATATACCATAGGTGTACAGAGGCACGCTTTATTACAAAAAAAAAAAAAAAAAAATATATATATATATATAAATCAGGACCCAAAATGAGCCCAGGTAACCATAATAAATAGCGTCCATAGAAAAAATCGGGCATAAGGCACAGATCCCGAGAGGAACACACACTGGAACACACTGGAACACACACTGGAATCCACAGAGTCCATAGTCCACATAGGGAAGCGAAGGTAAGAATGCCACATTCGTGGTACAGGAAGGACAGAGGCAGTTTCCAAAATGGGCAAACACCTCCAAACCCAGGCTCATCCACAGTAGACCAACACATGAGGGAACGTTCATCCAAGGAATCCCGTAAATAACAGCTCTTCATTAAGACCTGCGGGAGTAATTGAACCAAGATTAAAAATCCATCTCGCCTCCATGCGCAGAAGTAGTTGTCCATATGCACCGCCCCTATTGGTTGTACGCACTCTGTCCAGTCCAATAATTCTAGTGCCCAGAGTCCGGCCATCATGATGTGCCAAAAAATGAGATGCTACCGGGGTAAGTACTTTGCCTTTCAGGGAGTCACTACGTGCCAGATTAATAGTGGAGAAGTGTTTTTGTATTCTACGCCGTAACTCCTGAGAGGTCTGGCCAACATAAATCCTCCGGCAAGGGCAGATAAGAGCGTAGACAACAAAAGTCGTCTTACAATTAATATAGGCGCACAACCTATGTCTGCTCTGATTGATAGGGTTCACAAAGTAACTTCTAGTAGGACACATATATGGACAAATGTTGCAATTTCCACATGCAAATGACCCACGAAGATCAATGCCTCGATTAAGCCTAGTGGTTTGCCTTTTGTAGTGACTATTTGTCAGGAGATCTCTAAAGTTAGGGGCTCTTCTGGCTGCAAGTTGTGGTCGGTCACCCACCACTCTTGATGTAGACAAGTCAGTGGTAAGAATATCCCAATGCCTCTGCAGAATGGTTCTGATCTGTGACCAATTATTATTGTAACTGGTAACAAATCTGGGCCTACTGTCCCGTACCTTGTTCTGAGGCACCAACAGTGACTCTTGGGTATGCCCATTGGCCCGCTGGAAGGCTGCAGAGATGCTTCTCCGTGGGTAGTGTCTTTGACGGAAACGATTAGTCAGGTTGAGAGCTTCTTGGTAGAAGTCCTCATCCGAGGTGCAATTTCTCCGTGTTCTCAGGAACTGCCCAATGGGTACACCATTCCGGGTATGTGTAGGATGGAAACTCCTAAAGTCAAGAAGACTGTTGGTAGCAGTCGGTTTCTGGAATAATTTGGTGAAAAGAGAGCCATCCCTGGCCATCACCTGTAGGTCCAGAAACGTCACTGTGGTAGAGGAGAAGGAATACGTGAGCACAATATTATGAAGATTCCTATTAAGAAAAGTGACGAAATTGTGACACTCATCAGTACTGCCCGTCCAAATGAAAAAAATATCATCGATAAATCGACTCCAATGGCAGACGTGCCGCTTAAACTCCTCTAGGGGGTACACCATGGTGGCCTCCCACCAACCCAAAAAAAGATTGGCGACGGCCGGGGCACAGCGCGCCCCCATAGCCACTCCTGAAACTTGTAGATAGTGTGACCTATCAAATAGGAAGAAATTGTGCCTCATGATAAAATCAAGCAGGTCAACTATTAGAGAATCATGCATTCGATCCGAATGCCCCAACTGATCCAAAAAATACAAAGTAGCAGTAATTCCGTCATCATGACTGATATTGGAATAGAGCGACTCAACGTCGCAAGTAACCAATAAAAAGTTTGAGGGTAAGGACACTTCCCGACAAATGCGAATGAAGTGTGATGTATCCAAAACAAAAGATGGTAAATTTCTAGTTAGGGGCTGCAAAAAATGGTCCACATACATGCAAGCTTTTTCACAGAGACTCCCTATCCCAGCTACGATAGGGCGGCCCGGAGGTCTCTGTGAATCTTTGTGGATCTTAGGTAACATGTAAAATGTTGCTGTGATAGGGACCTCTACCCACATAAACTCAAACTCGTGATGACTAATGATGCCAAGATCCCTTGCCTTCTCCAGAAGCTGTCTGAATTTCCCTGCAAACACAGCCGTAGGGTCCGATGGCAACTTCCTATAAAATCGACTGTTGCCAAGTTGTCGATGAGCCTCTTCTAGATAAAGGGAGTGTGGCCACAGGACCACATTACCCCCCTTATCAGCTTCTTTGATAAGGAAGTTAGTATTGGACCTAAGATCTCTAAGGGCCCGCCTCTCATCACCACTAAGGTTACCTGGCACAGATCTGCCGGGTCGTAGAGCTACAATATCCCGTTTGGCCAACTCAAAGAACACTCGAATGGCAGGGACTAAAGAAAAAGGTGGAGCTACCTTGGATTTGTTTTTAAAAAGGCGAGAATCCTTACCATCATCAAGGCTGTTTTCTTGCAAAAGTTGTAAAAGGTCACGAAAGACCTGTTGGTCCGTCTGATCCAATCCCTCTGTCGTGTGGTCTACTGTGTAACACCTGTAAAAGAAGACGTCTGCAAAATAAATACAGATCCTTTACCACCGTAAACTTATCCAATTCATGGACCGGGGAAAAAGTTAGACCCCGTTGTAGCACAGATAGTTCACTAGGGGACAAGATATGATCTGATAAATTGACTACCTGTAGTATATCACAAGGTACCTGGGCGGAAGTAGCGGAAGAGATTAGGGGTTCTGGAGTCATCATTTGCGTTACCTTACGGAACTCTGTATGTGTCATATTTTTACACTATTATTCTTGTCAAATAAAGTTTCATTTGGGTACTATGGGGACCGCCTCAATATTTCCATCCTATTTTGATCTGTGAGGTTGTAAGTTTGTGTGCGTGCTTGATTGCCCCCGGGGGATGCTTGGTCCTATATGACTGGGCTATTTATGTGAGTGACTTTTGTCCTCTTACAGGTGTATCTTCCCGTTGATGTCTTTATGCCGTTCTCTATTTGTTGTGTTTCACATCTAACTTTATTGTACTTAGTGGTAGCTCCTCCTGTTCTCGGTCTCTAGTGACCGGTATCTGCGCATGCGTCCTGGTCCTGACATTAGTGGCACACGTGGGCGCCTATGCAGTATGTATAGTATTTATTTCTGCCCCTCCTTTCTGCGCATGCATGCGCTGCTCCATCAGGACATTACGGGCCTCCTGCTTTAGTGACAGGGCCGTCTATGTCTCCTATCCTCCTATCTGCGCAGGTCTGCGTGTTTTCATTGGTTCCCACCGGCGCTTGCGCTGTGTATCTATTCTCGCTCTCCCTCTTTGCGCATGATCGTGATTTACTGTCAGGACTCCACGGACCTCCCACTTTGGTTTATGTCCGCTGGTGTCTCCTGCCCCCCGGTCCTTCTGCGCATGTCAGCGCTGGGTCTCAGCATGATCGTGCTGTATTGTTAGGACTCCATGGACCTCCCACTTTGGTCTGTGTCCGCTGGTGTCTCCTGCCCCCCGGTCCTTCTGCACATGTCAGCGCTGGGTCTTCAGGTGTCAGCGCTTAATTATGGTTAGCGTTCACTTCCGGTTTCACGGTGCTGGTCGGCACACACCGGAACCTTATTTGTTATCTAGCATACACTACTTAAGGCTGGTGCACGGGCCAGCATGCATCCCCTGACGAAGCCTGGTTCGCCGGGCGATACGCGTGGGGCATCACGTCACCAGGTGGTATATATTTGGGAGGTTTCTCCTGTTTATACGCTGTGTCTCAGTTGTACTATTTTGTATAGGCTACCTTGTATATGTACTTTTGGCCATTTGCTGCCTTTTGTCTTGGACGTTGTTGTGCATTTGTTATTTTCTGCTCGTTTTGGTCTGTGGTCGCGGCCATACGAGCTTATTCCTGCACTGTCCTTCTGGAATTACAGATTTTTGCGCAACACCCCATGAGCCAACGGTCTTTGTTGGGTTAGCTTATTATACTGAGTTATCACATGCATTTCCTGTGTGTTCATGATGTTGTTTTCATGTTTTTATTATGTTTTTATTATCTATGTTGTATGTTTTGATCCGTGAATAAAATCAGTCTATGTTTATCTTTTGGTACTTATTTATTTGATGGTGTGCAGCTCTTGTGCAGTAATACTTTTTCCTTGGGTTTACTAGTACCTTGCAAGATGGCCCACCTGGTGGCAGCGGCGGCAGATAGGTCGTCCATCCCGATGAAAACGATCGTCGTCTCTGCCTCTGGCCGATGGAACTCTCCTTGGTCGCTGCCAGGGGACATCTTCCGGTCTGGAAGCCAGCTGGATCTTCTCCTTGGGGGCCTCCTGTAGGGACTGGACGGTCCGGGCTAGGGCAGCAACGCTCCTGGTCAGTTCCTGTACCTGGAGGCGCAGTCCTGCAGGGGAGTCGTCTTCCAGGATCTGGGCATCGGCCTCAGCGGAGACGGGTGCGTCCGGCGCCATCTCCTGGTGGTACGTGAGGGCTTGACGCCTGGGAAGTGTGGCACGGCTGGGCTGTCGCTCTAGTAGTGCCTGGATGGCTTTATCTTTGAATTGCGCAAAAGTCAGGTCTGGGTTCTGCATGGCCAGGAAGTGTAGCTGGGCCTTTTGGTTACTGCACAGGAGCCCCTCGACGAACCGCTCCTTCAGGAGTTTATCTTCATCTTGCATGCTGTTTGGGTCACTTTGCTTGATGGCCCGCAGCGCCTCTTGAAGATTAAGGGCATAGTCCCGTAAGCTATCCTGCGGCCTCTGCTTGCACCCATAGAACGTCAATTTAATTTCCGTAGCGGTGCGGGTGTCAAAGGTGGTTTTAAGCTTTGCAAATACCTGTTGTGCAGTTTTCTTGTCTGCAGCGGGCCATGACTTCACTTCCCTCAATGCCGCTCCAAAGAGTTGGCCGGTTATCATATGAACTTTCTGAGGCTCCGTCAAGGGATAAAACTCAAGCAGGCTACAAATCCCCTCTTTAAAGTCAGTTAACGCATGAGCTTCTCCGGAGTATTGCGGGAGCCAGGTGGCTCCTGGTAGGTACGGCATAGAGAAGGGCATTATGGCTGTTGTAGCATCGGCAGTATCTGGCTGGTTGATGGGAGCGGCAAGCCCCGAGGCATCCGGCGGTGATACCAGACCCGTGGCTGCGTCTACCACGGAATCTGGAAGCGCTCCCGAGTCTGCAGCTGTGGCCGCCGCCTCCGTTCCTTCGGGATCCGACATGGCCGTTCTTCCCCCCCTGCTAACCTGTTCTCCTTCCGGGATCGGCGCCGGGGTCGGGGCTCTTCTTCCGGGATCAGCACCTTACCGCGTCTTCCGCTATGCGCTCTTTTCCAGCCGGCTCCACCCACGAAGCTATGCCTCCTCCCCTCGCGCTCCACACGGCGCGGCAATGGCGGATTTTTGGCAGCAAATAGCGATACACAGTCTTTGCAATAAGTCACAATTCAATCACAGTTCCAAGGCACACATGATCTCATTCTTCAGGCTTAAGTACATCCTGTTTGTGACGCCAAGTTGGAGCGCCCCCAGACACAGGGCCACAGGTTACTCAGTACCGGTCCTCTCTGTCTCAGTTCTGGGGTTGTCACGGTGGCTGCACCCGGTCCGTGACCCTGTTAAGGGGCGTTCAATAAAAGGAGTGATGGTAGTTTGTCAAGGGTTCGTGACGCCACCTTTGGTGTTCGGTCAGGGTGACCGACGCTGTTTAGGGGTCCGCTGGGGTGATGGAATGGCAGCTAGATAGTATACCTTCCCACAGGTGAAGTATATCCCCAGGGCTTCCCAGTAGTGTAGGTGGCGATGGTATGCAGTTAATAACGAGGACACAGGGTTGCAGTCTCTTTACCTTTTACTGAAGACTTCGGGATCCTCAATCCAGAGCACAGTTAACAGGGCTGTCTGAGACCGGCCGGTCCGAAGGCACATCCAGAGTTCCCTTTGCAGGTGGAAATCAGTGCCTACCACTAGCGCCTGTGTGTTGTAGTTCTTCCCTGCGGAGCATTCGGGATAGCCCTCACAACTTCTGTTCTCGTTCTTTCTCTTTCTCTCTCTCTCTCTTCGTCCCCCAAGTTATCTGGATAGGACGCACCCGTTTGACGGGAAGGCTCGGAGCTATTCTGGGACCCTAGAGATGCCACTCTCCACGCTTGCCCCCTATGTCTGCTTAGGTGATGTATGGTAGACAGCCAACCTATAATGAACTGTCCTGCGGTATTTGAAGTAAGGCATAGAGTCACTTACTTCCTCGGTGTTCCGGTCACCGGCTACGCGCCTCAGTAGGAAGTTGCCGTTCTCGAGGCACGACTCCTACTGGCTCTCCTTTGTGCTTGATCTCGTTTCTCACTTTCCACAATATCCTTCTCTTCGTGTCCTTTCTTAGGATACCGCCGCATGGTAGTGCAGGCGTGGTTCCGTTGCTTTCTATTAGTTCTGCTAGGACCCTGTCAGGAACCCACCCCTGACAGGTCCTCCCGGGAGCTCTCCCAGGCTGTGTTCTCACCTAACTTCCTATCCAACCCCCAGTTTTACCAGTGTGAGGAGTGGCCTAGTACATAGTGCCTTTTGCTCCCCCTGGTGGCCGGAGTGTGAAGTGTAGTGTGTGACTGTGATACCTGGTCAAGTGAACTCCTTTAGTGCAATCAGACATAACATCGCTCCCCTTAGTGGCAGAGCGACATTACTGCAACGACCAGGACTCCGGGGCGCTGCATAATATCCTGTCCGTGTGCCCTGGGCCAACTTGACCAGGGATGGAATATTACGTGCAAGCGATCGCCCACAAACATAGGGGGGGTATGCGGGCGAACGCCGCTGGGTGTCAGCTGTCAGAACACGATTGCAGCTTTTTGGAAGCCGGCAGAGGGTTGACAGCCCCTGTGCTTCTGGATCTGGAGCTCCCCCAAGGGCAGCGGGGTACTCGGTACCGGGTCCTGTGGTTCACAGGGGGGATGTCATGGTGGCTGATCCGGTCCGTGGCCCTGGGACGTCCGTGTAAAAGGGAAAGGTCTTTAAAGGGATATGTTCGTGACGCCACCTGTGGTATCGGTTAGGGTGACCGACGCTGCTTTAAGGGGTCCGCTGGGGTGATGTTATGGCAGCTAGATGGTATACCTTCCCACAGGTGAAGTGTATCCCCAGGGCTTCCTGATGTGTAGATGGTGAATGATGAATGGCGCAGTGAAGAACGAGAACACAAGGTTGCTGTCTCTTTACCTTTTTACTAAAGGCTTCAGCATCCACAGTCCAGAGCACCAGATCACAGGGCAGGCAGAGTCCGGCCGGTTTGGAGGCAAATACAGAGTCCCCTTGTCCAGGTAGAAATAAGTAGCCTTGCTCTAGCGCCGTGGTGTTGTAGTCCCTTACTGCTAAGCTTCTCACAACGTCCTAACAGATGTTGTAGATGTTATGTCTCTCTCTCTGTCCCCCAGATGGATAGGACAAACCCGTATGACCGGTGGCTTGAGGCGTTTTACAGGGACTCTATCATGCCCCAGCCTCTAAGCGGTGCCACCTTGCCTCCTGGGTGTAGGGTGGATCAGTAATGTGAAATTAGCTGTCCTGCTGGTCTCTGGAGCAAGGCATAAAGGACTGTTGCTCCCTCGGTGTTCCGGCTACCGGGATCCTGCGCCTCAGAAGGAGGCAGCCTGTGTAGGGCAGAACTCCTTCTGGTATCCACTCCTTTGCTATGACTTCTTCACCCTCTCTACAATACAATTCTCTTTCAGTGTCCGTTCTTAGAAACTGCCGCACTTAGGGCAGGCACAGCTTCAGGTCCTTCTGTCTCAGCCTCTGACAGGCTCCCACCCCTGTCAGGGACCAACTACCTGAGCAAAGCTCAGCCAGCAACTCCCTAACGTGCTCTCCAGGCAACCAGATTTACCTAAGTGTGAAGAGTGCCCTAATAAATAAGAGCATAGCTCCCCCTGGTGGCCTGGAGTGCGAAATGTGTTGCATGTTTGTGATACCTGGATTCGGTTGTTCTTCTTTGCCTCCAAACGTAACATCACTCCCCCTAGAGGGAAATGACATTACTGTAATGACCAGGACCCTGGGGCGCTGTAGGTCGGTCACGACGCGGGGTGCCGGTCATTGCCATTGTGACCTGATGTCATCATGACAATGTAACACCCCAGGTTCCTGGTTGTTACTGTGACATTGCTTTCCTCACGGGGAGAGTGATGACAAGCTTGGGAGCAAGAAAAGAAACCCTTTTGTCAGGTATTCAGCACTTACCCCACTGTTCTGACGCCAGGCCAGAAGGGGGAGCTCTGAACCCAGTTTCAGGGGAGCTTCCCTAGATATTGATATATATTTTGGTCTGGAGGTGGAGTTAGCCAGTCAGTGAGAGGAGAGTGAGGAAGGACACTGGCATCGTGCAGCCGCGAGAGGTGCTGCAGCTCCTTGGAAGAGCAAAGAGAAAGCAGAGCAGTCTGTAAAGAGACTGAGAGGGGAAGTAGAGTGCAGAAGAGTGAAGAGCTAGAGAGAGAAGCAGTGACTGGGCTTCCTCCACGCTGAACGCAGATACCCATAGCCGGAAGACCGAGGTTGTGGGGGTAACTCTATACCCCACGGCAGAAACCGGCGGACAGCAGATTGCAAGTTACCTGTCCACCATTGACACTTAAGGACACAGTAGCAGAATAGAGCGTACTCAGGAGAAATGGCATAACAAATTGTACGGTGCAATTTCTCCTGTTACCCTTATGAAATTGTAATATTTTGTGCTAAAAACATTTGTGAGTAAAACTAGATTTTTTTTATTTTTACGGTTCAACATTATAAAGTTCTGCGAAGCACCTGATAGTTCAATATGCCCACCACACATCTAGATAAGTTCCCTGAGGGGTCTAGTTTCCAAAATGGTGTCACTTGTGGGGGATTTTCACTGTTTAGGCTCTCCAAACGCAACATCGCATCTAATTGTTCAAGGAAATTTTGCATTCAAAAAGTCTAATGGCGCTCCTACCCTTCCAAGCTCTGCCGTGCGCCCAAACAGTGGTTTTCTCCCTCATATGTGGTATCGGCATGCTCAGAAGATATTAAACAACAAATTTTGGCATCCAATTTTTCCTGTTACCCTTGTAAAAATAAAAAATTTGATCTGAAGTCAATTTTTTGTGAAAAAAGTTGAATGTTAACTTTTTTTTTTTTCAAAAAATGTCCTGATTAGCACCTGAATGGTCAATATACGTCTTCAATGTGGCTTTGAGCACCTTGAGGGGTGCAGTTTTTATAACTGTGTCACTTTTTGGTATCTTCTTTCATATAGACCCCTCAAAGTGACTTCAAATGTGAGGTGGTTCCTAAAAAAATGGTTTTGTAAATTTTGCTGGATCAATGAAAAATCTCTGGTCAACGTTTAACCTTTAAACTTCCTAACAAAAAAAAAATTGGGTTCCAAAATTGTGCTGATGTAAAGTAGACGTGTGGGAAATGTTATTTGTTAACTATCTTCTGTGACATATCTCTGTGTTTTAAGCAAAATTTTACAAATTGTCACCAAATTTCCGTTTTTTTTTTCACAAATAAACGCAAGTCATAGCAAAGAAATTTTACCACCGTCATGAAGTACAATATGTCACGAAAAAAAAAAATCTCAGAAAGGGACAGTGGTCAGAATTACAAAAATTGGCTTTGTCATTAACGTGAAAACCACCCTCGGGGATAAAGGGGTTAACATAATTCAGGTCTGCTGCATACCAGTTGGAGATGAATTCCCACCACCAGCCTTTTACCTCTCTTTGTGGTGGTCATTTTGCTGGCAGTTACCATAGCAACCACTTCTTTCACAATATTACTAAACGTTTGTCATGTGTTTAATAATTAATAGCAGCATATAAAGGTTTCACAGCTCAGTGATATGTGTGCCAGTGATGCTTACTAACCCATATGGAGCCTCTGTCATGGAGACAGTTGCATTGTGACATAGTATCAGAGGAGCCCACCCTCTGGATTGTTCTGGAGTCTGCAGAAATCTAGGAAAGTGCAGTACATCGGGTAAGACTAGGCCATTATCAGGGGTGCTTGTCAAATATATATGTATTCTATGCAGACTACTTGTTACGTACGCTGCGCATACTTACCCGGCTTCTCCCATCCCTCGGCGCACTCGCGATCCTGTCCAGCGCCGCTCTGCTTCCTCCTTCTCCTGCTCACGGCGTCCGGTCCCTCTGCGCATGCGCGGTCGCGTCTCCTCCATCGCAGAGCCTTCTGGGAGGTCGCGACCCGGTGGCTCCGCCCCAACATGACGGCGCCCATCGGGTATTTCTTCCCGGCGTCTCCCTAGGTAAGACGCCTTTGCTTTGTAGGTGCACTGCCTGTTGTCAGTGTCCCTATGCCCTAGGCTCCCCTGCTCCAGAGTCTTCTCTCAGCCCAGTCTTTACTTTGTCTTAGTGTCCGTGTTCCTGCTGTGTCTTGCCTGTCCGTGTTCCTGCTGTGTCCTGCCTGTCCGTGTTCCTGCTGTATCCTGCCAGTCCGTGTTCCTGCTGTATCCTGCCAGTCCGTGTTCCTGCTGTATCCTGCCAGCCCGTGTTCCTGCTGTGTTCTGCCAGTCCGTGATTCCCGCTGAGTCCTACCGGTCCGTGTTCCTGCTGTGTCCTGCCTGTCCGTGTTCCTGCTGTATCCTGCCTGTCCGTGTTCCTGCTGTATCCTGCCAGTCCGTGTTCCTGCTGTATCCTGCCAGTCCGTGTTCCTGCTGTATCCTGCCAGCCCGTGTTCTTGCTGTGTTCTGCCAGTCCGTGATTCCCGCTGAGTCCTACCGGTCCGTGTTCCTGCTGAGTCCTGCCAGTCCGTGTTCCTGCTGTGTTCTGCCATTCCGTGTTCCAGTCATTTTCAGTTAAGTCTTGTTTTCCTATTATTCCCTGCCATCCCCGTAGCCTGTGGTTTCCTTCTTTGTCTTGGGTCGCCCCTTTGGCTCTAGCTGTCGTGTCTCCATTCCCCCGAGGTCCTGCTCCTAACGCTCCCTGTATAGGGGGTGATTCCATCTGGTCCGCTCGACCCCGGGGGCTCTAGAGTCACGACCCAGAGGGTCCACTCTCGGATGTCTTCCCGAGTACTTACAGTAAGCAAAGGCCATGGACCCCGCTGGGGCCTCTGCTGCGCAGAAAGAGCTACTCTTTTTGCGAGAGAATCAGTCCCGCATGATGTCTTTCATGAAAGCTATGGATTCCCGTTTGTCCACGCTCCAGTCCTCCGATCCTGGCAACGCCGCTCTACTTGTTGGCTTACAGCAAGAGTTAGCGCAGCAGCGTGACACCCAGGCCCATATACTTAGTTATATGTCTTCTATTGACGATCGGCTGCTCTCCATCCAGACAGCCGCTTCTACGTCTGCTCCTGCGTCCCATCCTCCACCCCGCTTGGCTAAACCGCCTCGGTACAATGGGGATCCTAAATCCTGCCGAGGATTTCTAAACCAATGCCGTCTTCACTTTGAGCTTCTGCCTCAGCATTACCCGACGGATCGGTCCAAAATTGCGTTTTTGATTTCCCATCTGGAGGGTGACGCCTTGGCATGGGTTAATCCACTCTGGGAGCGAGACGATCCCCTAGTCTCCCGGTTGTCTGAATTTTTGGAGACTTTCCGTCTTGTCTTTGACGAACCTGGACGTCTGGCCTCTACAACTGAAGCTCTATTTTCTCTCCATCAGGGGTCGTTATCCGTAGGCCAGTACGCTATTCAGTTCCGCACACTCTCCTCTGACTTAGGTTGGAACAATGAGGCGTTGGTGGGTGCTTTTTGGCGGGGTCTCTCTGGGCACATAAAAGATGAGTTAGCCGGTCGGGACACCCCTACTGTTTTGGAGGAATTAATTTCCTTAGCTACCCGTATTGACCTTCGGTTCCAAGAACGCGCCCGTGAGCGGAGGTCTCTCCGTCCTTCTTCTGCCACCCGTAAGCCACTCAGTCCTCAGCCTAGAACCTCCTCTCAGGCATCCGCACCGGAACCTATGCAGGTGGACCGTCTTAAGATGTCTGAACAACGTCGTAAAGAGAGGCGCACTCAGGGGTTATGCTTTTACTGCGGGAGTGCTGCTCATTTATTACGCTCTTGCCCTGAGCGTCCGGAAAACTCCTCCGCCTAGGTCAGGTAAGAGAGGCCTCCCTAGGTGTGTGTGATCCCTCTCAACCCCTTACTTTGTCCGTTCTTTTGCACATTGCGGGCAAAGGCATTTCTCTGGATGCGTATGTGGATTCGGGCGCAGCAGGGAATTTTATTAGGTTGGAGGAGGTTTTGAAATTCTCCGTTCCAGTCAAAACCTTAGAGGCTCCTGTGATTCTTGCATCTGTGGATGGTAAACCGTTACAGGAGACCATTACTCAAGTAACACTTGAGGTGGAACTTCAGGTTGGGGCTCTACACAAGGAGAGAATCGCATTTTATGTTTTAGCGGGTCTGTCTCATCCTATACTCTTAGGTCTTCCTTGGTTACGGAACCACGAGCCCATTTTAGATTGGCGCAATGGTAATATCTTGCGCTGGGGTGAGTTTTGTCGGGAACGTTGTCTGCTGCCGGTGCGTCCTGTGGGATCTTCTTCTAATTCTTCTCCTTCCTCTTCTTTTCCTGCCTTACCCTGTGTCTACAGCGCTTATTCTGATGTCTTCAACAAGAAGGAGGCTGAGGGTCTTCCGCCTCACCGGCTCTATGATTGTCCCATAGATCTCGTGCCTGGAACAAACCCGCCCAGGGGCAGGATCTATCCTCTCTCTCCTGCCGAGACTCAAGCTATGTCTGAGTACATTCAAGAAAATCTTGCTAAAGGATTCATTCGCAAGTCTTCTTCTCCGGCCGGAGCAGGGTTTTTTTTCGTGAAGAAGAAAGACGGTTCTCTTCGTCCCTGCATTGATTATCGAGGCCTAAACAATATCACGGTGAAGAACAAATATCCTCTACCACTCATTCCGGAACTCTTCGACCGTCTTCGGGGTGCGCAAATTTTTACCAAATTAGATCTACGTGGCGCATATAATCTGGTTCGTATTCGTGCAGGCGATGAGTGGAAGACTGCCTTCAATACTCGTGACGGTCACTACGAGTACTTGGTTATGCCGTTTGGTCTCTGCAACGCCCCCGCGGTTTTCCAGGAATTTGTGAATGACGTATTTCGGGATCTTCTCTACTCCTCGGTTGTGGTTTACCTTGACGACATTCTCATCTTTTCTCCGGATCTCTCCACTCACACGCGAGATGTCCGTCGTGTTCTGCAAAGGCTAAGAGAGAATCATCTGTTCGCTAAGATTGAGAAGTGCGTCTTTGAACAATCTTCTCTTCCCTTCCTGGGATATATTGTCTCAAGGTCTGGCTTAGAGATGGATCCAGAGAAGGTTTCTGCTGTCCTGAATTGGCCTCGTCCTCTTGGAACAAAAGCAATCCAACGATTTCTTGGCTTTGCCAACTACTATAGACAATTTATTCCTCATTTTTCTTCCATGACCAAGCCTATCTCTGCTCTAGTTCGCAAGGGAGTCAACTCCAGTCTTTGGACCCCTGAGGCTGAAGAGTCCTTTCTGTCTCTTAAACAAAGCTTCGCTACGGCCCCTGTGCTTCATCGTCCTGATGCCAATAGACCGTTTGTCCTTGAGGTCGACGCATCCTCTATTGGAGCTGGTGCTGTACTTTTGCAAAGATCCTCGTCCGGACGTTTGGTGACCTGTGTTTTTTTTTCTAAAACCTTTTCCGCTCCTGAGCGTAACTACTCTATTGGAGATAAAGAACTTTTGGCTATCAAGCTAGCTTTGGAGGAATGGCGTTATCTCCTTGAGGGGGCTCTTCATCCATTCACCATTTACACAGACCACAAGAATCTGGCCTATATCCAGTCTGCCCAAAGACTAAATCCACGACAGGCCAGATGGTCTTTATTCTTCGGACGATTTGAATTTGAACTTCATTTCCGACCCGGAAATAAGAATGTCAAAGCTGATGCTCTTTCAAGATCCTTTCAGCCTCTGGACCTAGAGGATTCTCCGGCTCACATCATTGATCCTGCGAAGATCGTCACTCTTGCTCCTTTAAGAGTGATTTCAACTCCTCCTGGCAAGACTCTTGTGGCTAACCAAGACAAGGAGAGAGTTTTGCGTTGGGGTCACTCCTCCAAAATTGCAGGTCACGTAGGAGTCAAGAAGACACTTTCTCTTATCTCTCGGCATTATTGGTGGCCATCTCTCCGACAAGACGTTACCAAATTCATCGCTTCTTGTCCTTCTTGTGCAAAAAAATAAAGTCCCTAGGCAGCTTCCTTCCGGTCTCCTGCATCCTCTGCCTGTGCCTTCCGTCCCTTGGAGTCATATAGCTATGGACTTCATCACTGATCTACCTTGTTCCTCGAATTGCTCTGTCATCTTGGTTGTTGTAGATCGGTTCTCCAAGATGGCTCACTTCATCGCATTGCCTGGTCTGCCTTCCGCTCCTGAGTTGGCAAAGATCTGTCTACACCAAGTCTTCCGTCTTCATGGTTTTCCTCATCATATCGTCTCAGACCGTGGAGTACAATTTACCTCACGTTTTTGGAGAGCTCTCTCCAGTCTATTAAAGGTTAACCTGGACTTTTCTTCTGTCTATCACCCTCAGTCCAACGGACAAGTGGAGCGAGTTAATCAAGTCCTAAATACTTATCTGCGACATTTCTCCAATGCACACCAAGATGACTGGGTCTCTCTTCTCCCCTGGGCTGAATTCTCTTACAACAATCTTCCCAGCGAGTCTTCCTCCAAATCTCCCTTTTTTGTAGTCTATGGTCAACATCCGAACATTCCTCTTCCTGTTTCTCTCTCCTCCGGGGTACCGGCAGCGGATTTCTTGTCCCGGGAATTCTCTACGATTTGGAGTGAGACCAAAGTGGCGCTTGAGAGAGCTAGCCTTAATATGAAAAAGTTTGCTGACAAAAGGCGTTTGGATGCTCCGCCATATTCTCCGGGTGATAAAGTTTGGCTTTCCTCTCGCTATATCAAGCTTAAAATTCCCTCTTGCAAACTGGGTCCCCGCTATATTGGTCCTTTTCCTATCTTGAGTCGCATTAATGATGTTTCTTATAAGTTGAAGTTGCCTGCCTCTTTACGCATTCCCAATGCCTTCCATGTGTCTCTTCTCAAGCCTGCAGTCTTTAATCGTTTTCACTCCGCTACCTCTCCCTCTCCTCAGCTCTGTACTTCTGATGGAATCTTTAATGTTAAAGACATTCTTGCCAAAAGGGTAGTTAGGGGTAAAACCTATTTTTTGATTGATTGGGAGGGATTTGGTCCTGAGGAGAGGTCCTGGGAGCCCCAAGAGAACATCAATGCTCCTCTTATCATGAAAAGATTCCTTTCTAGTCTTAATAAGAGGGGGACTAAGGAGGGGGGTACTGTTACGTACGCTGCGCATACTTGTGTTCTGCCAGTCCGTGATTCCCGCTGAGTCCTACCGGTCCGTGTTCCTG
This sequence comes from Ranitomeya imitator, assembly GCF_032444005.1. Lineage (NCBI taxonomy): Eukaryota > Metazoa > Chordata > Amphibia > Anura > Dendrobatidae > Ranitomeya > Ranitomeya imitator. Next base: position 1,043,973,998 of record NC_091282.1, on the reverse strand, counting down.
CTGAGTCCTGCCAGTCCGTGTTCCTGCTGTGTTCTGCCATTCCGTGTTCCAGTCATTTTCAGTTAAGTCTTGTTTTCCTATTATTCCCTGCCATCCCCGTAGCCTGTGGTTTCCTTCTTTGTCTTGGGTTGCCCCTTTGGCTCTAGCTGTCGTGTCTCCATTCCCCCGAGGTCCTGCTCCTAACGCTCCCTGTATAGGGGGTGATTCCATCTGGTCCGCTCGACCCCGGGGGCTCTAGAGTCACGACCCAGAGGGTCCACTCTCGGATTTCTTCCCGAGTACTTACACTACTATTGCAGCTTTATAAATATGTATGTAGTGAGCCCCTCCTTGTGGCAGCCTTATTTTTTTCATCGTGGTTGTCATTAATTTTAATCCGTTTCTTAAGGAAACCTGTCACTGGATTCATGCTGCCCAAACCAAGGGCAGCATTAGTCAGAGCCAGGCTGCAGGATTACCGGCACTTTTCACACATAGTTTGAAGATCCAGCTGAGGAGCATGGGCAGTAGGACTAATCTGGCGCTGCCACCGGCTGGCTTTTTCCAGAGGTGGTTGGCAGGTGGCTCCCTATGTAAACACATGGGAAAGACATGTAAATTACCTGAAAGCAGCGTTGGGAAGAGTCGGCCAGGAAGCTTAAAACTATGGTTTTCCTGAAACGCCAGAACATTCCAGAAAAAAATATACCTGGAAGCAATCGAGCAGCCAGGCTCTGATTCACGTTGCCAATTCTAAGCAGCAACAAAAAAATGAGAATATATATTTCTGAATTTTTGAAGATTGCTACAAAGCACAATTTTATAGTAGGTTCACGTGTTTTGGCCTAAACCATTGGAAGACTCGTTACATAAAGCAATCAATGGCCTCTCTTGTTTGTCATCTGTAGTACGCTACTAGAAAGCCCACTTGTCTTCTACAAGCAGAGAATGATTTGTTCGAGTTGCTATGAAACCTATAAATATGAAGCATGCGGCTATAAATAGAAGACGGTAAATCAGATGATGGTGAGTAAGGTGATCTCTAGAAAGTGTAATAGGTTGAACTCTCTGTAGAACATGAATTTTTGTTACGTAACCTCGTAGCATCTCATCTGCGATTTCTGAGTAGGGCACACTGCTTCAGCTCTAGGCTCCGTAGAAGTGTAAAATTCATCTATGCCTGCATCTACAATGAATAACTGAATTACTACTCCGACCAGTAGTGGTATAACAGGAGGCCACACTAACTATCCCATAGAAGACCATGTTTAGAATACTTGTTACATAGTTACATAGGTTGAAAAAAGACCTTAGTCCATCAAGTTTCTCCGCTAATTGTACATTTTGTCACTAAATTAGCCATAACTCACAATGTTATGTTGTTTTACTATGTTATTTGAAGAATCAGTTTCCCTTCTACTTCTCCCTTTTGAATCCAATTCCGGCATAGGCTCAGGGTTCGGACAAGTTTAAAAGACTGATCAACGTTTCCAGAAATACTGTGCAGGCTGCACTATCCTCAAATGATGCCATACTGGAGATGGGAGCTCATTCCCGTGAAGCTGATTACCTTAAATGCATCAGTAAATTCTAATTTTGGTTATAGACATTATCACAATGAATTTTAAACAAAACAATTCAGATGCAGTTGAAGTTCAGACTTTCAGCTTTCATTTGAGGGTATCCATATTAAAATTGGATGAAGGGTTTATGAGTTTCAGCTCCTTAACATGTGCCACCCTGTTAAGTAATTGGACAATTGACTCCAAGGCTATTTCATGGACAGGTGTGGGCAATCCCTTCGTTATGTCATTCTCAATTAAGCAGATAAAAGGTCTGGAGTTGATTTGAGGTGTGGTGCTTGCATTTGGAAGGTTTTGCTGTGAACTAAACATGCGGTCAAAGGAGCTCTCCATGCAGGTGAAACAAGCCATCCTTAAGCTGCAAAAACAGAAAAAACCCATCCGAGAAATTGCTACAATATTAGGAGTGGCAAAATCTACAGTTTGGTACATCCTGAGAAAGAAAGAAAGCACTGGTGAACTCATCAATGCAAAAAGACTTGGGCGCCCACGGAAGACAACAGTGGTGGATGATCGCAGAATTATCTCCATGGTGAAGAGAAACCCCTTCACAACAGCCAAGCAAGTGACCAACACTCTCCAGGAGGTAGGCGTATCAATATCCAAATCTACCATAAAGAGGAGACTGCATGAAAGTAATACAGAGGGTTCACTGCACGGTGCAAGCCACTCATAAGCATCAAGAATAAAAAGGCTAGACTGGACTTTGCTAAAAAAAACATCTAAAAAGCCAGCACAGTTCTGGAAGAACATTCTTTGGACAGATGAAATCAAGATCAACCTCTACCAGAATGATGGAAAGAGAAAAGTATGGCGAAGGCGAGGTACAGCTCATGATCCAAAGCATACCACATCATCTGTAAAACATGGCGGAGGCAGTGTGATGGGTTGGGCATGCATGGCTGCCAGTGGCACTGGGTCACTAGTGTTTATTGATGATGTGACACAGGACAGAAGTAGCCAAATGAATTCTGAGGTATTCAGAGCCAGACTGTGTGCTCAGATCCAGCCAAATGCAGCCAAACTGATTGGTCGTCATTTCCTACTACAGATGGACAATGACCCAAAACATAAAGCCAAAGCAACCCAGGAGTTTATTAAAGCAAAGAAGTGGAATATTCTTGAATGGCCAAGTCAGTCACCTGATCTCAACCCAATTGAGCATGCATTTCACTTGGTAAAGACTAAACTTCAGACAGAAAGGCCCACAAACAAACAGCAACTGAAAACCACCGCAGTGAAGGCCTGGCAGAGCATCAAAAAGGAGGAAACACAGTGTCTGGTGATGACCATGAGTTCAAGACTTCAGGCAGTCATTGCTAACAAAGGGTTTTCAACCAAGTAGTAGAAATTAACATTTTATTTAAAATTATTTAATCTGTCCAATTACTTTTTGTCCCTTTAAAAACAGAGTGGCACATGTTAAGGAGCTGAAACTCCTAAACCCTTCATCCAATTTTAATGTGGATACCCTCAAATGAAAGCTGAAAGTCTGAACTTCAACTGCATCTGAATTGTTTTGTTTAAAATTCATTGTGGTAATCTCTATAACCAAAATTAGAAAAATGTTGTCTCTGTCCAAATATATATGGACTTAACTGTATACAGACCTGGCATGCCAATGCACGGAATCAGGACCGCCAGCAGGGCCCATAACTGGTGTATGGGGCCCGATGAGCAAGAAGGGGTGGTCCGTACATATGGGGCCAAGAATGAGACACATCAGGCTAGGATGGGAGAACATATGGGGGCACGATGGAGACATAAGGGGCCAGGATGCGAAAACATAATGGGGCAGGATAATAATAATAATCTTTCTTTTTTATATAGTGCTAACATATTCCGCAGCGCTTTACAGTTTGCACACATTATCATCACTGTCCCCGATGGGGCTCACAATCTAAATTCCCTATGTCTTTGGAATGTGAGAGGAAACCCACGCAAACACGGGGAGAACGTACAAACTCTTTGCAGATGTTGTCCTTGGTGGGATTTGAACCCAGTACCCCAGCGCTGCAAGGCTGCAGTGCTAACCACTGAGCCACCGTGCTGCTGGATGCAGGATGAAGACACATGGGGCCAGGAATGAGACACATCGGGCTAGGATGGGAGAACATATGGGAGCAGGATGGAGACATAAGGGGTCAGGATGCAAAAACATATTGGGGCAGGATGAAAACACAAGGGACCAGGAATGAGACACAAGGAGGCCAGGAATGAGACAAATTGGCCAGGATGGGGGACATTATTAGGTAGGTGCCAGGATATGGGACTTTATTATTGTAGGAGCTATTTAAGAAATATTATTATAGTTGTCATGTATTTTATTTTTGAGCAGAGTGTTTTCAGTGTGTGTGTGTGTGGGGGGGGGGTCCTGTCACCTTTTTCTTCATCTGGCATAGTGTAGAACTTGGGGAAAAAGTGGGGAATGTGCTCTGGAAGTGGGGCCCAAAATAACAGTGTGTTATTTTCTGCAGAGACAAGTCCTGGCTGACTGGAAGAGGTAGTGGCGGTTTGCGCTGGATGAAGAAGAAAAGCGAAGATGAAAGACTTCACTAAAGAAGTCACTGGTAAGTCAGTGTGTTATCTGTACACTTACACTATACACTGTATACTGTGTACAGAGCTCTTGTGTGTAATGTCACTGTTGATCCCTGTATTACCTACACACTAACACTATATACAGAGCTCTTGTGTATAAAGTCACTCATGAGTCACTGTATTACCTGTACACTATATGCTATATACAGAGGTCCTGTGTATAATGTCACTGGTGATCACGGTATTACCTGTACACTGACACTATACACTGTAACGAGGGGGACAAGCCAAAAAAACACAATCATACAGTCCATAGGTACAAAAGAAGATAACTTTATTGGTCACATGAACAGGTAAACGCAGATGAGATAAAAGGTGGGCAAATCACCATATTTCAGTATACATCATCATATTATCTATATAAACATGAGGAATCAATTCGGATGCAAGATGTAAACCCATGATGTTGTTAAATTCATTATCAAAATAGCTGGAACAGAACCCATATATATGGCATCAATATTCATTATATGCAGGTAATGGAGATGTAGATCACCCTCTCTTTCCCATCCAATAGCAGCACCTACAGAAAGTGAAGAAAGTTCATCAGAGGCTAATCACAGACCTAATTATATCAATAGAAAAGATAGATAAATAAAAGGGACACTTAAAATATGATTAAAAACACATGGATGTATATTGTACCACCATAATTGGTACAGCAGCTGGGCGATCACGGAAAAGGTACAAAGCTGATACTCTCACTTAATCCCTGTGGATGAATGGCCTGAAGGGTCCAGATCCATCGGGTCTCCATTTAACCCAGACGTTGAGATAATTCCCCCCCCCCCCCACATATTCCGATGTCCAAGGCATTGATACCTCTCACCCTAAGCAAGGTGCCATCACACTGATGAAAGGCCTCAAGGTGGCGTGGTATTGTTTTAAGGGTGGATGTGTCAGTGTGGTCAGATGTGGCCTGGTTACCCAACACATGTTCTCTTATAAGAGCTTTCAATTTTTGTGTTGTGAGACCGACATAAATTAATCCACATGGAGAGGTGGCATAATAAACTACATATCTAGTGGTACATGTAATTGATTTTTTGATCTTAAAGTTTTTTTGTACCACTGGAGTCCATGAAAGAATCACAGCGATCTACGTTAGGACAGGCTACACAATGGGACAGGTAATTGGTCTTTCCTGCCCTCCACACTGCATGGCTGCTTGTTTGCCCACCTTTTATCTCATCTGCCTTTACCTGTTCATGTGTCCAATAAAGTTATTGTCTTTTGTACCTATGGACTGTATGATTGTGTTTTTTTGGCTTGTCCCCTTCGTTGCAGTATTGCTGCAATCAGTCCTATTTGAGCCTTTGCGTAGTTCAGGGGTGTTATATGAATTAGTACATTACTGATAACTTTGCATTATTATTCATTTTTTTCTATAACACTTTTTTCTCCCTGACATACCAGTGTTTGTCATTGTTATATATTGCTGTTACACTGTGTACTATGTACAGAGCTCCTGTATATAATGTCACTGATGATCATTTTATTAGCTCCTGTGTATGTCACTGGTGATAACTGTATTACCTGTATACTAACACTATATACAGAGCTGTTGTGTATAAAGTCACTGATGAGTCACTGTATTACCTGTTCACTTACATTATACATTGTATATTATGTACAGAGCTTCTGTTTATATTGACACTTATGGTAATGTTATTATTGTGTTTTTTTAGTATTGTAGTATTTGGTCACTATGTGGTCATGGTGTGGCAGTATTTGTCCCTTGTATGTGGTATTATTCGGTCACTATGTTGTGGTAACATGTGGTCTGGACATAGTGCGGTGGTATTTGTTCCTTGTTTGTGGTATTATTCTGTCACTACTTGATGGTAATATGTAGTCTGGTTATGGTGTGACGGTATTTGTCCCTTGTATGTGGTATTATTCTGTCACTATGCAGTGGTAATATGTGGTCCGGCCATGGTGTGTCCCTTGTATGTGGTATTATTGGTCACTTTAAAAAAATGTATGTGACACATTCCCTTAAAGAAAAATAAATAAAAAAGTATTGGAATTTTTTAATAAGTGTTTATTAGTTTAAAGCAAAGTAGGACCCTTCCAAAAGAGTCTACCTTGTCATGGTGGCAGGTTTAACCCCTTAATCCCATATGACGTACTATCCCGTCCAGGTGACCTGGGACTTAATTCCCATGGACGGGATAGTACGTCATATGCGATCGGCCGCGCTCACGGGGGGAGCGCGGCCGATCGCGGCCGGGTGTCAGCTGCCTATCGCAGCTGACATCCGGCACTATGTGCCAGGAGCGGTCACGGACCGCTCCCGGCACATTAACCCCCGGCACACCGCGATCAAAGATGATCGCGGTGTGCCGGCGGTGCAGGGAAGCATCGCGCAGGGAGGGGGCTCCCTGCGGGCTTCCCTGAGACGATCGGTACACGGTGATGTGCTCACCGTGTACCGAGCGTCTTCTCCCTGCAGTCCCCGGATCCAAAATGGCCGCCGGGCTGCATCCGGGTCCTGCAGGGAGCACTTCCGGGTCAGGATCAGGCTGCAGCTGCAGCTCTAATCCTGCCCGGCTGCATGTCAGATCACCGATCTGATAGAGTGCTGTGCACACTGTCAGATCGGTGATCTGTGATGTCCCCCCCTGGGACAAAGTGAAAAAGTAAAAAAAAAAATTTCCACACTTGTAAAAAAAAAAATAAAAAAAAAATTCCTAAATAAAGCAGAAAAAAAAAAATATTATTCCCATAAATACATTTCTTTACATAAAAAAAAACAAAAAAACAATAAAAGTACACATATTTAGTATCGCCGCGTCCGTAACGACCCGACCTATAAAACTGGCCCACTAGTTAACCCCTTCAGTGAACACCGTAAGAAAAAAAAAAAAAAAACGAGCCAAAAAACAACGCTTTATTATCATAACGCTGAACAAAGAGTGGAATAACACGCGATCAAAAAGACGGATATAAATAACCATGTTACCTCTGAAAACGTCATCTTGTCCCGCAAAAAACGAGCCGCCATATAGCATCATAACCAAAAAAATAAAAAAGTTATAGTCCTCTGAATAAAGCGATGCCAAAATAATTATTTTTTCTATAAAATAGCTTTTATCGTATAAAAGCGCCAAAACATAAAAAAAATGATATAAATGAGGTGTCGCTGTAATCGTACTGACCCGAAGAATAAAACTGCTTCATCAATTTTACCAAACGCGGAACGGTATAAACGCCTCCCCCAAAAGAAATTCATGAATAGCTGGTTTTTGGTCATTCTGCCTCACAAAAAAATCGGAATAAAAAGCGATCAAAAACTGTCACGTGTCCGAAAATGTAACCGATAAAAACGTCAACTCGTCCCGCAAAAAACAAGACCTCACATGACTCTGTGGACCAAAATATGGAAAAATTATAGGTCTCAAAATGTGGAGACGCAAAAACTTTTTTGCTATAAAAAGCGTCTTTTAGTGTGTGACGGCTGCCAATCATAAAAATCCGCTAAAAAACTCGCTATAAAAGTAAATCAAACCCCCCTTCATCACCCCCTTAGTTAGGCTAGGTTCACATTGCGTTAATGGGTTAACGCTAACGGACAGCGTTGCACGGCGAAAATGTCACAATTAACGCCGTGCAACGGGTCCGATAGCACAACCATTGACAGCAATGTGATTTTCAGGTGTAGCGCATCGCTAGAGCGTGCCATTTTCGGCTCGCGCTAGCAAGGTGCCATTCTTTTGTGGCGCGCCTCAGACGCTGCTTGCAGCGTCCGCGGCGCGCCCGAGGTCCGATCCCCGATCTTCCAGAGCGGGGACGTTAACGCGACCACTAAACACGACACCTAAAAAGACATTGTGTTAGCGCAATCCGCTAGTGCTAAACGGATTTCCCTAACGCAATGTGAACCTAGCCTTAGGGAAAAATAATAAAATTAAAAAAAATGTATTTATTTCCATTTTCCGGTTAGGGTTAGGGTTAGGGTTAGGGCTAGGGTTGGGGCTAGGGTTAGGGTTTGGATTACATTTACGGTTGGGATTAGGGTTGGGATTAGAATTAGGGGTGTGTCTGGGTTAGGTGTGTGGTTAGGGTTACAGTTGGGATTAGGGTTAGTGGTGCGTTTGGATTAGGGTTTCATTTATAATTGGGGGGTTTCCACTGTTTAGACACATCAGGGGCTCTCCAAACGCGACATGGCGTCCGATCTCAATTCCAGCCAATTCTGCATTGAAAAAGTAAAACAGTGCTCCTTCACTTCCGAGCTCTCCCGTGCGCCCAAACAGGGGTTTACCCCAACATATGGGGTATCAGCGTACTCGAGACAAATTGGACAACAACTTTTTGGGTCCAAGTTCTCTTGTTATCCTTGGGAAAATAAAAATTTGGGGGGCTAAAAATCATTTTTGTGGGAAAAAAAAGGATTTTTATTTTCACGGCTCTGCGTTGTAAACTGTAGTGAAACACTTGGGGGTTCAAAGTTTTCACAACACATCTAGATAAGTTCCATGGGAGGTCTAGTTTCCAATATGGGGTCACTTGTGGGTGGTTTCTACTGTTTGGGTACATCAGGGGCTCTGCAAATGCAACGTGACGCCTGCAGACCAATCCATCTAAGTCTGCATTCCAAATGGCGCTCCTTCCCTTCCGAGCTCTGCCATGAGCCCAAACAGTGGTTGCCCCCCACATATGGGGTATCAGCGTACTCAGGACAAATTGAACAACAACTTTTGGGGTCCAATTTATTCTGTTACCCTTGTAAAAATACAAAGCTGGGGGCTAAAAAATCATTTTTGTGAAAAAAAAAAGAATTTTTATTTTCACGGGTCTGCGTTATAAACTGTAGTGAAACACTTAGGGGTTCAAAGTTCTCACAACACATCTAGATAAGTTCCATGGGAGGTCTAGTTTCTAATATGGGGTCACTTGTGGGGGGTTTGTACTGTTTGGGTACATCAGGGGCTCTGCAAATGCAACGTGACTCCTGCAGACCAATCCATCTAAGTCTGCATTCCAAATGGCGCTCCTTCCCTTCCGAGCTCTGCCATGCGCCCAAACAGTGGTTCCCCCCCACATATGGGGTATCAGCGTACTCAGGACAAATTGGACAACAACTTTTGGGGTCCAATTTATTATGTTACCCTTGTGAAAATACAAAACTGGGGGCTAAAAAATTTTTGCGAAAAAAAAATAAATTTATTTTAACGGCTCTGCGTTATAAACTGTAGTGAAACACTTGGGGGTTCAAAGCTCTCAAAACACATCTAGATAAGTTCCTTAGAGGGTCTAGTTTCCAAAATGGTGTCACTTGTGGGGGTTTTTAATGTTTAGGCACATCAGGGGCTCTCCAAACCAACATGGCGTCCCATCTTAATTCCAGTCAATTTTGCATTGAAAAGTCAAATGGCGCTCCTTCCCTTCCGAGCTCTGCTATGCACCCAAAAAGTGGTTTACCCCCACATATGGGGTATCGTCGCACTCAGGACAAATTGCACAACAACTTTTGTGGTCTAATTTCTTCTCTTACCCTTGGGAAAATAAAAAATTGGGGGCGAAAAGATCATTTTTGTGAAAAAATAAGATTTTTTATTTTTACGGCTCTGCATTATAAACTTCTGTGAAGCACTTGTTGGGTCAAAGTGCTCACCACACATCTAGATAAGTTCCTTAAGGGGTCTACTTTTCAAAATGGTGTCACTTGTGAGGGGTTCCAATGTTTAGGCACATCAGGGGCTCTCCAAACGCAACATGGCGTCCCATCTCAATTCCAGTCAATTTTGCATTGAAAAGTCAAATGGCGCTCCTTTCCTTCCGAGCTCTGCCATGCGCCCAAACAGTGGTTTACCCCCACATATGGGGTATCGTCGCACTCAGGACAAATTGCACAACAACTTTTGTGGTCTAATTTCTTCTCTTACCCTTGGGAAAATAAAAAATTGGTGGCGAAAAGATTATTTTTGTGAAAAAATATGATTTTTTATTTTTACGGCTCTGCATTATAAACTTCTGTGAAGCACTTGTTGGGTCAAAGTGCTCACCACACCTCTAGATAAGTTCCTTAAGGGGTCTACTTTCCAAAATGGTGTCACTTGTGGGGATTTCAATGTTTAGGCACATCAGGGGCTCTCCAAACGCAACATGGCATCCCATCTCAATTCCAGTCAATTTTGCATTGAAAAGTAAAATGGCGCTCCTTCCCTTCCGAGCTCTGCCATACGCCCAAACAATGGTTTACACCCATATACGGGGTATCAGCGTACTCAGGACAAATTGGCCAACAATTTTTGAGGTTCAATTTCTTCTCTTACTCTTGGGAAAATAAAAAATTGGGGGCGAAAAGATCATTTTTGTGAAAAAATATGATTTTTTATTTTTACGGCTCTGCATTATAAACTTCTGTGAAGCAATTGGTGGGTCAAAGTGGTCACCACACATCTAGATAAGTTCCTTAGGGTGTCTACTTTCCAAAATGGTGTCACTTGTGGGGGGTTTCAATGTTTAGGCACATCAGTGGCTCTCCAAACGCAACATGGTGTCCCATCTCAATTCCTGTCAATTTTGCATTTAAAAGTCAAATGGCGCTCCTTCCCTTCCGAGCTCTGCCATGCGCTCAAACAGTGGTTTACCCCCACATATGGGGTATCAGCGTACTCAGTACAGATTGTACAACAATGTTTGGCATCCATTTTATCCTGTTACCCTTGGTAAAATAAAACAAATTGGAGCTGAAATAAATTTTGTGTGAAAAAAAGTTAAATATTCATTTTTATTTAAACATTCCAAAAATTCCTGTGAAACCCCTGAAGGGTTAATAAACTTCTTGAATGTGGTTTTGAGCACCTTGAGGGGTGCAGTTTTTAGAATGGTGTCACACTTGGGTATTTTCTATCATATAGACCCCTCAAAATGACATCAAATGAGATGTGGTCCCTAAAAAAAAATGGTGTTGTAAAAATGAGAAATTGCTGGTCAACTTTGAACCCTTATAACTCCCTAACAAAAAAAAATTTTGGTTCCAAAATTGTGCTGATGTAAAGGAGACATGTGGGAAATGTTACTTATTAAGTATTTTGCGTGACATATCTCTGTGATTTAAGGGCATAAAAATTAAAATTTGGAAAATTGCGAAATTTTCAAAATTTTAGCCAAATTTCCGTTTTTTTCACAAATAAACGCAAGTTATATCGAATAAATGTTACTACTAAAATGAAGTACAATATGTCACGAGAAAACAATGTCAGAATCGCCAAGATCCGTTGAAGCGTTCCAGAGTTATAACCTCATAAAGGGACAGTGGTCAGAATTGTAAAAATTGGCCCGGTCATTAACGTGCAAACCACCCTCGGGGCTTAAGGGGTTAAAAAAATCTTTTGGCCAAAACAAAAGCTGATGGCTATGTATGTGATCTGGTGATGGACGGGAACTCGTTAATGTGTGATTAGAGAGAACCTAGGGCAGAAATGGAGTTTTTCCAAAAGTGGGTGGTGGGACTGTTGAAGGTTTGTGGGGTCGAGGCAGAGCTCGGATGGAGTCTGGGTGAAGTCTCAAGGGGGCCTGAAAATTTTGCCAGTATGGAGCCCTGAAATTCCTGGTGGCATCCCTACCTGGAGTAGTGGTGATTCATAATTTTCTACATCTATGCTTAAAAAAGGAGGGCGATATCACGTTGAAAAGGCTGTGCTGCGGTAAATGAGTAGCCCTTTGTGTTCTGAAATGGTTCTTTATTGTCCCAACACCTTTCTCAAGATAAAAAAAAAAAATTCACAGAACAGAAACAGCAGGATTTAAAAAGGCTGAAGACTAATAATGAATAATGAACGCCCGTAAAGGGGAAGGGAAAGAAGACAGGAAAATATTTTTCCATTTTCATTCCCCTCCTATTTGTTACTGCAGTAACTCGCATGCCTCCTCAGCACCGCTGTACTCACTGTGGTCACCACGCGGCTTCTCTTTGTGTCAGGCTGTCTCACTGAGTTTGCCTATTGCAGCATTCCTCAGCACTGCTGCATCTGCATGTCATTTCCATTTGGCTTTAGGAGGGCGGGAACGGTCTCTGCAGGAATTTAACCCTTTTGTGTCCTGCAGAGATTAGATTCCCTGACCTATCCCATTCAAGCAGGGTCTATATTAGTCAGCTCCTCCCACCACTCCTTGCCAAATATTGGTTTTCAGCCTACTATCATCTGTTTATGAATATCTAGCTGAAGATTTCATCCATTATAAGGTGCTGCTTAAAACATACAACTCTGCCATTCATCTCTTCAAACAAACCTACTTCAACACCCTAATCACAGCACTATCAAACAATCGATTATTTGACACTTTTCATTGTTTCCTCAATCATAGAGTGCAGGCCCCTACCACCGACCTCAGTGCTGATGATCTGGCCACTTATTTCAAAGAAAAAACTGACCATATCCAACAGGAAATTTCCCAATTCCCTAATACCATGCATTGTCCTCTCTCCCGCACTGCATCTAGCTCAATTTCTGTCTTTGAACCGGTCACGAAAGAAGAAGTGATCAGGCTCCTTGCATCTTCTCGCCCTACTACTTGCACCAGTGACCCCATTCCCTCACATCTCCTCCAGTCCCTTTACTTGGCTGTCACCACTCACCTAAATTAAATATTTAATCTCTCTCATCTGGTATCTTTCCCTCCTCATTTAAACATGCCAGCATACATCCATTACTTTTAAAAAAAATCCCTCAATCAGAACTGCCCTGCCAACTACAGACCTCTCTCTAATCTTCCCTTCATCTGTAAACTGGAACAATTGGTCCACTCTTGTCTAGTCCGCTATCTCTCAGATGACTCTTTTCTTGACCCTTTACAATCTAGTTTCCGTTCCTAATACTATACTGAAACTGCCCTCACTAAAGTCTCTAATGATCTACTAACAGCTAAATCTAATGGTCACTATACCCTGCTAATTCTCCTGCTTCTCTCTGCTGCATCCAACACTGTGGATAACCAGCTCCTCCTCACTATGCTCCATTCTATTGGCCTCAAACATAACGCTCCCTTGGTTCTCCTCCTACTTCTCTGACCACTCCTCTGTGTCTTTTGCTCGCTCCCCTGTAAAGTGCCCAAGAGAGGTAGTTGTGAGTGAGTTGCTGATCCCACTCGCTCTTGCACTTTTCAGACAATACTTGTCCCCGTCCCAGTGTGCTGCTGTGTGTGGGGTGTATCACACTTACTTCTGGCCTGCAGGCCTCCATTGGCTCAAAGTTTTCCTATTATGGAGCCTTGGCAGCAATCAATCCAGGGGACCACAGGTTTTGAAGAAACAATAAAACTTTTACTGGACACTTGTCAGTCTTTACAATCAGGCATTAAGGATAAGGCCCAACATGTGTCGTCTTTCCCACAGGTACCGGACACAACTTCACCCCCGGTTCTCGGTATGGGTAGAGTGTCTCAATTGCTATCTTCTCTAGCACTTGGAATTCTTCTCCACCACTAGCAGTGCACCTGGATTGTAAAACTTTCTGGCTCATGTAGTCTGAGTCCAATTTTACCTGTAGCTTCACAAGCTGAATGTGCTCAAAGACCTCAATGTCCATCTCGAGGCTCCTAGGCTGGAAGACGGAATCACATGGAAAGGTATTTTGGGCAATCCACTGCCCCGAGTATTAGGCTCATGTTGTCCCTATCAGCCTATTACATGAGACTGCTGCTGACACGTCACGCTACTGTCCTGCACTGAACTGTTACTTCCAAAACTTGGCACTAACGCTCAGTTCCCCCTCCCCAAACTGGACAGGCCATTACAATTAACTCTGCCTAGGCTAGACTGCAGCCCCTTTGCTTGTTACCCTTACCAACATGCATGCAGTTAAACCCTTAGTGTGTCTTGAAGCAGACCATCCTCTCCACCACTCCTACACTTCTTCCACTCCTCTTCCCCTATCTGTTGGGGTTCCTCAAGGATCAGTCCTAGGCCCCCTCCTCTTCTCCTCATACCCCGTCCCTATTAGACAAACAATCTGTAGATTCGGTTTTCAGCACCATCTCTATGCTGATGACACCACCAATTATACACATCTTCTCCTGACATTACATCTGCATTATTGCAAAATACCAGTGATTGTCTTTCTGCTATCTTAAACATTATGCCCTCCCTCTATCTAAAACTGAATCTGTCATAAACTGAACTCCTTGTGTTTCCTCCCTCCACTTACCTACCAATGCCCGATATTGCCATTTCCGTGTGTGGTTCCACTATTTCTACCCAGCAACATGCACTCTGTATTAGGGTCATACTTGACTCAGATCTATCTTTCAGTTCCTACATCCGATCACTCGCTTCCACATGTCTCCTACACCTCAAAAAAAATTCTAGAATTCGACCTTTGACTGTCATGTCAGGCAGAGGCGTAGCTAGGGTTTTGGTACAGGGGCGGCGAAGCTTCTGAGTGGGCCTCTAACCAGGTAACCTTGATTACAACTCGGTGACGCGCCCTAATACTGGAGGAGAACCTCAGCAGATGACCGCGCTGTTATTGAAGATAATCTCTATATAAAGACCAATATGGATATTACTGCCATATGGTCAGTGGTAGATACCAGCCCTGCAATCTTGCCTTGCCCAGGCGTGTACTATGGAGGACAGAGAATGAACTTCAATCCAATATTGCAGCCAGCATGCAGCCAGCGGGTAAGGAAAGGGTGGATCAAACACCCGAAAACCCTGCCTCTATGGCTGAAGATTGTTCCCTCCAAATTCAGGTGACAGTGTCCCTTTAAGGATGAACTGGAGGGGTGCGAGAGTGTTAGAAGGTAGGCCACAGAGGAGTATGTTGCACTAGTCGAGGCAGGAGATGAATAACATGCACAAGCATTTTGGTAGAGTGAGGGTTGAGGAAAGGACGGATTCTGGAAATATTTTTGAGCTGTAGGCGACAGGAGGTGGGGAGAGCTTGGATGTGCGGTTTGAAGAACAGGGCAGAATCAAGGGTTACTCCGAGGCAGCGGATTTTGGGGACAGGGGAAAATGTAATTTCATTTATTTTGATAGATAGTTCAGGTAAGGACGATATGCATGATGGAGGAAAGATAATGAGTTCAGATTTGTCCACGTTGAGCTTGAGGAAGCGAGAGAAGGAGGGCAGCACGGTGGCGCAGTGGTTAGTGCAGCCTTGCAGCGCTGGAGTCCTGGGTTCTAATCCCACCCAGGACAACATCTGCAAAGAGTTTGTATGTTCTCTCCGTGTTTGCGTGGGTTTCCTCCGGGCACTCCGGTTTCCTCCCACATTCCAAAGACATACTGATAGGGTTTCTAGATTGTGAGCCCCATCGGGGACAGCGATGATAATGTGTGCAAAACTGTAAAGCGCTGCGGAATATGTTAGCGCTATATAAAAATAAAGATTATTATTAAGGAGGATATGGCTGATAGACACTCTGGGATTCTGGAGAGCAGAGACGTGACATCTGGACCAGAGAGGTAGATCTGGGTGTCATCAGCATATAGATGGTACTGGAAGTCATAGGACTTTATAAGTTGACCCAGGCCCAAGTGTATACAACCCCTGGCAAAAATTATGGAATCCTCCGACCTCGGAGGATGTTCATTCAGTTGTTTAATTTTGTAGAAAGAAAGCAGATCACAGACATGGCACAAAACTAAAGTAATTTCAAATGGCAACTTTCAGAAACACTAAAAGAAATCAAGAACAAAAAATGCGATAGTCAGTAATGGTTACTTTTTTAACCAACCATAGGGAAAAAATTATGGAATCACTCAATTTTGAAGAAAAAATTATGGAATCATGAAAAACAAACAGACAAAAAACATCACTAGTATTTTGTTGCACCACCTCTGGCTTTTATAACAGCTTGCAGTCTCTGAGGCATGGACTTAATGAGTGTAAACAGTACTCTCCATCAATCTGGCTCCAACTTTCTCTGATTGCTGTTGCCAGATCAGCTTTGCAGGTTGGAGCCTTGTCATGGACCATTTTCTTCAACTTCCACCTAAGATTTTCAATTGGATTGAAATCCGGACTATTTGCAGGCCATGACATTGACATTATGTGTCTTTTTTCAAGGAGTGTTTTCACAGTTTTTGCTCTAAGGCAGGATGCATTATCATCTTGAAAAATGATTTCATCATCCCCAAACATCCTTTCAGTTGATGGGATAAGAAAAGTGTCCAAAATATCAACATACACTTGTGCATTTATTGAAGATGTAATGACAGCCATCTCCCCAGTGCCTTTACCTGATATGCAGCCCCATATCATCAATGACAGTGGAAATTTGCATGTTCCCTTCAGGCAGTCATCTTTATAAATCTGATTGGAACGGCACCAAACAAAAGTTCCAGCATCATCACCTTGCTGAATGCAGATTCATGATACATCACAGAATATGACTTTCATCCAGTCATCCACAGTCCACGATTGCTTTTCCTTAGCCCATTGTAACCTTGTCTTTTTCTGTTTAGGTGTTAATGATGGCTCTCGTTTAGCTTTTCTGTATGTAAATCCCATTTCCTTTAGGCGGTTTCTTACAGTTCGGGCACAGACATTGACTCCAGTTTCCACTCATTCATTCCTCATTTGTTTTGTTGTGCATTTCCGGTTTTGGAAAAATATTGATTTAAGTTTCCGATCTTCACGATTTAATGTCTTCCTTGGTCTACCAGTTTGCCTTTAACAACCTTACCATGTTGTTTGTCTTTGCTCCAGATTTTAGACACAGCTAACTGTGAACAACCAACATCGTTTGCAACATTATGTGATAATTTACCCGCTTTTATGAGTTTGATAATCCTCTTCTTTGTTTCAATTGACATCTCTCTTGTTGGAGCCATGATTTATGTTAGTCCACTTGGTGCAACAGCTCTCCAAGGTGTGATCACTCCTTTTTAGATGCAGACTAACGAGCAGATCTAATTTGATGCAGGTGTTAGTTTTGGGAAAGAAAATTTACAGGGTGATTCCATAATTTTTTCCTCAGAATTGAGTGATTCCATAATTTTTTCCCTTTGCTTGGTTAAAAAAGTAACCATTACTGACTACCACATTTTTTGTTCTTGATTTCTTTTAGTGTTTCTTAAAGCCAGAAAGATGCCATTTGAAATGACTTTAGTTTTGTGCCATGTCTGTGATCTGCTTTTTATCTACAAAATTAAACAACTGAATGAACATCCTCCAAGGCCGGTGATTCCATAATTTTTTCCAGGGGTTGTAGATTGAGAAGAGTAAGGGTCCTAGGACAGAGCCTTGAGGGACACCAACAGAGAGGAGGCGAGATGAAGAGGTAGTATTGGAGTAGGAAATGCTAAATGTGCGGTTGGTAAGGTATGAGGAGATCCAAGATAGGGCAAGGTCTTTGACACCAAAGGAAGAAAGGATCTGTAGTAGGAGGCAGTGGTCAACTGTGTCGAAGGCAGAGGACAGGTCTAGAAGGAAGAGTATAGAGAATTGTCTGTTAGCTTTGGCTGTAAGTAGGTCGTTAGTAATTTTGGTCAGGGCAGTCTCAGTGGAATGGTGGGGACGGAAGCCAGATTGTAGGTTGTCAAAGAGAGAGTTAGATGCAAAGTGAGAGGAAAGTTCAGCATCGACGTGCTGCTTAAGGAGTATGGAAGCAAATGGGTGCAAAGATATGGGGCGCTAGCTGGACATAGAGTTCGGGTCAAGGGATGGCTTTTTAAGGATAGGTGTGATTGTGGTATGTTTGAAAGTAGAAGGGAAGGTACTAAAAGTTAGTGATAGGTTGAAGAGATGGGTTAGGGATGGGATTAGTGTGGTGGTGAGGTTGGGGAGGAGATGGGATGGGGTCAAGCGCACAAGTGGTGAGGTGTGATGTGGAGAGAAGATGAGCAAGCTCCCCCTAAGTGATTTTGGAGAGGGAAGTTACGGGGTTAGGGTATTAGTCTGGTATACAAAGGGGTTGTGGTGGTTTGTCAACAAAGACTTGCCTTGTTTGGTCTATCTTATTTTTGAAATGCGTGGTAAAGTCCTCGGCAAAGATTAGGGAACTCGGAGGGGGCAGTGGTGGGCGGAAGAGAGAGTTAAAAGTGTTGAACAACTGTTATGGTATAGACAAATACGATAATCAATAAGCATGTAGTAATATGAATGGCCGAGAGCATGTTTTGTACCCAAAAAAAAGGCTCTCCCATAAATCAAATAACAATATATATATATATATATATATATATATATATATATATATATATATACACACACACACACAGGAGTGTCACTCCTTCTCCAAATAGAGAAAAACTAGCAAAAAAAAACAAGCATAGACACGAAAATTCTTTAGAAAAATATATATAGATATTTTATTAAATACAAATATCAAGAAATGACAAACAAGTATTCAAAACTCGTACATTACAGAATGCATAAAAAAATTCCAACATGTGGAGAGGAGGAAAACCAACCAGTACACTAAAGGTAGGGCACACATCCATAATACGACCTAGGTAAGTATCAAAAAGAAGGTTCCTAGGATATCAATAATCCTACAATGAGGGATCGTCTCCCAGGTACCAGGGCCCCATATTAGGCTAGAAATCATACGTCTCATGTTCAAACATATCTCTAAGGCAATATGATCTTACCCATGATAAGTCGGGATATTACTCACTCCCCCTTTGAGAAAGCGATCACGCGAAACGCGCGTCAGGGGTTGTGGGAAGGCCACACAAATATCCCGACTAATCATGGGTAAGTTCATATTGCCTTAGAGATATGTTTGAACATGAGACGTATGCCTTCTAGCCTAATATGGGGCCCTGGTACCTGGGAGACGATCCCTCAGTGTAGGATTATTGATATCCTAGGAACCTTCTTTTTGATACTTACCTAGGTCGTATTATGGATGTGTGCCCTACCTTTAGTGTACTGGTTGGTTTTCCTCCTCTCCACATGTTGGAATTTTTTTATGCATTCTGTAATGTACGAGTTTTGAATACTTGTTTGTCATTTCTTGATATTTGTATTTAATAAAATATCTATATATATTTTTCTAAAGAATTTTAGTGTCTATGCTCCTTTTTTTCCGCTAGTTTTTAACTGTTATGGTATGTACAATAGTGCATACATATACAGATACACATACAGTACATACTCACGAAACAGCTAATCCCCGAAACCCTCGATCGCCTGCAAAAAATAAAATAATAAACCAACAGTATACTCCGTTTCGATGTAATCCATTTAATAACGATTGTCCCACGGCGATCTCCCATGTAGAACAGTGACATCGGTAGATGTCAGTGTTCTACAGAGCCTCCAGCGATGCACTGACAGGAGATGTATCCCTCCGCTGCCAGGAGAGGTCACCTGAGTTCATTCTGTCACCGGCAACTCTGTGTGAGACAATTATCACGCAGCAGAGCCGAAAAGTGAGAGCATGAACTCTGGTGACCTCTTCAGTGAGGCACTGCAGGAGCTATTACCTCCTATCAGTGCATCGCCGGAGGCCCTGTAGAACAGTGACATCTCCCGATGTCACAGTTCTACAGGGGGATCGTCGTGGGACACTCGTTATTAAATGGACTACATCGGAACAGGGAGTATTTGTGTTGGTTTATTTTTTTATTTTTTTTTCAGGAGATCGAGGGCATCACATGGATTAGCTGTATAATAAATATGGGAAGGTGTGTGGTTTTATTTCATTAAAATATTTTATTCTGGCTTTGTCTTTATTTAACCTATAACTATAGGATTAGTAATGGAGAGGTGTCTAATAGACACCTCTCCATTACTAAGCTGCCTTGATGTGACCTTACAATACAAAGGTGACATCAGCCCCACAACTATTACCCCACTTGCCACCGCTACAAGGCAAGTGGGAAGAGAGGCTAATGCAGATTTGGCGCATGTTACAGATGCACCATTTCTGGGGTGGCTGAGAGCTGGTGTTTGTAGCCTGGGGGGGGGGGGGGGGCAAAATCCATGGCCCCTTCCGAGGCTATTAATATCAGCCCACAGCTGTCTGCATAGCCTTTTCTGGTTATTATAGGGGAACCCCACATTTTTTAAGGGGCTCCGGTATTTTAATAGCCAGTAAAGGCTAAATACACAGCTGTGAGCTGATATTAATAGCCTGCGAAGCTCCATGGGTATTAACCCCTTCCAAGGCTATAAACATCGGCCCCCAGTCGCTGGCTTTCCCTCTCTGGTTTTGAAAATTGTGAGGGAGCCCACATCATTTTTTTTAAATTAAACAGATATTGCATTTAAGGCTGGGGTTACACTTGCGAGAAACTCGCTCGAGTCTCGCACCTCAATACCTGGCACTGCCGCCGACACATGGGACCAGAGTGTGCGGCTGCATGCATTTCTATGCAGGTGAACGCTCCGGTCCCGAGCGCTGGCGGCAGTGCGAGAACTGAGGTGCGAGACTCGTGTGAGTTTCTCGCAAGTGTGACCCCGGCCTAACGCAGATTTTGTGTATGTGTGTGTATTTAACTCTTTATGTACCATTTTATTATGTTTATTACTAAACATCGGGCTTGGTATTATCTATCTATAGATCTATCTGTGTGTGTAAACATTATTATGCAATGGAGTATGTAAAAGAAGGGGTTGGACAAGGAAATGACATCACAATTCTATTTTTTTTGTTAATAGATCTTTTTTTAGCTTACAAAAACGCATACAATTCCGCATGAAAAAAATGCATGAAAATCCGCGCGTATTTTCAACTGCGTTTTTTGCCAAGAGAGGAAGAATTTGCACAGAAAATTCCACAGGCAAATCCGCAACATGTGCACATATCCTGATGCTTCCAAATAAAATCATCTACATTTTTGTATTTAGTGTTTAGTTATGTATAGTTATCTTTGGTTCTACTGTTTTTAGGCCGGGGGGGGGGGGGGGGGGGGGGGGGGGGAAGGGGGTTGGGAGGCTATATCAATAGCCCCTTACCAGTCAGAGAATAGCAGCCCCCAGCTGTGACCTTTAGCAAAGCTGGTTGTCAAACATGGGGGGACCCCACGCCATTTTTTAAAATGTATTTATATAATTTAAAAAACAGTGTGGGGACCCCTCTATTCTTGATAACCAACCTTGCTGAAGCTGAGAGATGTAGCTCCCAGCTGTGAGGTTTGTCTGGTTGGTTCAAAAAAAATAGGGGGGGGGGGGACCCAAGTTGGGTTTTTCATTCATTTCGTTAGATCTCAGGCAGCAGCTGTGGAATAGCCCGATCATCCGCTCCTGCTGCCACTGGTATTAGCGGCAGCAGGTGTCGGATAATGGGAGTAATTGTCCCAAAAGCCCCCACCTGCTGTCATCTTTCGGTCTTTATTATAACTCATCATTCTCCTTTGCTCGCGATGATCGCCGGCAGAGTAGGGGCGAATGATGAGAGTCATCTTCAGCACCAGCCGCTGGGGAACAGCGCTTACTGTAGTGCTTCTTCCCCAGCAGCCGTCCGTGTGGCACTGATGCGGCATACGGGTGGCACACAGTTGCCACACATAGTACACACACAGACATCTCTTTTACTGGAAATATCAGGACGTGTGAAACTGGGCTAAAAAAGACGTAAAAAAAATTGTCTTTAGCAGTGTTCACTGATGGGGTTATCTACTGGAACAGTGTTATGGGTCGGGTTATTCTGGACGTGGCGATAACAAATGTGTGTACTTTTTTTCATAAATTTGAGTAATATTTTTCATTTTGTGATGTAGAATTTTTTTTTTACAATTTTCATTTACTTTTTTTTTTATTAACTAGAGCAGCGTCTGACATGCAGGAAGGAGGAGTATCAGCTCTCAGCATGAGCTGGTGGGTCACCCAGGGACGGTAGCCTTGCAGCTATATTTGTGCACGGGGTTTCCATCGACACAAGGCGATTACATTGTTTTGTGCTGATGAGAGCACAGAGGGAGCTCACTCACTTTGCGATGCCCCAGTCACTATTGACAGCGGCATCACAAGGGTTAAACATCCGCGATTGGTGCTAACACTAATTGTGCGCAGCTCTCACATAGAACCCACCCGATCGCGCTCAACGTGAGCCCGCGCGATCACAGCGCCCTATCTATATGGCAGTTTGCATGAACGTATCTCCTGCACTGCCGTACATATATGGCGCATGTCGGGAAAGGGTTAAAGAGACTGTCAGCACAAAATGACTGTTCAACAAAGTACAGGTGTTCGGTGCACCATTGCAGGGCCAATCATTTTAAAGGGAACCTGTCACCTGAATTTGGCGGGACCAGATTTTGGTCATATGGGCGGAGTTTTCGGGTGTTTGATTCACCCTTTCCTAACCCGCTGGCTGCATGCTGGCCGCCTTGCGCAGGCATGTACTACGGAGGACAGAGAATGAACTTCAATATTGCGGCCAGCATGCAGCCAGGGGGTTAGGAAAGGGTGAATCAAACACCTGAAAACCCCGCCCCTATGACCGAAAACCGGTCCCGCCAAATTCAGGTGACAGGTTCCCTTTAAAATACACCTCATCTGCTTGCTCTCTATTGCCACCTCCTTCTTCTTTAACAGCTATGGCTTCATAGAGCCAGAGAAGGGCTGATAAAAACCAAGCAGGTGGGAAGGTCTATTCAAATGATTGGCCCTGAAATGGAACACTAAGCGGTGGAACTTGCTTTTGATCAATCATTCTGTGCTGACAGAGAACCTTTAACCAACGTCTGGGAGGCTGTGGTTGGTGATGCCCAAAATGTTGATCGTCAACAGATTAAGAAACAGAGACTCCATGGATGGAAGCCTTGTGACTTTTATTGAAAAAGTAACAGTAACTACAAGTCCTAAGAGGTCTACACAAAAACAATATGCCAGAGAACATTTACTATTTTACTAAGTATTCATCAAAGACCTGGACTGACTCAGAGAACATAAATGAGATACTGCTTCAGTACCGAAATCGAGCAGTAAATATACTGGAAAGTAAAAGAAAACCCTCGTCGTGTATTATTGAAAGCGTTCAGTAGGAACTTAAGGCGTGTAATAAAGCCATTAACTACCATAGCGTGGAGCAACTACATTTCCAGCAGCAGAAACGTCCATCTCTTTTTTATGCCAAAGTGGAAAATTAGCACAAAATCAATTTAGATTAGATAGATGCAGATTTTACTGCAGAAATAAATTATTATGTCATGCCTATTTGTATTAAAGGTCTGTGTATATAATGTGGAACGGGCCAGGTCCAGAACCAGCACTATACAATATTCAGAAATTCCCAATAAGGTATATGAACATAGGTTTCTAAACTTGGCAACAATTTTTATTGCCTGAATTATAACATGGTAACTTTCTTTCCAAAACATTGCCTCACCCGTGCACAGGTTGTGTACGATGCTGTAGCTCAGCCTTATTCAGTTCAATGTGTAGACAGGCTTCTTCAGAAATCCGTCATGTCTGACCAAGCCTGGACAACCCCCTTAAATTCTCCTAGTACTATAGGTAGTAAAAAAGGTGGCCTTACTGCTCACTTAATGTTTGGCTGGTAATATCGGAGCTGCTGCAGGGACTATACTGACACCACTACTATTTTAATTCTCTTACATATTAATTATTTTCTTATGCAAGTAGCTAGAAATGCAGCCTGCCAGCTGTGTATGTGAACAGTGGTGTAGATGGCGATTTGAAAATATTCAATTTTGTAGAATCACTAACATTGCTATACCTGAAAGTTAGAATAAACATTGGTATAATATAAATGTATGCATTTCCCTGCAGGGGATGTTGGCGAAGTGGTTAAAGCACTGAGGACTTCTGCTTGATGACTTAGGTACTGTTTTTTAAGCAATCGGTAGAGGTCTCTGAACCCAGACCACCATGGATTTAATGCTGAAGGGTGTGTCATGTTTTTTTTTAAGTAATAAGTACACTTTAAGAAGAAACAATTAGGAAAATAAATGTAAAAAAATAAATAAAATTACAGACACAAAAAACAGGTACAGATATGGCAGCATTAGTTTGTGCGTACAACAATGGCGTGGTGTTATTATACAGGCAATTTCTTGTTGTTCTGAATGTGTACAATACTTGTAACTTTGGGAAAGCTTTGAGGCGAATTCATCAATCTGAATTCATTAAATCAAAACCCTAAAAAATATAGATGAGAATTTGGTGCAGCAGGGAGTGTTCCATGACAATGATAGGTGTGATACATAGCTATGCAAAAACCACCCTCTCCACAGCGCACTACTTGAGAGTAGCTGCACCCCTGCTGATCCAGAAAAAACGACAAGTGCCCTATTTTCAAAAGCCTCTTAAAGGAGTTGTACATGTGTACTCACACCCAAACTGACATAAGGCGTGGAATCACCTCTGCTCATTGGGAAGTACATTTGCCAAAGCAACCATACGCTGCCCAGCAAGAATTATGGTGTGATCATATGCTAATTAATGCAGGACAGGATACTAAACAGGGTTATCACATGAACAAAGTACAGATCTTGGAATAACAAATTCCACAACTGGATGTGTTAAAATAAAAAGATATCTATCTATCTATCTATCTCTCCGTTATTCTATAGTCTGTATAGACGTAGGGCGGGATCACACATGAGAGAAATATGGCCGAGTCTCACATGTTAATACCCGGCATTGCCGCAGTCACTCAGGAGTGGAGCGTGCGGCCGCATAGCAATACATGTAGCTGCACGCTCCGCTCCTGAGTGACGGCAATGCCGGGTATTAACATGCGAGACTCGGCCGCATTTCTCACACATGATCCCGGCCTAATTCTTCCTCCCCTGCCCAGGAGCTGTGGTATGATCAGACTATAAAAGAAAATAATGCCCAGCTTCACTGAATCCGTAAAAAAGAGTTTTCTCTATTTACAAACTTTGAACATAGAGGATACAGACTTCAGCACGAACCATATGGGTAAGAATCTTAACGCGTTTCTGGAGACTAAGCTCCCTTATAAAAAATTCCATATCTGTTCATCTTACGCCCACTTTTTAAACTAGTTATGTAAATCATTTACCCCACCGGTGTGTTTTCTTGTTCAGGGCTATTTAAGTGGGACACATGGGTCTTTTACAATGTCATGATTAAGGGAGCTTAGTCTCCAGAAACGCGTTGAGATTCTTACCCATATGGTTCGTGCTGAAGTCTGTATCCTCTATGTTCAAAGTTTGTGAATAAAGAAAACTCTTTTACGGATTCGGTGAAGCTGGACATTCTCTTCTTTTTTGGACTTTATATGCCTGGACACAGCGGGTCCGTGCTCCCGAAAATTGCTTTATGCATCACGGGTGAGCTGGCTTATTTTTCTTCTTTCATGATCAGACTATGTCCCTGAACTGTCAGACACAGCCATTACACAGAACACAGCAGGGGAGCATTTATAATAAAGCAATAAATTTATAAGATTATCTCAGCACAGGAACATTAACACATCCAATTAAGGAATTTTTCTTATGCCAAGAGCTATTGATTAAAATGTACTTTGTTAGTGGGAAACCCCTTTAAAAGGTTGCAGTGCTAACTGGAATATCTAGAATACTGTGTCATGTCTTCCTGGCCGTTCTCAGATCCAGCAATACAGAATTCCTTCATGACCTTTTTAATTCTTTCAACTTTAGTTGTGGCAAACTCATAAGTCTTTATCATGGCCCAACACTTATTGCTGTCCTGTACTGAATACCACCACCATAATGCACTAGGATCATATAAGCCTTAGTGTGTACTAATATTCTTAATACCTGCTAATATGATATATTTATCAACAGCCCAGTTGTTATATTGTGGAGTGTTAAACTGAAACGGTGTTTAAGTAACACTACATTGGAAATATAGGATTAATGCAGCGAAAGTGAGCATTTGCCAGGAGCCTGTTCTAGAAGTAACCACTGATTCATGGGGATTAGTCAGCTGGATCTCCATTCAATGAGCCGATCACAGAGGAGGAAACATTTTACATATAGAAGGGATCTAAAAAATGTGGCCACAAACAGCTTAGTAACATTTTGAGGCGGCTGCGGGGACAAATCTGCACAATAGGGTGTTATCGAGACACCAATGTGGTGAGTAAAGTGGTGCTGCTCACCTGCTGCGGTTGTGAGACACAACACTAATGGGGTTTGAGGATATGATATCCAACTGCTGCAGCTCCCCACGATGGAGGATCCTAGGTAGTATTGGGGTAAGAGGGGATGAGGGTATCCTGTGCTGCTGGTTGTAGAATCAAGAAATCCACTACACGACATATGAGGTACAGTGCGGTCTAATCCCTTTGTTTTTCTAAGTACTCTGACTTCTTCAGAAGAACCAAAGAATTTTTTGTGGTTCTCCAGATGAAGGGGTAATAGTACTTTGAAATGTGCAGAGATTTTCTTGATTCTACAACCAGCAGCGCAGGATACCAGCATCTCCTATTACCTCTGTTATTGGAGTTAGCTATTTGGGAAATGGAAAAAAAATGCACCTAATATTAGACAAACACAGCATGAGTGTTTAGGGCTTGTGCGGGGGGTAAGGCAAGTGTGATCTATCACTATTCTTAGAGGGCAACTTCTATCAATACAAATAATATTTCCTTCTAATAAATTTCACCATAAAACATTTTCGATCTTTTATTTTCATGTAAACTATTGCTTCATGCATCCTCATCACTACTGCTCCAGGCATCTTGAAAGGCAGGATGCAGATGTGCCTGTGACCTTAACTTTTCACTGTCATCGTTGGGAAGCAGTTCCCTTACTGCTGGAACCCATGCTAAAATATTACAGTCTTTGCTGCCACTGTAAAGATCCTGGAAGTGAGGCTGGAACACACAACAGCTCACATCATTATAATGGCCCCTCAATACGCTTATTTTTTCCCCAGAGAAAATGGTATACACAACAATTGTACTGTCATACGGTACAAACACAAACTCTGGGCTACAACCTAAAGAAACTGTAAACTTGACACCTCTTCTGCTGTCATTTGAAACTTTGCCATAATTGACCAAAGTGTTTTCCCCAGTAGCGCTGTTCCAGAGGCGCATCCGGTCATCGGTGCCAACAGTCAGGAGATGGAGACCATCACTTGTAAAGCATAACCCATTCACTCTTCCATTGTGGGCAGTGTTGGTAGCTTCTGATGAAGATTTAGACTTTTCTCCATTGTGTTGGTCCAACGTTGTGAGGCAGCCAGTCGCCTTGCGGACATCCCATAGTTTAACTTTGCTGTCGGCGCTTGCAGTGGCTAAGATATTATCATATCGTGGAGACCAGCAGACCGATAGGACTTCCCCCCTATGACCCTGTAATATGTGTGTACTGGAGCCAGATTTCAAGTCACATAGCTGAACTTTGGGATTTTTGGTCCCAACTGCGATTAGACTATGCTTTGTTGCCAATGGGGACATGTGGTGGCTATAAACATTCCCGTCAAACTGAAAGACTTCTGCTAGTCGTAAGGAGTTTGTGTCCCATATTTTCAGGGTCTTGTCAAATGAACTAGATGTAAACATGCCAGTGTCATGTGGGTACCACTGAACGGTCTCCACGCTGAACTTGTGAACATCAGGGTGGCCTTTGCCCACTTTACACAGGGCTTTACACGTATAGGAGCTCGTCTGACTCAAACGTTCCAGATCATAAAGGACAATGATGCCATCTGCACCACCGGACAGCATATATCGTCCTTCCACCGGCTCAATGTCCAGACTGTTAACTCCATTTTCGTGCATTAGTTCCACATTTCGGTCTTTGTTTAACTCCAGGCTAAGCACCCTTCGTGTGGATTCTGCCCGTCTGAGACGAAGCGGGCTGTCTAATCCACAAAGCCTAGACCAAAGGAGACCTATCATGGTCCAGAAAGATGCAATTAAATGATGTGCGGATAAATAGAGAGGGTAGAAGACGGACACATGCCGCTGGAGGAGACGGTGCTCAGACAGGAGGGTCCCTGCAAGACAAAAAAAGCAGAAGTATAAGATGGTATAGATACAACACTACAGGATGGAGAAGACCGCAATGTCTCCTCAGGGACCAGGAGCTGTGGAGGGATTCGGGTTATTGTGGACCCGCGACGTAGCGAGGTCAGGAACCTGTGACCACTGGATGGGACCCCCGAAAACCACCTCTTACCTGAATTAGCTGGTCTGGCAAGAGGTCAAACCAGGCCACCTAGTCAGAGGAACAGTTGGGATGCTGGAGGATCGGTGGCAGCGCTCATGGCTCCCCTCCAACAGTCACACACCACTGGCCGGACGGCTCAACCGCCTCCATGGAATACACCCAGTGCAGACCACAGTAATAACAGCGGCCCGGGAGGAGCGGAGCACAGGCGGCGGCCCGGGGGGAGCGGGGCCCGGGAGGAGCGGGGCCCGGGAGGAGCGGGGCCCGGGGGGAGCGGGGCCCGGGAGGAGCGGGGCCCGGGAGGAGCGGGGCACAGGCAGCGGGAGACACGGCGGCCCTGCACCTGCTCCGTGCAGCGCAGCTCCTAACAACAGAAGTAGCCACAAGAAGCACGCAGCTCAACACACCGTCTCTCCAGACTCCGTTTCCGGCTCTCGCAGATGACGTCACTTAACCCTGCGACGAGACAGCACTAGTTGTTGCCGAGCGACTGACGTCATCCCGGCGCGCCCTCTCCTCTCCGTGCTTGTGTGTCTCTCCGCGAGCACCTTCCGCCAA
This sequence comes from Ranitomeya imitator, assembly GCF_032444005.1. NCBI lineage: Eukaryota > Metazoa > Chordata > Amphibia > Anura > Dendrobatidae > Ranitomeya > Ranitomeya imitator. Next base: position 1,043,945,288 of record NC_091282.1, on the reverse strand, counting down.
GTGTGCGTGTGCCAGTGTATACTGCAGCCCCTACCGGACCCGTGCAGACACGTGACCCTTCACCCGAGCTCCCCGGTAACGGCCACAGTCACAGGGTGTAAGTATATGTGTGTGCTGCCCAGGATGTGTGTACATATGTCTCCCCGCACTGTGCATGGATGGACCGTACCCGAGTGTGTGAGTCTCCCCCTGCGCCCACCGGTGTATTCTGTGTTTCCCACGGATGTACATCGCTGCTGTGCTCCTCTGGATTCCAGGTTACGTGTCTGCATTGTTTCTGTGTACATGACACCAACATATTGTTCTTCCTGGCATCGCCCCCCACACTGACACATTGTTCTTCCTGGCATCGCCCCCCACACTGACACATTGTTCTTCCTGGCATCGCCCCCCACACTGACACATTGTTCTTCCTGGCATCGCCCCCCACACTGACACATTGTTCTTCCTGGCATCGCCACCCACACTGACACATTGTTCTTCCTGGCATCGCCCCCCACACTGACACATTGTTCTTCCTGGCATCGCCCCCCACACTGACACATTGTTCTTCCTGGCATCCCCCCCACACTGACACATTGTTCTTCCTGGCATCCCCCCCACACTGACACATTGTTCTTCCTGGCATCCCCCCCACACACCGACACATTGTTCTTCCTGGCATCGCCCCCCACACACCGGTACATTGTTCTTCCTGGCATCGCCCCCCACACACCGACACATTGTTCTTCCTGGCATCGCCCCCCACACACCGGCACATTGTTCTTCCTGGCATCGCCCCCCACACACCGGCACATTGTTCTTCCTGGCATCGCCCCCCACACACCGGCACATTGTTCTTCCTGGCATCGCCCCCCACACACCGGCACATTGTTCTTCCTGGCATCGCCCCCCACACACCGGCACATTGTTCTTCCTGGCATCGCCCCCCACACACCGGCACATTGTTCTTCCTGGCATCGCCCCCCACACACCGGCACATTGTTCTTCCTGGCATCGCCCCCCCCCCACACACCGGCACATTGTTCTTCCTGGCATCGCCCCCCCCCCACACACCGGTACATTGTTCTTCCTGGCATCGCCCCCCCCACACACCGGTACATTGTTCTTCCTGGCATCGCCCCCCACACACCGACACATTGTTCTTCCTGGCATCGCCCCCCACACCCCGGCACATTGTTCTTCCTGGCAGCGACCTCTACAATGCATTGTAATTTCTGTCATCTCCCCCCACACCAGCACATTGTAATTCTTGGGATCACTTGCTACATCGGCACATTGTAAATTCTGGCATCTTCTTCACACTGGCAGTAGAGACATTTTGTAGAAATCAGACCACCAGTGTGTCCATTATTAGTCAGCAGTTTCCATCATGTAGGTTTGGGTGTCCCGGTGTAGAGCTGGCATTACACTGAAGTCTGGAGCTGTCCTGGTGACAGATGGAGAAGTTATGACTTCTCTATGTAGGTACTGAGTATGCACGCCTTCATATGTCTGCTCTTGTAAAACAGTGACCTGCAACCAGTGCCTCTCCAACTGTCTGAAAGCTACAACTCCCAACATTCTTAGGCTGCTTTAGATTCAGTGCTTTCTGGGAGTTGTGGTCTCCCCAACACCGCCTGTAGGGTGAAGGTTGCAGTTCATTGCGGTCTGATATGCTTTCATTGTGGTCGCATTGCGTGGCTTCCATTGCACACATCTGCAGTGGCTCATCTCCATGGCTTATAATCAGATCTCACCGTACGTTATGTCCAGTGGCTACTGTGATATATGTAACTAGAGTTGTAACATTAACTATTATAGATGACTGTGGAGAGCTGTTTTCCACTTATTCTCCGCTAGAACTAGATCAGAGGCGTAGTATGGTGCAGGCTTGTAGACATCCATACACATACTACAGACATTTCTGGAAAAAAAACTTACTGTATGGTGGCTTTTCTGTCACTAAAGTTGTGTTAGGCATAGCCCAAGGGAGGGTTATTGCCAGGAATGGCGCCACTTAGTGTCAGTCTGTAAAAGAAGCTTTTAAGTTACATAATTTATGATGACCATGAAAGGGTGGAACAGTGAATATTCTTGATGATGTCCATTTTGATTGAAGTGGTGCTTAACTGATAACAATAATAATTCTAAAAAGTGAAGATCACAATGTATCTTAAAGTATTTGTGGAGTTTCGTCTCAAATATATATTTTTTAATTTTTGCTAGATATCAGAATAGTTTATATACATGTATATGATGTGCAGCATGTGACCAAAAGGGTCTATTGTCTTCCAAAAGTCTTCAGCTCCGATTAGTGAAGACTGTTTTTTGCACGCCAGCCTTAATAAAAGGTGTTCTGACGTAAGATATGCCAAATTAAAAAAAAAGCAAGTGATAACACTGCTGGAACATGGTTCTCTGTCACTACTTTACGCTGTCCTCTGATAGGACTGCATCATCACAGAGACCGATCCCTTTATGATACACTGCATTTAGAAGGTCTACAATGCTTAAAAGGTAACTTCATATTGTGCAGAAAATGATTAGGCTAGTTTGTTGCTGACATTTTTGCATTTGTACTATTTCTCTGAATGGGGCTTGCAGTAATCCATACACTTGCCTGCAATCCCATTAAGGCCTTTTAAAAACACAGACTGTTCTTCATCAGTGGTTTTCATCCAGTTTTCATCAGTGCTTGGTCAGTGTGTCAGTTTTTATCATTAGTTTTTTCTCACTGATGAAAAAACTGCAGTTTATCTTACTTGCTAAATTCTTAATAATGGACTTCATACAAATTGCACACAAATGGCATCCGTTTCTTCTCCGTGAATTTCATGGACCCATAGACTTGTACAGGAAATTTTGCTCCAAGACTTGGAGTTAAAACTGACATTCCATCCTGATTTGTTTGCAGGGGCACCTTGCACAAAGCAGCACAGAAATGTTAAAAGCCCTATAGGCTATAATGCATACATGTTCTGTCTGTGAAAAATACACTGATAGAGCGCATTCATGATTCACTGCTGTATGAATGAGGCCAAAGAGTAATGTATTTTTAACTACAGAAAGTTTGGCAACAAATTTTTCCACAATTTGCTCTGATAACTAAATCCAATATGACATTTTGAGTTTACTCTGCAACATTAAAATTGTCATGACGGTGTTGGAACTTTGGGCTCTAACCAGGTCCCTAGAACTAGGGAGTGCTCTGGTCTGTCCCTGTCCCCCGGATTACACTTTAAGGTGGAAATGCTCGGTTCTCATGCTTTGCTATGCTCCGAGATATCTACCCTGATCCGTCCCCTCCCCCACCCAGGGTAGTGGGAAGCTGAAGTGTATAGGATAACACTAACCAGACAAACAAGTGAAGACGGACGGGGATAAATGAAAATATCAATCATACAAAATACACTCACCAAACTGAGTGGGACACAGGGGAGTTAAAGGATGGAGAAACCAAATAGGAGAGGATGAAGATGTACACACAAACAAAAAACTCCAAGTAACAATTTCCTAAACAATCTCCAAATGCCAACTCCAACCACAAACTACATCTCCAACTCCAGAACCAGGCAGTAAGAACTAATACTGGCAGTTCCTAAGTGCCAGAGGTGAGCATATATTGCAGAGGGGGTGGCCAACTCTGAACAGCTGAGACAATCCTGGTAGGAAAGCTCCAGGAGCTTCAACTGAACAGATTAACCCTTGTACTGCCTGCAAGGAAAAAACTGCACTGTTTAATAAGATGATGAGGTACTTCTAACCAGTGCAGGAGTGCATGAAACCAGAGATATCCCCGTGACAAAAATCTTCAGGATACTTGCTTCTGATGTGTAACTAGTCATCACAGTATTTTAGGCTATGTGCATTCTCTGCTTATGGCCGTGGACGTATATGCTTGACAGTACCAAAATCTACATGGATCAACCCATCATAGGAAACAAGTGCAAAAAAAGATACGTAACACAAGTTATATATATATTTTTTACAGAGTCCCTCTGTAAATGGAAGTGCAGTTTGCAGCTCTTTCCTATACATTATTTTGTTAAATTTGAGATACTTATCTATACTCCCTATTAATATTGTGCTTTCAGTGTTCTTCTTTTCCATTGGTAAAGTAAAATCTGTGAGATCATTGCAAGCTGTTCTTCCAACAAATGAGGGCGATGTGGCCGTGTGCTGATGGCAGCTGATTCAGCAGCTTTTGTCCCTCAGTATGGGTAATGTATTATGTCTGACTGTCAGTATGGTGCGGTGGCACTGTGGCTTGTGGCAGGAAGTGAAGTGCACAAAGCCTTCAGCGCTGTCATGTTAGAGGTGATGATGTTACAGTCGGGTTATTCATGTTATGTAATGGTACTTTGTAGCATTCGGGTTATGGGTGGTTATAGGTACCGTAATTGATTTCTTGTTTTTGTTTTCTGTCCTGGTGCTCAGTTGAAGGTTTCTATCGATGCACATCATGTTATAACACGGATGAAGTCAGCCACATCACCATCTGCTATGTCTTAGCAGAGACGTAATAATTATAATATTATAACTATGGATAGTTCCTGTGTCGGTAATGAGCTTCACATTTCTTTGTGTTTGTAGGCATTTGGCGTCATCAGAAATTATATGGAAAGTAAAAATGTTAGGGCAGGCTGAGAACGATCCCCACAGTTTCAAAAGGTGGGACCCCTGCAAACAGCTGCCAGTTGGAAGCCCCTTATTATTGGCTCCAGAATGCTTCATCAAAAAAACAAACAAAATGAAACTATACTTACTTTGCAGACTAGCCCACTTCATCATTGCATTTCCACCAGTATTATGGCGCAGTCAGACGGCTGTATAAATTGTAATGCGATTCTCAGTCTGGCCGGCAGCTCTCCCAACCCAAATGTGACTGCTCTATATATTTCTATCTAGCTGTCTCTCTTGGGTAGGGAGATCCGCTGACCTTAACCCTATGGAGAATCTATGGAGTATTGTAAAGAGGAAGATGAGAGACACCAGACCCAACAATGCAGATGAGCTGAACGCTGCTATCAAAGCAACCTGGGCTTCCATAACACCTCAGCAGTGCCACAGGCTGATCGCCTCCATGCCACGCTGCATTGATGCAGTAGTTGATGCAAAAGGAGCCCCAACCAAGCACTGAGTGCATTTACTGAATATACATTTCAGTAGGCCAACATTTCGGATTTTAAAATAATTTTTCAAGCTGGTGTTATAAAGTATTCTAATTTACTGAGATAATGACTTTTGGGTTTTCATTGCCTGTAAGCTATAATCATCAACATTCACAGAAATAAGTGTAATGTTCTTCATTAATTATGTTCCTATTAGCATCTATAAAACATATGTTACGTTGCTGTAGTACTTACATCAGTTATGTGCTGTGTCTCCACAGATTCCGGCTTTCAGATCGTGCAGAATTAAGACTGTAAAGGCATGAAGGCTGTCACCGAGCAGTGCTAAACTGAATGCGAGGGGTCTCTGATATTGCCCAATTCTGTTATTTTAAAATCTTCAGACTGGAATCCTGCAATAATGCATTAAGGTTTAAAGGAGTCATCATTCGACCAAACCATCAAGTGCCTGCAGCAGTGAAACCATAAAGAAGCCAGACCAGAAGCCGTGGTGATTTTCCGAATACTGGTCCTGGTTGTCTCCACCATGGATTTCTTATATTCGTCCTGACAAGAGCACAACTGAAAACTGCTTCTATCCAAAAGGGAATTGCGAGACATCAGCGGCTGCTCTCCTCTGGGCTGTCTGCTCCAACAGGTGAGCTTTTCGCTATCACCGGAAATCCAAACCCTTCCTTCCAATTTGCGTGTAACCAACATTTCTTTATAGTATTTGGTTATGTACAAGCATTTGTTGCTTTTGTAGGGGGTGATCGTGTCCTGTAGCTAGTCCCCCATTTGTCGGGGAGGTCTTTCATTAGCACCAATTTTGCAATTGTATAAAAAGGAATATATCTATTTTCTTGGTATTTGCTCATTCTCTGCGTGTATTAAGGGGGTTGTCCACTACTAGGACAACCCATTTTGAACAAAATGTTTGGCCCCATAAAATAATAAAGTTTATACCCCCCTCCCATGCTGGCGCCGCTCCCACGCTGTCAGCACTCGCTCTCTTGGGGTTGTTGTGACAGGAGATGCCGGCGTTACTGCCCCCACCTTCGGACTTGAAGAGAAAGTCTGGGCTGCATCTGATCTCGGACTTCCTCTTCCTGCTCAGTTCGACAGGAGGCGCGGACAGCGACACCAGCGGTGATTGGGCTCCGGCATCACGTGTCACAACAACAGCACGGGAGACCATGTGCCGACACTGCGGGAACGGCGCTGGCACGGGAGGTAAGTATAAGCTTCATTATTTTATGGGGACCAAGAGTGGGGTATGAGAAGAAGTTGTCCAAGTAGTGGCCAACATCTTTGGGGGCATGCATGATGGAGTTGTTCGGGATGACTATTAACCATTTTGATCAGTACAGTTTGTGGTGTTATCCATGTCTACATGTAATGAGCAATTATTAAGTTTTCTACATAGTCTGGTATCCGGGGTGTCATATTATACTCTTATGATTTTAAACATACATTTTGAAGAATTGTAAAAAGTTATGTTCTTGGCACCATAAATTTAAAAGCTTAGGCCACTACTTTTTTATTGATTTTCCACAGTATAGAAATGACGGGGCTGCTGTGCCCCCCAGCTGATCAGATATTGATGGCCTATCCTTAGGCTGGGATCACATGACCGATTTTATTTTTCTTCTTCTTCTCATCCAAGAAAATCCGTCCAATTATGGTGATCAGAGTTTCTTGGATGTGGAGAAAAACCAAATACATGTAGAGTGTGTGCAGTCCAGTGTTTTCCACTGAACCATAGACAGTAACTGTCATCAGTGACGCTCGTTGCAGGGGCTGGGCTAGCCTTGCACCGTGACGCTCGTTGCAGGGGCTGGGCTAGCCTTGCACCGTGACGCTCGTTGCAGGGGCTGGGCTAGCCTTGCACCGTGACGCTCGTTGCAGGGGCTGGGCTAGCCTTGCACCGTGACGCTCGTTGCAGGGGCTGGGCTAGCCTTGCACCGTGACGCTCGTTGCAGGGGCTGGGCTAGCCTTGCACCGTGACGCTCGTTGCAGGGGCTGGGCTAGCCTTGCACCGTGACGCTCGTTGCAGGGGCTGGGCTAGCCTTGCACCGTGACGCTCGTTGCAGGGGCTGGGCTAGCCTTGCACCGTGACGCTCGTTGCAGGGGCTGGGCTAGCCTTGCACCGTGACGCTCGTTGCAGGGGCTGGGCTAGCCTTGCACCGTGACGCTCGTTGCAGGGGCTGGGCTAGCCTTGCACCGTGACGCTCGTTGCAGGGGCTGGGCTAGCCTTGCACAGTGACGCTCGTTGCAGGGGCTGGGCTAGCCTTGCACAGTGACGCTCGTTGTAGGGGCTGGGCTAGCCTTGCACAGTGACGCTCGTTGCAGGGTGTGGGATAGCCTTGCACAGTGACTCTCGTTGCAGGGGCTGGGCTAGCCTTGCACAGTGACGCTCGTTGCAGGGGCTGGGCTAGCCTTGCACAGTGACGCTCGTTGCAGGGGCTGGGCTAGCCTTGCACAGTGACGCTCGTTGCAGGGGCTGGGCTAGCCTTGCACAGTGACAGCACACTCTCTGTTGCAGGCTCAAGTCAGCAGTAACGAGCCAGCAACCCAGTGCGTTGTCAGAATACCCGGCGTGCAGAGCCCAGTGCCGTCACTGATCACTACATCCTCTTCCCCCTGATGACTCTTTATTTGGGTGTCTCCACATGCAGTAGAATTCTCTAACAAAGATCATCAAAAAGTTAATGGAAAAAAAAGCAAAACAGTTAGTATAGTTAGGGAAGGATATGGAATTTTTGATGCAAGTACAGTATATTAGAAAGTAGTTTAGATTATGGTGCTAAATAGGGATTTAGGATGAAAATTAATTTTCACTTTGGTCCACCCCTTAAGGAACTGTCCTGTATGACACCCATATGCCTTAATATGAGATGGAAGCGTCTTTGTGAATTATATATGATCATATACATTGGAAGGCTCATATTGAAGATGGCAGGATGAGACTTAGAAATTGGTGCAGCATTGTATGTTACGTTGCTGCCACCAGCTGCTAACTTCTGCTGACAATAGCGTTGGTAGCTGCAGGATCAGAAGTGGTGGTGCGGGTGCCTTGGGAACCCTAGGATGCCCAGACCTGCTGATGCTGGGCTTAGTGTTGCTGATGATGAAATGGAAATGCTTGGATTTATAGTTCTATATTTTTCGTTTATAAACCATGTTATTTTATTTTGAACCATCACAGTTAGTTTTGTATATATCTGTAGTCATATCTAGGTGTTCTTAAAGAACCACTCCAGCGGTTTTTTTTCCCAGCGCTTGAGTGGTGCTTTAAGCCCCCTGCCCCCGGTCATCTAGTCGCCCTCAGGCATCTTCACCATTTCTCTGCACCTCTCCGATCCTGTAGCGCTATCTTATGAGTGCAGCTTCTGACTGGCCGGAAGGTAGAAGCTACGTCACAAGCTCTCAATGCAAGTCTAAGACAGCCAGAACGAGGGTCTCATAGATTTGTATTGAAAAGTGACCTCCGGCGTGCCCCATAAAATACTGGAGCTGCAGGCAGGTGACTTTTTGTTGGAGATGGAGTGGAGCGACGCTGGAAAAGGATGAAGGCAGAAGCAGGTGAATATCAGACAGGGCAGTGGGATTACATTTAAAGCACCATTCCAGCGAGGCAATAAAAAATGCTGGAGTGGTGCTTTAAATCTGCCTGATTAGGCCAGGTATGTATTATTGGCATCATATTCCTTCTTCTACAACCTGTGCCTACTAGTACGTGTACATTGTTGTCACTACTTCACTAGTACTTGGAGTATGGCGGCCTCTTAGATATCTTATGATGCAAGAAGTGTGGGTTGTCTGGAAAGGCAGCTGCTTCTGCGAGGTTACCATCTAGTGCCATCCATGCTGTAGAAGGTTATTTTTGCACCTTCTGTTGTAGCAATGATGTCCACAGGGAATCCCATGTGTCATCTCTCTATTCTGGTTGTGTGAAATAAGCGGTCTGTTACTGAGTCGTTCCAGGAGGATGTGAGAGGCTGTGTATGTGGCCGCTGTCTCTATAAGGAAAGCTGTAATGTGTGGTGTACGTTCCTTCACAGTAGGAGAGCCCAGTCTGCTGAGGTTTCCTTTACCTGTCGGATGGAGCTGAAAGAACATACTTTTGGTGTCTGTATGGTGAATACGGGCCAATGGGAACCATACACTATGCGTCAAGAAAAGCTCCTGACATACAGTTAGGTCCAGAAGTATTTGGACAGCGAGCGAATCTTCGTGAATTGGGCTCTGTATGGCACTATTTGGGACCTGAAATGAAGCAACTGAGATGCAATTGATGTGTACACTTTCAGGTATAATTAAAGGGGTTGAACAAAAATATCATGTGAAACATTTAAGAATTGCAACCATACAAAAACCAGGGGCTCAAACGAAATTGTTCAAATTAACGTTACCATAAATAAAATGTTCATTTTTAATACTTTGTAGAGAATCCTATGCAGGCAATGACTGCCTGAAGTCCGGAAGCCATGGACGTCACCAGTCGCCGGGTTTGCTTCTTTGTGATGCTTTACCTGGCGTTCACTGCAGATGGCTTCACTTGTTGCTTGTTTGTGGGTCTTTCTGCCTTATGTTTTGTCTTAAAGGGAACCTGTCACCAGGTTTTGCCGATATAAGATGCGGCCACCGCCTTTCAGGGCTTATCTACAGTATTCTATAATCCTGTAGATAAGCCCCTGATCCAACCTGAAAAATAAGTTTTATTATACTCACTTGCAGGGCGGTCCGGTCCAATGGGTGTCGCAGGTCCGGGTCCGGCGCCCCCCATCTTCTTATGATCGCCGCCCTCCTGCTTGGTTCATGGCTCTCCAGCATCGCGCTCCTGCGCAGACGTACTTATCTGCCCTGTTGAGGGCAGAGCAAAGTACTGCAGCTTATGCCCTTAGGATTTCCTTCCCATTTGCCCTATTTATGCCACTGAGGTAACATAGTAACATAGTAACATAGTTAGTAAGGCAGAAAAAAGACATTTGTCCATCCAGTTCAGCCTATATTCCATCATAATAAATCCCCAAATCTACGTCCTTCTACAGAACCTAATAATTGTATGATACAATATTGTTCTGCTCCAGGAAGACATCCAGGCCTCTCTTGAACCCCTCGACTGAGTTCGCCATCACCACCTCCTCAGGCAAGCAATTCCAGATTCTCACTGCCCTAACAGTAAAGAATCCTCTTCTATGTTGGTGGAAAAACCTTCTCTCCTCCAGACGCAAAGAATGCCCCCTTGTGCCCGTCACCTTCCTTGGTATAAACAGATCCTCAGCGAGATATTTGTATTGTCCCCTTATATACTTATACATGGTTATTAGATCGCCCCTCAGTCGTCTTTTTTCTAGACTAAATAATCCTAATTTCGCTAATCTATCTGGGTATTGTAGTTCTCCCATCCCCTTTATTAATTTTGTTGCCCTCCTTTGTACTCTCTCTAGTTCCATTATATCCTTCCTGAGCACCGGTGCCCAAAACTGGACACAGTACTCCATGTGCGGTCTAACTAGGGATTTGTACAGAGGCAGTATAATGCTCTCATCATCCAGACCTCTTTTAATGCATCCCATGATCCTGTTTGCCTTGGCAGCTGCTGCCTGGCACTGGCTGCTCCAGGTAAGTTTATCATTAACTAGGATCCCCAAGTCCTTCTCCCTGTCAGATTTACCCAGTGGTTTCCCATTCAGTGTGTAATGGTGATATTGATTCCTTCTTCCCATGTGTATAACCTTACATTTATCATTGTTAAACCTCATCTGCCACCTTTCAGCCCAAGTTTCCAACTTATCCAGATCCATCTGTAGCAGAATACTATCTTCTCTTGTATTAACTGCTTTACATAGTTTTGTATCATCTGCAAATATCGATATTTTACTGTGTAAACCTGCTACCAGATCATTAATGAATATGTTGAAGAGAACAGGTCCCAATACTGACCCCTGCGGTACCCCACTGGTCACAGCGACCCAGTTAGAGACTATACCATTTATAACCACCCTCTGCTTTCTATCACTAAGCCAGTTACTAACCCATTTACACACATTTTCCCCCAGACCAAGCATTCTCATTTTGTGTACCAACCTCTTGTGCGGCACGGTATCAAACGCGTTGGAAAAATCGAGATATACCACGTCCAATGACTCACCGTGGTCCAGCCTATAGCTTACCTCTTCATAAAAACTGATTAGATTGGTTTGACAGGAGCGATTTCTCATAAACCCATGCTGATATGGAGTTAAACAGTTATTCTCATTGAGATAATCCAGAATAACATCCCTCAGAAACCCTTCAAATATTTTACCAACAATAGAGGTTAGACTTACTGGCCTATAATTTCCAGGTTCACTTTTAGAGCCCTTTTTGAATATTGGCACCACATTTGCTATGCGCCAGTCCTGCGGAACAGACCCTGTCGCTATAGAGTCCCTAAAAATAAGAAATAATGGTTTATCTATTACATTACTTAGTTCTCTTAGTACTCGTGGGTGTATGCCATCCGGACCCGGAGATTTATCTATTTTAATCTTATTTAGCCGGTTTCGCACCTCTTCTTGGGTTAGATTGGTGACCCTTAATATAGGGTTTTCATTGTTTCTTGGGATTTCACCTAGCATTTCATTTTCCACCGTGAATACCGTGGAGAAGAAGGTGTTTAATATGTTAGCTTTTTCCTCGTCATCTACAACCATTCTTTCCTCACTATTTTTTAAAGGGCCTACATTTTCAGTTTTTATTCTTTTACTATTGATATAGTTGAAGAACAGTTTGGGATTAGTTTTACTCTCCTTAGCAATGTGCTTCTCTGTTTCCTTTTTGGCAGCTTTAATTAGTTTTTTAGATAAAGTATTTTTCTCCCTATAGTTTTTTAGAGCTTCAATGGTGCCATCCTGCTTTAGTAGTGCAAATGCTTTCTTTTTACTGTTAATTGCCTGTCTTACCTCTTTGTTTAGCCACATTGGGTTTTTCCTATTTCTAGTCCTTTTATTCCCACAAGGTATAAACCGCTTACAGTGCCTATTTAGGATGTTCTTAAACATTTCCCATTTATTATCTGTATTCTTATTTCTGAGGATATTGTCCCAGTCTACCAGATTAAGGGCATCTCTAAGCTGGTCAAACTTTGCCTTCCTAAAGTTCAGTGTTTTTGCGACTCCCTGACAAGTCCCCCTAGTGAAAGACAGGTGAAACTGCACAATATTGTGGTCGCTATTTCCTAGATGCCCGACCACCTGCAGATTTGTTATTCTGTCAGGTCTATTAGATAGTATTAGGTCTAAAAGTGCTGCTCCTCTGGTTGGATTCTGCACCAATTGTAAAAGATAATTTTTCTTGGTTATTAGCAGAAACCTGTTGCCTTTATGGGTTTCACAGGTTTCTGTTTCCCAGTTAATATCCGGGTAGTTAAAGTCCCCCATAACCAGGACCTCATTATGGGTTGCAGCTTCATCTATCTGCTTTAGAAGTAGACTTTCCATGGTTTCTGTTATATTTGGGGGTTTGTAACAGACCCCAATGAGAATTTTGTTACCATTTTTCCCTCCATGAATTTCAACCCATATGGACTCGACATCCTCATTTCCTTCGCTAATATCCTCCCTTAAAGTGGACTTTAGACAAGACTTTACATAGAGACAAACCCCTCCTCCTCTCCGATTTTTACGATCCTTTCTAAACAGACTGTAACCCTGTAAGTTAACTGCCCAGTCATAGCTTTCATCTAACCATGTCTCGGTTATTCCCACTATGTCAAAGTTACCTGTAGATATTTCTGCTTCTAGTTCTTCCATCTTGTTTGTCAGGCTTCTGGCGTTTGCGAGCATGCAGTTTAGAGGATTTTGTTTTGTTCCAATCTCCTCGCTGTGGATTGTTTTAGAAATGTTCTTACCTCCCTTCTGAGTATGTTTTCCTGGGTCTTCTTTGTTCGAGTCTAATGTTTTTCTTCCCGTCCCCTCTTCTTCTAGTTTACTGAGGTGAATTGTTCTGTATGAAAAAACATAACCCAAACTGCTTTGTTGTTGCACAAATATAAGGCTACTTTCACACATCAGTTTTTTTGTTTCAGGCATAATCCAGCAAGTTTTGAAAAAAACGAATATTTTTTTTTTTTTTTTACACCGGATCCGTTTTTTTTCTCATGGAGTTGTATTAGCGCCAGATTGCGCTTGATGGCCACACATTTCATCCGTTTTTTTTCGGATCTGTCCAAATAGTCGTTTCCAGCGGACGGAGAAAATGTCCAGAGGAACTTTTTTTGTTCGGCGAAAAAAACCGCACAGTGACGGAGCCGGCCAAAAACGTATGATACGGAGATGTGAAACGATGAATCCGGCCTCCGGATCCGGTTTTCCATTAAAATCATGCACATTCTGGGGTCTCTCTCTCTCCTTGTTAAAAATCAAAAACTGGATCCGGCAGAAAAACGGATCCGTTGCATCAGTTTTTCCACTATTTACAAAGGATCCGTTTTTTGGAACATTAGCTGGATTCTGCCTGAAGCAAAAAAACCTGATGTGTGAAAGTAGCCTAATCCAGATTCACACACTGACCCGTTTGCTAGATTTCCATGTTACATTAAAAGCAGACCCGCTGCTCCCCCACCTCCCCTTCCGCAGCCAGAGCAGATACATCTGGTCTATAAGACACCCCCCTGTTTCCCTCCACATTTTTGGAGGAAAAAAGTGTGTCTTATAGTCAGAAAAATACGGTACTACATTTCCCTAAATCAGATTGTTGTGGCAAGTGCATCACACTTCTTATTGCTGTACTATATGAATAAGACTTCATGGTCTATGAAGCCATTTATAGCTTACAGGGCTTATGCAGGCTTTAAAAATGTCTTCTTTAACCTTAGGATGGACTATTCATATTAGGTCAGTGTGGGTCAGGCTCACCACAACCTAGCCCAGAACTTCTTAAACGTGGCCATGGTGCTGAGCAAGCTGCTGCTTTCACGTGAATAGGACAAGGCCACAGTACCAAGCACAGCCCCTACTTAGGGTATCCATTTTTAAAACTTGTATATCCCCTTTAATATGTTTGTTTTTTGCATTACATTAATTGGAATTAAACCCAATCCACAAATGTTTCCTTCTTGTACATAGCAATCCATCCAGTGCAGAGGTGACAGCTGAATTTTGGCTGCTGTGACATAAAGGTGTGGTGGGTAAGGTTCTGGTACCTGGGTTACATGCCAATAATCAGAACAGCTTGGTTCTAGTGCTGAGCTCACTCGAAAGGTTGCCTTGAAGGGGATTTTTTGCTGACTTCACACATCTGTGAAACACGGACCGTACTCTCATTACCTTTTTTGGTCGCTGCACTGTCACAAAAAATGCTCTAAAAAAATCAAATGCACCAAAAAAAAACCCCAATAATTATCACAGCCTGACATGCAAAAAACAAGCCCTCACACAGCTCAGTTGAAAGAACAATATCAAAATTATGGGTGTCAAAAAATCGTGATAAAAAACAAATTTTTTCATGCAAATGTCTGAATTTTTATTGATCACTAACGTAATAAAAAAAAACTTACAAATTTGATCACACTGACCTGCAGAATTGGTCAGTTTTACCAAAAAATGAACGCCTTAGGGTATGTGCTCAAGATCCGTAATTTCTGCGGGTTGGACGCTGCGTGCTTGCGCAGTGTCCAACCCGCAGCTTCCAGATGTTACAACCTAGTGGATGGGATTTCAAGAAATCCCGTGTCCACTATGCGTGCACAGACGCCCGTGGCTCAGCCACGGAGACTGACATGCAGCACGTCTTTCCAGACTGCAGCATGTCTTTTTCTCTTGGGGAAACACAAGCTACGTTTCACCCGTACAATATATTGGATGCGATGAATTTGCTCGGTTCAGTGATCACATGCGGAATCACCTGCGTTCAATAGCCGGCAGCGCTTTGGATGGAGTGGACATGTGCTGCGTCCAAAGCGCTGCCAATTCCTGAATGTATACACACACCCTTACAACAAAATAAAAAAAAATTAGGCAGAATTGCATTTTTCTTTTGTGATTTCACAACACTATATTTTTCAGTTCATTGAATGATAAAATGTATGACGTCATTCAAAACTGCAGCTCATTATGCAAAAAAACAAGACCTCATGCGATTATATTAACGAATAAATAAACTTATGTCCCTTTGAAGAAGGTGTGAGGTGGACAGAAGCTCCAAAATGAATAATGGCTGTGCCTGGAAGGGGTCAATGAATTGGCTGTTTCTGCTGCAATGGTAGGCCTTCAATATTAGGTGTACTATCTAGTCAATCACTATTCTTCTTTCCTCCTACAATTCACCCTTTCATTTTTTCCCTTTTGCAGAGACATTTAAGCACTGGGTAGAAACATACTAAGTCAGAACCCTCTGAAGGGGTTTCTGGAGTTTCGTAATCCAACAAAAGGTTGCATTATTAGCTTTAATGAACAAATCTCTGTATTGACAAAGACATAGTGGTAGCATTGTAGGAGTTCTTATTTCTGTGGAGTATTGTGCTACGAAGGGAAATGATGCTCATTGACCTTTATAATGTGCAGTATATGTTATTCTTTGTATTGCTGAAGAATGAATGAAAAAGCAGGAGACTTATGTTACCATTGGGAACAACGGAAAATTGTTATTGATGAAGGTCTCGTGTCTTTTCGTGTGATTCCCACTGTCTTCCGTAATGCTGGGCTTCTGCTACCTCTCGGTGCATTCACATTGGTTACATTGTACATGCACATAACACTTGTGCCTCATAATACCGCATGTAGTCGACAGGAAGAGGTTGTCCGGGAGAGGTGGAGATGGGCCCCTACTTGCTCTATCTAATGCACTGCAATAGGCACATCACCATGCAGTTACTGTTTCTGCTGCTTTTTTTTATTGGTTGTGATCTTTATGGTGCCTTCTGGCCTAGCCGACCAGAATTCTGTTGTACAGCACTAAACTTGTGCTACTTGGGCAATATATTCTTTTACACTCATGGAGTCCTGAGCCGTGATGTAAAACATCAAAATCTGCTTCAGTATCTTCTGAAGGTTGATGTTTTTGGAGGTTCTTCTTGTGCCAGGACAAATATTTTTCCCTCTGGAGTGGGGTCTAACTGGCCCCTAAGTCTAGAGTCATTTCTCCCCTACTGTTGCATTTATAGGGTGACATAGCTGCTCTTTAGTGTATCTAAATTGTATTTATGGAATTTTCTGATGATTATTATTTTCCTTTCCTGCTTCATGCCGTTAACAGATTATTTCATGTTTCTGTGTCTACCTATTTTTCGATCATGAATTCTTCGTTAACTTGAAAGTTATGTCACTCCCTGTTTAAAGTGGTTCTGTCACCACATTTTTTATTAAATAGATCTTAGTCCTGATAAGGATGCTGTGTTTACTTTAAAAATCCTTGTCAGAATGCCTTTATAATGCTTTGTGATAATCCTTTAACTCCATCTCCACCCACCTAGCCTGATTGACAGCTCCTCAGTGTCCCTCCTTCCTGCCCTTAGTGGAAATCTCACACTGCTCAGTACAAGCTGCAGCTGTCATTCAGGCTGAGTAGGCGAAGACTGAATACGGACATATTTCATTTTATAGCTGTACTCCTAAAATGCTCATCTTAATGATAGGATTATCCAGCCATCATGACTTGGGTTTTCAAAGTAAGTACACCAGCCTCATCAGACCTAAAACATCTGTCTAATGTATGCAGACTGTATTGTGACATCTGGTTGCAGATTTGCTTAAGTTTTAACTGATAAGGCTGTAAAATTTTTTATATTTATATATAACTTGTGTATGTATGTAAGTATGTATGTGTTTATATGTGTATGTGTGTATATATATATATATATATATATATATATATATATATATATATATATATATATATATATATATATATATATATATATATTATTCATAGTTTTCTGGAGCTTGTCTTTTTTTTTTTTTTTTTTTGCCTATTGTTGGCTTTTCTGAAACCTCAGATTTGAGCCTAGTAAGGGAGCAATTTTAGACATAAATTATTCAATCAGTGGAATATTACAGTGATCTGGCTATGGCCTCCCTCATCTAATGGCTTACGGTAATTTTGCAGGGTGTTTTGCTGATATTTTAGATGCTTATTGGGAAAGAGAAGATGGATGGAGATCCAGGCCCCAGAATAGGGGGGTCTGGTCCTGTGCTGGGTGTACCATATAACAGCCCCACTCCAGCATACACACATCCTGCGCCCGGTTTATGTTCTCCTAACAACAACCTCTTTTTGTGCAAATTGATTATTCATTCTGTCTTCTGTTTTTCATTTCTTTGCGATTCTCATCTTTCTTACTGACCAAGGGATCCAAAATTTTGCAAAATTTGGGTCTTGGATCTTGTTACTTTTAGGGGTATTCTGCTCAACATAAATGATCACTTACCCATTTTTTGATCACTTTGTTCAGCCCCTTTTGTCCAGTTTTAGGGCTGCTGTCCTGGTGATTGGTGGCAGGACTGGTTTTATGCGATGTACAATTTTCAGTGTAAAGCGTGTGTGATAATAAGCGCTTGTCCTTTCTTGTGTGTGACCACATCTAGCCATGCTTTCTCTGGATTTAGTCTAGGCAGTATATGGAGGCAGACGCCTGTGAGATTCCAGCTGGCTCCATATAGTGTACGTACCTAACCGGATCTGTTATTACTGGAGCACGGCCCATATTCAGGGAATTTTCTCTAATAAATGGCAGTTCATTGAGGAGTTTCTAATCTTATTCCCAGCTTTTCATACCCTTGTATGGAATTTTTCTTGTGGTCATTACTATCACTGAGAGTCTGTTATCATAGTCCTATCAAGTAAAATGCAGAGCTATCAATGCTATGTCTGCTTTAGACATCTCTTAGCCATAATGTCATTATTTTTATTTATTTTAATATTACATGGCCTCAGTCTGTTGGTTGTGAGTCCACAAGCTATCTATGACGGTGTCTTACACATTGAATGAGATGTAGATGCAATTATTGTGTGTCTCATAAGGCGACCATACATGTTAGACAGAACCTAGCTGAGCTCATTACTTATGGCAGGATCTTGTGACTATATAAAGTGTGTAGGATCCATCCGGTCTTTCCAATAATGGCAGATCTGAGGGGAAAATAATCAGGCATGTTGTTAGATTTCAATATGCCGCTTATTCCCCACAGAATAAAGGGCATGCATTTTAATTGTTGCGTCGGTATAAACAAGGACTGTCTTTCAATGTGCAGGGCAATCATAGGGTGTGTATAGATAAGAACACAGCAGCACATGTGCATGAATCTAGGCCATGTGAAAACACAAACAATTATTCAATATGAATTATACTTCTCAAAAATGTTTTTCATAAAGTTTAAAAATTTTTTTTTTCTTCATAAAACTTACAGTAATAGATGAATCGAAGATTCTTAGCGCATAAATTGGCCAATTCATGTGTGCCCATCAACTACGGCAAGGTGATCTCCCTCTGATGGGTCCTACTCTACCGTACATGCCACCCTTGGGCCACCAGCCTACAACTATGGACAAAACATGTCACTTTCGGGCTAAGCCTACAATTTCTGGGCAGGAAGAGCTGTTTTTTTATATGTGACATGAAATCAGAATAAACCTTTCCAGTTTTAGGTTAATTAGGATTGCAATAATTATTATTTGACAAATACCAGAAGAATGAGAGAGAATATTTTAAGGCATTTTTATTCCTTAATGCAAAGTCATCAGTTTGCATACATTTCATTAATATTTGGTATCATTGTCCTTAAACTGAATGACTTGGGTCAAACGTTTGGGATTTCCTTCCACAAGCTTCTCACAATAGTTGGTCAGAATTTGAACCCATTCCTCCTGACAAAACTGGTGTAACTGATCCAGGTTTGTAGGTCACCTTGCTCACACTGACATTTTTAGCTTTGCCCATAAATTTTCGATAGGATTGAGATCAGAGCTTTGTGATGGCCACTCCAAAACATTGACTTTGTTATGCTTAAGCCACTTTGTTACCATTTTGGCAGTATGCTTCGGGTCTTTGTCCATTTTTTAGACCCATTTCCGCCCAAGCTTTAACTTCCTGGCTGATGTCTTGAGATGTTGCTTCAGTATTGCCACATAATCTTCTTTTCTCATGATGCCATCTACCGTATATACTCGAGTATAAGCCGAGATTTTCAGCCCAAATTTTTGGGCTGAAAGTGCCCCCCCCCGGCTTATACTCGAGTCACGGTAGCGGTGGGGTCGGCGGGTGAGGGGGTGAGGGCGCTGAGGCATACTTACCTAGTCCCAGCGATCCTCGCGCTGTCCCTGCCGTCCCACGGGCTTCGGCGCTGCAGCTTCTTCCTCTCTTCAGCGGTCACGTGGGACCGCTCATTACAGAAATGAATAAGCGGCTCCACCTCCCATAGGGGCGGAGCCGCTTATTCATTTCTCTAATCAGCGGTGCCGGTGACCGCTGATAGAGAAAGAAGCTGCGGCACCGAAGACCAGGCAGAGGGACAGCGCGAGGATCGCCAGGACTAGGTGAGTATGTTATATTCACCTGTCCACGTTCCAGCCGCCGGGCGTCGCTCCATCTTCCCGGCGTCTCCATCTTCCCGGCGTCTGCACTCTGACTGTTCAGGTCAAAGGGCGCGATGACGCATACAGTGTGCGCGGCGCCCTCTGCCTGATCAGTCAGAGCAGAGACGCCGGGAAGATGGAGGCGCCGGAACGAGACGCCGGGAGCTGCAATCAAGGGAGGTGAGTATGTGTTTTTTTTTTTTATTGCAGCAGTAGCAGCGGCAGAACAGATTAATGTGGAGCATCTATGGGGCACAATGAACGGTGCAGAGCACCGTATATGGAGCACATCTATGGGGCACAATGAACGGTGCAGAGCACCGTATATGGAGTACATCTATGGGGCACAGTGAACGGTGCAGAGCACCGTATATGGAGCACATCTATGGGGCACAGTGAACGGTGCAGAGCACCGTATATGGAGCACATCTATGGGGCACAGTGAACGGTGCAGAGCACCGTATATGGAGCACATCTATGGGGCACAGTGAACGGTGCAGAGCACCGTATATGGAGCACATCTATGGGGCACAGTGAACGGTGCAGAGCACCGTATATGGAGCACATCTATGGGGCACAGTGAACGGTGCAGAGCACCGTATATGGCACAGCTATGGGGCACAGTGAACGGTGCAGAGCACCGTATATGGCACATCTATGGGGCACAGTGAACGGTGCAGAGCACCGTATATGGCACACCTATGGGGCACAGTGAACGGTGCAGAGCATCGTATATGGCACACCTATGGGGCACAGTGAACGGTGCAGAGCATCGTATATGGCACACCTATGGGGCACAGTGAACGGTGCAGAGTACCGTATATGGCACAGCTAGGGGGCACAATGAACGGTGCAGAGCACTGTATATGGCACAGCTATGGGGCACAGTGAACGGTGCAGAGCACTATATGGGGCACAGCTATGGGGAAATAATTATCTATTTTTATTTTTGAAATTCACCGGTAAATGCTGCATTTCCACCCTAGGCTTATACTCGAGTCAATAAGTTTTCCCAGTTTTTTGTGGCAAAATTAGGGGGGTCGGCTTATACTCGGGTCGGCTTATACTCGAGTATATACGGTATTTTGTGAAGTGCACCAATCCCTCCTGCAGCAAAACAACCCCACAACATGATGCTGCCACCCTTATGTTTCACAGATGTGATGGTGTTCTTAGGCTTCCAAGCTTCTCCTTTTTCCTCCAAAACGTAACGATGGTCATTATGCCCAAATAATTCAATTTTAGTTCCATCAGACCACAGGACATGTGTCCAAAAATAAAGATCTTTGTTCCTGTGTGCATTTGCAAAGATTAGTCTGGCTTTTTTTATGTTTCTTTTGCGGTAATAGCTTCTTCCTGGCAGAGTGGCCTTTCAGCCCACGTTGATATACAGTACTCGTTTCACTGTGGATATTGACACAATCTTACCAGGTTCCGCCATCATCTTCACGAGGTCTCTTGCTTTTGTCCTTGGGCTGATATGTACATGTCAGACCAAAGCACGTTCATCTCTGGGACACAGAACCCGTCTCCTTCCTGAGCGGTATGATGGCTGGACATTCCCAACTTGTTTGTACTTGCATATAATAGTTTGTACAGATGAGTGAGGCACCTTCAGTTATCTTTAATTTGTACCCAAGGAAGAGCCAGACTTATGCAAGTCCACAATTTTTTTCCAGATACCTTGGCTAATTTCTTGAGACTTTCCCATGATGCTACACAAAGAAGCAGTGTGTCTCAGGTGTGCATTAAAGTACATCCACAGGTGTGTCTCTAATTAACTCAGATGTTACCAAAAAACCTATCAGAAGCTTCCAAACACATGACATCATCATATGGACAGTCCAGAATTGTTTCAAGGCATAGTAATCTTAATGTATGTAAACTTTTGATTTTGCAGTAAGTAATAAAAATGCCTTAAAACATTTGCGAGCGAGAAAGGTTTATTCTGATTTTATTTCAGATATTGAGAAAAACATGCATGTGTATCTTTTTATATAGTGTATGTAAACTTCTGGTTTCAAGTGTGCGTGTATAATAATAGGTATGTTATAATTCAATGAATATTTTCAGGCAACCATTGGCTGCTTTCAGTATGAATGGATAGGAATTATATAGGCAGCCATACGCTAAAAGGGGATGTGTTACCAGTTGAAAAGTGACCAGTTTCTGCTCTTATTTTATTCTGGCTGCTCCCTGAGTATTCCGATTATTTCTTTTATATGAATTTGTTATTAGGTTCCAGAGATAAGGGCCTTTTTATATTTTTTTTGCAATTTTTTCTGGTCTTTACAAAGTGGTGGGGCCTACAGGGTAATTAGGCAGAGCAGCCAAAATATACGACCCCAGAGAATGTTTTGAGCCATGCCCCCTTATCTGTGAGCATGAAGTAAAAGGGCCATACCTCTGGAAACATATGACAGATGTCAAAGAAATAAAAAACAGAATATTCAGAGGAACAGTGGGAATAAAATAAATGCAAACATTTTCCACTTTTGACCTAGTGACAGGTTCTCTTTAATCTAAAATAGGTGTATTTTACCATCATTGATTTGTATACCTGACTGATGGATATCTGAGGATGGAACATTTATTTTTCTCAGTCGATTTTTATCTATCGCCTGAGAAGCGCACTCATAGGGAAATGCAAGGATATGATATTTCTGGAGATACAAATGGTTTTCCGTGGGGGAAAGTCATTTGTATGATATAAAATATCTTTTGTGTCATTCTTTCCCAGTGAACCCAGCAGCCACAGTCTGTGAATGTTCCTCAGATTAGGGGCGAGTGGAGAATTGCTAGCTGTAGATACAGGATTCGTACAATGGCCTCATTTGCGTGACAATTGACAATCACTTCTCTGAGCCAGAAATATGCTCCCAGCTTCTTCCCCTGCTCCTCATGTAAAGAGTGGGGGCATTCTGGAGGTAGTATGTGCTGGCGGGGGGCTGACTCACATTATTTAGCTATTGATATAAATGATTTCTATGACATGTAGGTTACATCCTTGGCCATTGCTATAAATGATTTCTATGACATGTAGGTTACATCCTTAGCCATTGATATAAATGACTAGATGGTGGCCCGATTCTAACGCATCGGGTATTCTAGAATATGCATGTCCACGTAGTATATTGCCTAACCACGTAGTATATTGCCCAGCCACGTAGTATATTGCCCAGCCACGTAGTATATTGCCCAGCCACGTAGTATATTGCCCAGCCACGTAGTATATTGCCCAGCCACGTAGTATATTGCACAGCGACGGAGTATATTGCCCAGCACAGAGCCACGTAGTATAGAGACTTAAAAAAAAACCAAACATATACTCACCTTCCGAAGGCCCGTTGAATGTCCTGCTATACTCACCATCCGCCGCCTTTCCCGCTCCTCGCCACGCTCCCGGGACCGCTCCATTGCAAGCGGCAGCTTCCGGTCCCAGGGCTGGTGTGAGCAAGACCTATGATGACGTCGCGGTCACATGACCGTGACGTCACGGCAGGTCCTTGTCGCACACCAGCCCTGGGACCGGAAGCTGCCACTTGCAATGGAGCCGTCCCGGGAGCGTGGCGAGGAGCTGGAAAGGCGGCGGATGGTGAGTATAGCAGGTTTTTTTTTACTATTTTTAGCATGACATATTTTTACTATTGATGCTGCATAGGCAGCATCAATAGTAAATAGTTGGGGACACACAGGGTTAATAGCAGCGGTAACGGAGTGCGTTACACCGCGGGCCGTTACCGCTGCCACTAACCCTGTGTGAGCGGTGAGCGGAGGGGATTATGGAGCGGGCGCCAGGAAGTGAGTGCAGGGAAGTAGGGGAGGGACTAATCGGACTTTGGCCGTCGCTGATTGGTCGCGGCAGCCATGACAGGCAGCTGCCGAGACCAATCAGCGAATGAATAACCGTGACAGAAGGACAGACAGACAGATGGAAGTACCCCTTAGACAATTATATAGTAGATTTCTATGACATGTAGGTTACATCCTTGGCCATTGATATGATTTCTATGACATGTAGGTTACATCCTTGGCCATTGATATGATTTCTATGACATGTAGGTTACATCCTTGGCCATTGATATGATTTCTATGACATGTAGGTTACATCCTTGGCCATTGATATGATTTCTATGACATGTAGGTTACATCCTTGGCCATTGATATGATTTCTATGACATGTAGGTTACATCCTTGGCCATTGATATGATTTCTATGACATGTAGGTTACATCCTTGGCCATTGATATGATTTCTATGACATGTAGGTT
Organism: Ranitomeya imitator; assembly: GCF_032444005.1. Taxonomy (NCBI): domain Eukaryota; kingdom Metazoa; phylum Chordata; class Amphibia; order Anura; family Dendrobatidae; genus Ranitomeya; species Ranitomeya imitator. The sequence goes on along the minus strand of NC_091282.1, from coordinate 1,043,921,369 downwards.
ACATCCTTGGCTATTGATATAAATGATTTCTATGACATGTAGGTTACATCCTTGGCCATTGATATGATTTCTATGACATGTAGGTTACATCCTTAGCCATTGATATAAATGATTTCTATGACATGTAGGTTACATCCTTGGCCATTGCTATAAATGATTTCTATGACATGTAGGTTACATCCTTGGCCATTGATATGATTTCTATGATATGTAGGTTACATCCTTGGCCATTGATATAAATGATTTCTATGACATGTAGGTTACATCCTTGGCCATTGATATGATTTCTATGACATGTAGGTTACATCCTTGGCCATTTCTATAAATGATTTCTATGACATGTAGGTTACATCCTTGGCCATTGATATGATTTCTATGACATGTAGGTTACATCTTTGGCCATTGATATAAATGATTTCTATGACACGTAGGTTACATCCTTGGCTATTGATATAAATGATTTCTATGACATGTAGGTTACATCCTTGGCCATTGATATGATTTCTATGATATGTAGGTTACATCCTTGGCCATTGATATAAATGATTTCTATGACATGTAGGTTACATCCTTGGCCATTGATATGATTTCTATGACATGTAGGTTACATCCTTGGCCATTGATATGATTTCTATGACATGTAGGTTACATCCTTGGCCATTGATATAAATGATTTCTATGACATGTAGGTTACATCCTTGGCCATTGATATGATTTCTATGACATGTAGGTTACATCCTTGGCCATTGATATAAATGATTTCTATGACATGTAGGTTACATCCTTGGCCATTGATATAAATGATTTCTATGACATGTAGGTTACATCCTTGGCTATTGATATAAATGATTTCTATGACATGTAGGTTACATCCTTGGCCATTGATATAAATGATTTCTATGACATGTAGGTTACATCCTTGGCCATTGATATAAATGATTTCTATGACATGTAGGTTACATCCTTGGCCATTGATATAAATGATTTCTATGACATGTAGGTTACATCCTTGGCCATTGATATAAATGATTTCTATGACATGTAGGTTATATCCTTGGCTATTGATATAAATGATTTCTATGACATGTAGGTTACATCCTTGGCCATTGATATAAATGATTTCCATGACATATAGGTTACATCCTTGGCCATTGATATGATTTCTATGACATGTAGGTTACATCCTTGGCCATTGATATGATTTCTATGACATGTAGGTTACATCCTTGGCCATTGATATGATTTCTATGACATGTAGGTTACATCCTTGCCCATTGATATGATTTCTATGACATGTAGGTTACATCCTTAGCCATTGATATAAATGATTTCTATGACATATTCATTAATGATCTGGTAGAAGGTTTACACAGTAAAATATCGATATTTGCAGATGATACAAAACTATGTAAAGCAGTTAATACAAGAGAAGATAGTATTCTGCTACAGATGGATCTGGATAAGTTGGAAACTTGGGCTGAAAGGTGGCAGATGAGGTTTAACAATGATAAATGTAAGGTTATACACATGGGAAGAAGGAATCAATATCACCATTACACACTGAATGGGAAACCACTGGGTAAATCTGACAGGGAGAAGGACTTGGGGATCCTAGTTAATGATAAACTTACCTGGAGCAGCCAGTGCCAGGCAGCAGCTGCCAAGGCAAACAGGATCATGGGATGCATTAAAAGAGGTCTGGATACACATGATGAGAGCATTATACTGCCTCTGTACAAATCCCTAGTTAGACCGCACATGGAGTACTGTGTCCAGTTTTGGGCACCGGTGCTCAGGAAGGATATAATGGAACTAGAGAGAGTACAAAGGAGGGCAACAAAATTAATAAAGAGGATGGGAGAACTACAATACCCAGATAGATTAGCAAAATTAGGATTATTTAGTCTAGAAAAAAGACGACTGAGGGGCGATCTAATAACCATGTATAAGTATATAAGGGGACAATACAAATATCTCGCTGAGGATCTGTTTATACCAAGGAAGGTGACGGGCACAAGGGGGCATTCTTTGCGTCTGGAGGAGAGAAGGTTTTTCCACTAACATAGAAGAGGATTCTTTACTGTTAGGGCAGTGAGAATCTGGAATTGCTTGCCTGAGGAGGTGGTGATGGCGAACTCAGTCGAGGGGTTCAAGAGAGGCCTGGATGTCTTCCTGGAGCAGAACAATATTGTATCATACAATTAGGTTCTGTAGAAGGACGTAGATCTGGGGATTTATTATGATGGAATATAGGCTGAACTGGATGGACAAATGTCTTTTTTCGGCCTTACTAACTATGTTACTATGTTACTATGTATGTTACATGTAGGTTACATCCTTGACCATTGATATGATTTCTATGACATGTAGGTTACATCCTTGGCCATTGATATGATTTCTATGACATGTAGGTTACATCCTTGGCCATTGATATGATTTCTATGACATGTAGGTTACATCTTTGGCTACTGCAATGCATAGATTGTAAATACAGGACTGTGTGGATGAGGAGACGACTTCCCTGCTGCAGTGATACCCTGTATTAGTGTCTGGTAAGTGAATCCTAATTGCGGATGTATCTGAGAGCTGAACAGTATGTTTTGTTACCCCTCCTCCCCCTTATGTCCTTATGGGACCTCTTTAAGGATATCTTTATAATACTAGTTGCATATACAGCATTTAGGTTACATTTTATTTTTACTTTTCATTTTTTCGAGTAATCTCCACCAAATGATTACGTAAAGGGTACATTAACCAGTGAAAATCTGGCTGCAGCCTCTGTATGGGCAGCAGGAGACACTCCGGTGTGCAGTATTCCCAGCATCTGTGCTAGCGAGGAGTGTGCATGGATATATAAATAATCAGTCCTGTGGCAGCGCTCCTGCAGTCTGTGTGTGCGGCAGATAACACTTCACTGGCACTGACTCCGTACCCTGATTTGCATTAACAGACCTAACGCTGCAGTGTGCATGGATTTATTCAGCCCATGCCTCCTTGATCTCATCAGCTATTCCAGTAGTGTATGCAGTACATTCATGTATGCCGCCTTGTAGCTGTTTTCCTAATTGGTATCATTGTTTGGAAGAGATGTACTGATGACGCCCGGAAATGTTGAGTTTTATCACTGACTGTGATCGTCATTAATTCTGCAATGCCAAAACACTATGGGGGGATATTAATGGTGGTATTGGGACATACGGAATTGGAGACGTTTCCCATGGCATCCAGTCTGTCTGTTTTCGTTTCCCAAGCAATAGGCGCTGAACATGTGAAATCCATGGTAAATCCACAGCAACATCTGCACGATACCTCATGGACGTGGCATAACCTGCCACACTTTGGCAGGCTGATTTTACGATGACTGATTGAGCTTTGGGCTGTTGTTCCCACCAGTCACCACAGGATTCTGGCAGCGGCTTCTCACCCACCAGCTACTGATGGGGTGTGGGCACGTTTATTAATTGTTGACCTAAACATACTTTTCGGGCTGCCTGGTTAGACCATCAAAGTGAATGGGAGTTGAGCTTCAGTGTCCGAGAACGACCATTACACAGTGCTGTCATAGTGTACACCCAGCTATCGATGGGGACGGGTTGCCAAGTGTCTTATATTGATGATGGTGCCATCAAAATGGATGTCTTCATCAACAACTTTAATTACTTATTCTTAAAGGGGTACTAACTTCTTAGACATTTATTGCAATTTTCCAAGATATGTCATAAATGTCTAATAAATGTAGATTCTACATCCTGGACGCCCAGTCTGTATCTCACCGTCACATTTTACAGCAGCCGTCAGAATTCCTTTTATCAGAATAAGGAAATGTATGCTGGTGAAATCTTCTCCGGGAGTGTCCTAATGTGCACTGTGAAGGAGTCATTGTTGTATTTCCCTCCGTCCGCACCTACTTTACCACGTATTGCAAAATCTCCTATTGGATTACATAGACGTTTTTGTGTGTGACTTGTCACTGCACGGAGTACCTTCCATACCTGCGCGTATATCACACCAGCTATCCATTGACCGCTCCATCACTGGTACAAGATCACAGATTGTCTACCTTTCTATCAGCGCAATGCCGAGCTTAAAGAGTAACAGTCATTCTAATTTTACTTTCATAACTCTCTAGTATAAATGAAAATAATAAACTTTATAATATATCTTATCCTAGACATCTGCTTCCTTCTCTGCAAAAATTGATCAGTCGTTATCAAAGTTGTCAGTTCTGAGGTAAAATCTGTAGTCAGTGAGGAGAGACTTTCCCATTACTGAGAGAGGAGATGGCAGGCGCTACTGATAATATTATATGTAGATAGGAGGGAGGCGCTCTGTTTGTGATTCCTCCCTCCTATCATGTACATAGAGTATAATATTATCAGTAGCACCTGCCATCTCCTGTCTCAGTAATGGAAAAGTCTCTGCTCACTGACTACAGAGTTTACCTCAGAATTGAGAACTTCCATTAGGGATGAGTGGGCCCGAACTTCCGGTACAAATGCCGAACAAATGGGCACGTTTCGCTCCGCTGGTAGTTCCTGAGGTATATGTCCACATGATGGGCAAACGCTCCTCTTTTTGGCTCTGTGCCATATTTAAATCACTCACACCCTCTGCCCAGACATTCCCCCCCGAAGAAGCAGGGCGAAACGTGCGCGGGCAGAGGGACAGGACTCAGTCATTAATTCACCACGCTGCCAGGATCCAGGAAATGGCTTCTTGACCTGCCTTTTGGTATACTGGGCCTTGTAGATTCTAAGTAAGTCTGGAGGACGTTCTGTTTAAACCCACAAGTTTTTCTGGCTTCCTAATAGGGTATTTTTTTTACTGTTTGGCTCTATATGGCTACACATACTATTGGTTGGAGATACCAGTTAAGATACTTGAAATATAATGCTTGATGTTCAGCTCCGCTCTTTGTAAAACAATTATGTATATGCGATAATACCATTTATAAACTATTTATGTATTAAAGGTTGTAGGGAAGGTATTTTTTTGGATTATAGCACATTATCCTGTTTAGTCTGGGTGTAAGCACTTCCTTTTTGATTCCACAGGTTTTGATCATGCTATTTAGGCCCCTTTCACACATCAGTTTTTTGCCATCAGTCGCAATCTGTTGAATTTTGAAAAAAAACCGATCCAGCGACTGATGCCGCCGGATCTGTTTTTTTTTCTCATAGACTTGTATTAGCGACGGATGGCCTCACGTTTCATCCGTCGTTCACCAGATCCATTGAGAATTGTTTGTCCAGCGGCCGTAGACATCGGACAAAGTAAAGTTTTTTTTGTCTACGTCCAAAAACGGATCTGTCGAAGTCCGTTGTTTGTTAGAATGGAAGCCTATGGGCGCCGGATCCATCAAATGACTTTTTTTTTTACTGAGCATGTTCCAATTTTTTTTTAGGATTCTTTATCCAGCCCCGTAGTCTGATCCATCAAAAAAACGGATCCGTCGCATCACTTTTTCACCGTCTGCGGCTGATCTGTTTTTTTTTTTTTTTTTAAACTCGACAGATTGCGATTGATGTAAAAAAAAAACTGATGTGTGAAAGGGGCGTTACCATGCATCAAATCTTTACTATTTTTAAGTCCTAAGTCCCTCCCTTCCTTTTTTTCTGCACCTTTCTTAAAGGTTTTATATGTATATTTTTTTTATTCAATAAAATTAATATGTTTTGCACCTTGATTTAGCTTCACTCCTTTATCCTTTTGGTGTTTCACTGACCTGAGATGCTGTGTTAAGGTACCGTCACATTAAGCGACGCTGCAGCGATCGCTGTGCACCGCTGTGCTTTACGGTCGGCCCTCACACGTGTCTTATTTTCACGTGTCTACTGATTTATGAAATAGAACTTAACACGACGGATACTCTTTACATTTAAGGGTTTTAAGCCCAAGAAACTCTTAATTTTTTTATTAATTTCTCTCTTTTCTTTCCCTTATACCTTTTCTTTTAGTGGAAAAGTACATTTCTAGAGTGTGTCTGTGCTGTCCTCCAGGAAATCAAGCAAGCTTTTGGGATGTCCATGTTTTTAAACGTGCTATTCTTGAGATAACTTCGACCACAATCCTCTCCTCCCATTTCCTAAGGTTTCCGCAATAAGCAGTAATGCTATATGTGACGTGCATCCACCAGGAAGTCCACGCTTTTGTAGTTTGGTGACAATTGAGTGTACAATCTGTCATCCATTACACCGTGACACCTGCTGATCGCTGGGGACGTAGAGTACCGTAATTGTAGCACTAGAATTGCAGCGAGGAATGGAAATTCTCAGTGGGCAGGTTCACACGGGTGTGAGAAAAATATTGATCAGAGTTTCGTTCAGAAAAGTGGAACTTTTTTTTTTCTCGTCATCCGTATTCAATCCATTTTTTTTCAGCAGCTATTAATCATTTGTAGAACCCTTTCCAGTTTCCTATGTTACAGTATTGCAATGTATCCATAAAAATCTGACGCTTTACTGTGGCTCTGTATGGCATCTGATTTTTTTTTTTTATTTTTTATGCACATATAGACTTGAATTGGTGAGTTTTGATTTACCGGTATGTAAGAAAATATTGCATGCTGCGATTATTATTTTTTTTTTCTTAACACACGCAAATTGGGTCATTAAAAAACAATTGCTCATCTGCACTATCCCATTGAATAACATTGGTCTCAGTGCTGTCAGTTTTTTTTCACAGACAGCACTTAGATCAAAATTAGTCGTGTGAACAAGCCCTAAGAAAAGTGATCCTTAAAGGATTGTATACTTATAAAGCCAAAACACGGGTAGGACTCGCCCTTCCCCTGTCTAGTACACGATCTCTGGCAGTACAGGTGAGGACTGTGATTTCCAAGTTTCACTCCTTTGTTACTACTTTTCTAAAGTAGAAAACCCTTTTAAATGTGATTTGGCGATGATTTGTGCACTGCAGTAGTGGCAGACCATGGGCTCTATGCTGGCCCCAGGTGCTCATTCTGCAGCTGCCGGCTCCCAATTGTTGTTTGGGGGACACATGTGTTTGATCAGGTGTTAGATTATTGGGACCCCCACCAATATATCTGATTGGGTCTGTACCTGGCTCTGTTCTCAAGGCTCAGGACTGTGTGCAGTTAACATGTAATTCCTGCTAATCACTAGAGGGGTGAAAAGATCTTTTTAGGTTTCACTGTGTTTTGCGAATAAGTACAAATTGTTCATCTCAGTAATAAAATACGGTACTTATTTTACTGGGCTTCTCGATGCAAATGGACAATATGAATAATGGCTCATCAGGATTTGCTGTGGTTTTGACGCTGCAGAATTTCCGTATCTATTATGCAAATTTAACAGACACGCATTTACATTTTTTACACATGCAGATTTTTCTTGTTAATGCAAGTATATAGGGAAAATCCACATGCATACCCGCAAGAGATATTGGCGTGCTGTGGATCTGAAAAATGTGCCGCATGTCAGTTCCTGCAGCCGCAGGTGATCATACACGCAGTGCACATAGGATTTCTAGAAATCCCATCCACTATGCTGTAACATCTGGTTGCTGCATTTTTGGTGTTGCATAAATACGCGGAGTTAGAATTGCAGCAAATCCTAAACGGCGGAACGTACAATAAATGTGCAAACAACTCAGCATCTTACAGTCCCAGCAAAGTGGAAGTGATTGAGAAACATCTCATGCCCACTGTGCTTTTTCGTTACGCAACATAAACTGACCTGCGTTGTGATTTATTTAAAGCTGCAACGTGCCCATTTAAAAAAACAAATTTATTTATATCATGACATGCAAAAAGAGACAAAAAAACGCTGCATAAAAATGCAATAAAAACACCTTGAAAAAAAATGCAACTAACTTAATTTAGCGAATACCATCGGTACAGAAATGCTACAGAAAATCTGAAACCTCAAAAATTTGGGAACATAACTCTCTAAGGCTGGTTTCACATTTGCGTTTTTTGCCGCAGCGTTTGTACCGCATATTAACGCATGCGTCGTGTTTTCCTATATTTAACATTAAAAACGCATGCTTTTTTTTGTTTGCGTTTTGCTGCGTTTGACGACGCATGCGTCTTTTTGTCGCTTGCGGCTTGGCGCGGAAATGTAACATGTAGTAATTTCTAGAGGCGTCTATTTGCCGCAAGGAAACGCATGCGTTCGATTGCGCACGGATTGCGTCAAAAAAATACATTGCTGTCTATGTAAACGCATGCGTTTTTGAACGCATGCGTTTCAATAGAGAAAACAAGTCTAGACACTGATAAGCCACCCCCCACCATCAAGGTGATAAAGGGATCCAAACCCTAAAGGTACCTTCGCACATAACGATATCGTTAACGATATCGTTGCTTTTTGTGACGTAGCAACGATATCGTTAAGGAAATCGTTCTGTGTGACAGCGACCAACGATCAGGCCCCTGCTGGGAGATCGTTGGTCGCTGAGTAAAGTCCAGAACTTTATTTCGTCGCTGGACTCCCTGCAGACATCGCTGGATCGGCGTGTGTGACACCGATCCAGCGATGTCTTCACTGGTTACCAGGGTAAACATCGGGTTACTAAGCGCGGCCCTGCGCTTAGTAACCCAATGTTTACCCTGGTTACCAGCGTAAAAGTAAAAAAACAAACACTACATACTTACCTACCGCTGTCTGTCCCCGGCGCTCTGCTTCTCTGCACTCCTCCTGCACTGGCTGTGAGCGTCGGTCAGCCGGAAAGCAGAGCGGTGACGTCACCGCTCTGCTTTCCGGCCGCTGTGCTCACAGTCAGTGCAGGAGGAGTGCAGAGAAGCTGAGCGCCGGGGACAGACAGCGGTAGGTAAGTATGTAGTGTTTGTTTTTTTACTTTTACGCTGGTAACCAGGGTAAACATCGGGTTACTAAGCGCGGCCCTGCGCTTAGTAACTTGATGTTTACCCTGGTTACTGGGTACCTCGGGATCGTGGGTCGCTGGAGAGCTGTCTGTGTGACAGCTCTCCAGCGACCAAACAGCGACGCTGCAGCGATCGACATCGTTGTCGGTATCGCTGCAGCGTCGCTGAGTGTGAAGGTACCTTAACCCTAACCCTAAGCCACCATCAAGGTGATAAAGGGATCCAAACACTAAACACTAAACACTAGCCCTAGCCCTAACCCTAACCCTAATGGGAAAATGGAAATAAATACATTTTTTAATTTTTTCCCTAACTAAGGAGTTGATGAAGGGGGTTTGATTTCTATTTATAGGGGGTTTTCTAGTGGATTTTTATGATTGGCAGCTGTCACACACTGAAAGACGCTTTTTATTCCAAAAAATATTTTTTGCGTTACCACATTTTGAGAGCTACAATTTTTCCATATTTTGGTCCACAGAGTCATGTGAGGTCTTGTTTTTTGCGGGACGAGTTGACATTTTTATTGGTAACATTTTCAGGCGCATGACATTTTTGATTGCTTTTTATTCCAATTTTTGTGAAGCAGAATGAACAAAAACCAGTTATTCATGAATTTCTTTTGGGGGGCCATTTACACAGTTCCACGTTTCGTCATAATACACGCCCTCTGTAGTCCCATTGGCGGTGTCTGGATCTTGATTTTTCTCTTGTGGAATTTCTCATCATGCGTACCAAAAGCGCAAATGCAGGAAAGAACGCATGTAAACGCGACAACGCATGCGTCTAAAAATGCAGCGTTTGTACGCGTTTATATGTGTTTTTTTACCACTTGCGGATGCGTTTTAAACGCTGCGGATTTAAACGCAAATGTGAAACTAGCCTAACCTATGAATCTAGTCAGATGTTTGCAGATTTTTGCAGGCGGCACAGATTCACCCAGACTTGTCAAATCTTGATTTGAGTTGTAGATCAACGTTTTCAGTGCATATCTAGGAGTTTGTGAAATAATCGTTCTGCACTTGGACACCATCCATACAATCAGGGCTGTGGAGTTGGAGTCGGTATAAAATGGAGCGACTCCGATTCCTAAAGTATATAACAAATTGGGTTCAGTAGTTCTGTGTAGGATGTGCTGTAAATATTTTCATAAGAATGTTGGAAAGTTCTGAAATGTCCTATAAATGTCTGTCCTGTTCCTGATCTCAGGATCTCGCCTTTTAGATGAGATGAATCTGTGCTGCACTTTATGTACATGCTCAGTAGTGGCCAGTTCTGTGGAGCCATAGTTGAGATGAGTCTGAGCTGCACTTTATGTACATGCTCAGTAGTGACCAGTGCTGTGGAGCCATAGTTGAGATGAGTCTGAGCTGCACTTTATGTACATGCTCAGTAGTGACCAGTGCTGTGGAGCCATAGTTGAGATCAGTCTGAGCTGCACTTTACGACGTATGTACATGGTCAGTACTGAGGCATGTACGAGGGGTCAGAATCGCGGATTCGGAAGTCAGGGAAATTGAGTAGTCGGAGTTGGTGGTTTGGCTCTCCGACTCCACAGCCCTGCATACAATGTCCGTTTTTCACTGACTGATAGAAGAAGCTTGAGAAACCTTCACATATTTTTCTTTTTGGCATATGAAAAACTGATGATATAAAAATGACACTGTCCAGATGAAAATCTGATCATATTACTGATGAAACGTGAACCATTTCTTACAAGAAACATCCTGGACGTCTGAATGAGCCCTTATAGAGGGCTGGTGTGGTCTTCTGAAGGAGATGGTCTTTTGCAGAGGTTTTCAGGTTTGTTACTGGCATAAACCCTGGGTTTTATATAAACGAATCTGTCTGATTGTATCCGTCCTGTAAATGTTTTATTCATGAATGTATCTGCCCCTATGTAATAGTTTGTGACAGACGCCGTTCCTTCTGCTCCGTCTATGGAGCCTACTTGGGCTTTCCTTGTTGTCACGGGAAACAGTCTCTCTGAGCCAGGACGCGGGTGGATTATCATCATAATCATTAAAAAACAGATTGGAAATTGCAAATCTGTCTCTGATCAGTCCGTGTGTGCAGTGCCGGAGGTGAGAACATGGCATTGTGTTACACGGCTTCCTAAGGTAGGACATCTCTCAGAAGGAAGTAGTAACAAGCAGGTTCAGTAGTATGTGGCGGGGCAGTGTGGGATTTTTGGGTGTTGTTTTTTTCCTACCTAATTGTAGGTGCCAGAGTGAGCCCGTGGCCAGCAGACTGCCTCTGTGACTGGCCAGGCGGGCGAGCGTGCTGCTGTGTGCTGCTTGGTCAATAACCACAGTCTATAAATAAGTGCAGTTTACTGGAGCTCTGCAAATGTTATTGCACTGAAGATTGCAAAACAGATCTGTGAAGGTGACATCAGCACAATGTCTCTCCATGGGAGACTCAGAATACACTTTGACTTTCCTTCAAGAGTGAAATATCTGCTCCAATATCTTTAATTATCTGATATAGTCAACAGTATTTAGCACATTGTTAATGACTGGCCTGTAGCTCAAGTTGAAAATCCTCCATGATTTTCTCTTAGGCTACTTTCACACTAGCATCGGAATCTCCCCGTCGCAATGCGTCGGGGAGAGATTCCGATGCTAGCGTTTAGCGCATTGCACAATGGAGGCAGCGGATGCATTTCTCCGGCGCATCCGCTGCCCCATTGTAAGGTGCGGGGAGGTGGGGGCGGAGTTCCGGCCGCGCATGCGTGGCCGGAAAAAGCGGTCCGTCAGGAGCAAAAAAACGTTACATGTAGCGTTTTTTGCTCCCGACGGTCCGCAGAAGCACGACGCATCCGTCGCTCGACGGATGCGACGTGTGGTAATCCGTTGCAAATGCGTCGTCAATACAAGTCTATGGGGAAAAAACGCATCCTGCAAGCACTTTTGCAGGATGCGTTTTTTCTGCAAAACGACGCATTGTGACGGATTGTAGAAAACGCTAGTGGGAAAGTAGCCTTAAGAGAAAAGCTAGAGTAAAAATCTACATATTGAAGCAATAAGACTATGTTCACAGGTTGCTTTTTTATGCAGGCAAAACCTGCTCTCTTGGCGGTAAAGACATAAAAAAAGCAGGTTTTTCCGAGTTTGTCCCTTTTTTTGCAGTGTTTTTGGTGCATTTTTTAATGCAAATATTCAGCTGCGCTTTACAGCACCAGCGAAGTCTGAGATTTCAGAGATCTCAAGCACACAGCTTGGTTTCTTTTGTCCTCAGTACTTTGTGCTTTGCTTGGTTTTGCAGAATAGAGCATGTCACTTCTATCAGTGTTTTTTTTCAGCATTTTTCACCCACTAAAAGTAATGGGTTGTGAAAAAACGCAGGTATCAGGTTTTGCTGCGTTTTTTTGTGCCAAAACCTTATGAAGTAGAATATATATTTTTTTGCACTAAACATATCAGCATGTAGAAGAGACAAATGTAGCATGACAAAAACAACAAAAAAACACAAGGAAAAACCAGCAAAACCTGTTTTTTTTTTTTTGCAGATTTTTTTTTTCTATTGCCAAGATAGCAGGTTTTGCTACAGAAAAAAAAGCAGCAAAAACGCCACATGTGAACATAGCCCAGGGGTACGTCCATAAAATTAGTTGTGTTTTCTGTTCCAGATTTTTACACTTTATTGCAGATTTCATCCTATTCATTGTAAAGAGTGAAATCCACAGTGGGAATCTGCAGGAAGAATCGACATGGTGTGAATTTAAAAATCCGCCACGCTGGTTAGTTTTACAATTTTACACACTGACCAGTTTTAGGAAAGTGGTAAAACCTACAAAACTGGTAAAATCATAAGTAATTTACATGTATAAGTTTTCTTGTAATATGTATAAAATGTTGGGTCAAACATATCTGCAAATTCTAGACATGGCTGCAATCTGATGCTCTGTGGAGCACAGACTCTCATCCTGTAGACACGGAGAGTGCCGGCGGCATTTTGTTAGTTCATCTAAACTTGGCATTAGACCAGTTCCACACATCCGAGTTTTGGGCTGTGATGTACAGAGGACCTCTTTTCTCCTGGCCCGATTTGTACAGCTTCATAGGCATACATGAAGCTGTCGCGTTCAGATGAGGTGATCTGTGGCCAGTCCGTGTTCAGAATGTGACGCCCAGATGTGTGAATGCAGCATTAGGCCACGTTCAGTATTTGGTCAGTATTTCACATCAGTATATTTGTATAACAAAACCAGGAGTGGAACAATCATAGGGTAAATATAGAAACACGTCACCTCTTCTGCACTTCTCACCCACTCCTGGTTTTGTCTTTCAAATACTGATGTGAAATACTGACCAAATACTGAACGTGTGACCGTGGCCTAAGGCTGAGTTTAGACGCCCGTATTTTCAGTCGCTGTACCGTCTGTGTGCTCACCGGTCGGCACAATGATCCACCTGCCATGGTCTGACAGTGGTGTATGGAAGTTCAGGCTCTGCGGACAAGCACAGGGAGCTGCACACAGAGCCGGTCTCCTCCAGATGTGGAGACTAGGAGTCATCCGTCTGTTCAGGGTACACACATAGGTTATAGCTGTTCTGTAAGTTCATGTGTTGCCGATTAATAAATATTAATAAAATAGTAATGAGAATTAGATCATTACTGCATGTCCCATTCCTGTATATTGTTAAACTCGTCCTACATCTCTCCATGCATACACATATACCCATAGTCATTTAGTATTTCTTCAGAAATGGCGTCTTCCGAGGCCCGGGTCTTGGTCACACATGCTTTGATGTATCTGCCGCTGGCACAGGTGGCGAATGTTGTACATAGATGAGCAGTGGAGCGGCGCTGCCGATGATGGATGGCTCCCATTCTCCCTCACACCGTACGCCCCTGTGATCTGTCCTCAGTGTTAAATTGCTGAGGGCAGGAAACACTGTTCTTACGGTGTCACAGCAGAAGCCGCTTGTCTTGTAACATTTCCCATACGCTGCTGTCGTGGATTTTTTTTCTACTCTTCAGCACCATTTATATTTTCAGTTTTTTAAAAAAATATTAACGTGTATCTCTCTGGGCTTATTAGTGATAAATAATGAGTAATTAAAGACATGGAGTTATCGTACACAGAAGGACCCTGCTGGTAGGGGGATGGTAAAACTTCCCACCTTTCAGGACCCCCCTAAATAGTTATTTATCTTGTTCCTGGCAGTATCTATGGATGGAATATTGCTGTTTTCTGGTGTGTGATGTTGTCCTTTAATTGACTTTCATGGTCTCCCACCGCAGGAGAATAGAAAGTCTTTAAGGAGCCTATTAAGTTCAGATGAAAATGGACCAAGAACAAAACTTCATTCTTCGATGGCGCAAAACAAACCTCAGAATACATTGGCTAATATTGGATTTTTTTATCACCCGGTGATACACCCTGTGCTTGTGATTGGCCAGTCCAATGTGGCCGACCAAAGTTTTGAATAATAACGAAATTTCGACAGATGGTCATCAATTGAATGGAGTTAAATGTTCATTTATTTGAAACAATCAATGATCGTTCGTTATGGTCGAAATTGGCAATTTTGGGCAACTTTTACCTAATGTGCATGAGCTTCCTTCGTGTAATGGCATCTGGCACCTGTTTTAAAAGGATTACCTGTAGGTTATGGGTGACATTAAACCTCAGACGGATGACTAACTAGAGCACAGGAAACAATGGCATCACTTTCATGTGTCCCCCAAACACGGTATTGAGTCCCAGGAAGTAGGTAGATGCATGCCATTATAGCTTGTGTGATGGGTACCACTTGTGGGCACCTATCTTCATAACCTTGGTTTAAGGTATGTGTCAGGACCAAGGTTCTGATGGAAAAACCTACTGATTAGGATGATTTATCCAGTGCGGTTGTCCTCAATATACTGCCAGATTGCCCCATTTAGTGTGTTTTTGCATTTTAGAGACCCTGTACAAATGCAGCTTTTTCAGAACCTGATATCACAACCTGTAGTTCATTCCGGTGGCCAAAGGAAAAAATAAGTGTGTGATCATAGAAAGGCGCATGAATGCTGAAGAGCTTATTTCCCTGGAGGACCGCGCTGCTGCACCTGACATCAGGAAGCCGAGATCTCATTCTATTCTGCACTCTACACACCAGGAATATGGGATGAGGAACGCCGTCAGTACAAACCCATCCCCCTTTTATTTTGCTTTCATATCTTTATTTTGGTGATTGCTTTTTTTTTTGCCTATGCTTCACTGGGCTTAATATTATTATTATTTTTTTTTTATTTTGTTGCAAAAAAAAAAATAATGAAAACCTTTGCTGCTGGTTTTGATGTGGTTTGTTGGCCATCCCGTGTGTGTTAGTGCTGGTGTGTATTTCACATGATACTGGACATAGCAGAAGTAAATCCGAAATCCTGACCTGCTCAATTGCTGCCCCCCTCGGGGTTCTTGGATTTATCCCATTTAGTTTTTTTCTTAAGACTCTCCATTGCCCGTATCTCCGGTGTGTGTATCATTAGCCCTATGTATATACATCCTCTTAATCAATATTACAATAAAGTAGCTGACACACAGAATCCTGGTTGTAAATAATTGATTACAGACTTTTGCTCTTCATATTCCCTTCCTGCTTTAGGCATTTCTCCATGAGCTGTCTACCTTTTCAGCCAGCACATTTTAATGCACAATTTCTTTTTTTTTTTCACGTTTGCTGTTTTAAGGGAAAGTCCAGATCAGACTGAGTAGCTGCAGATTCTGCTTGTGGTATTATGGAATTTACGAGGGATTCTACCCCTGTTAGAGTGTGTGTGCGCAGCGTCCTTTTCATGGGGATTCCTCCTGAAAACGCGCCCCATAAAATGAGCATAATGCGCACCAGGGTCAAATCACTGTTGTTGGGCACACGTCCCGTGCTGTGTCACTTCTTCAAAGCTTCAGGGTTTGGAAATCATTCCGCGATTAAAAGACGTGACATGCTCGTTGTTTGACCAGCTTCCCTTACCACGTTACCCGTACTCTGTACTTATAATGGAGAGTGAAAGCCACCGGAGGAAAAGTGGCAGTAACACGAGTGAGAGTTGTTGTTTTCCTGACCGGCTTTGCTTGGGAAAATTCTGCTGCTGCACCAGCGATTAAAGAGATTGTCCACTTTTGGGAACAACTTTTTTTTTTTTCTTCTTTAAATGGGTGTTATTAAAAGCTTAGCAGCGTTTGCCTCCTGTAGCCACTGTATTACACTGTCTATTGCTTGCTGCAGAATGAGTTACCGGGGTTGGCCACATTATCTTTATTTTCACAGATGTGTTGGGGACGTGATTTTGTGGCACTTACTATTGTACAGGTATGGTTAGGGTCACACTAGGGTATAACACGGCAGAGTGCAATGTGATGCCTTATCAGATAGCACTCTGCCCAGTGTTATACAGGTCCTTCTCAAAAAATTAGCATATAGTGTTAAATTTCATTATTTACCATAATGTAATGATTACAATTAAACTTTCATAAATTATAGATTCATTATCCACCAACTGAAATTTGTCAGGTCTTTTATTGTTTTAATACTGATGATTTTGGCATACAACTCCTGATAACCCAAAAAACCTGTCTCAATAAATTAGCATATCAAGAAAAGGTTCTCTAAACGACCTATTACCCTAATCTTCTGAATCAACTAATTAACTCTAAACACATGCAAAAGATACCTGAGGCTTTTATAAACTCCCTGCCTGGTTCATTACTCAAAACCCCCATCATGGGTAAGACTAGCGACCTGACAGATGTCAAGAAGGCCATCATTGACACCCTCAAGCAAGAGGGTAAGACCCAGAAAGAAATTTCTCAACAAATAGGCTGTTCCCAGAGTGCTGTATCAAGGCACCTCAATGGTAAGTCTGTTGGAAGGAAACAATGTGGCAGAAAACGCTGTACAACGAGAAGAGGAGACCGGACCCTGAGGAAGATTGTGGAGAAGGACCGATTCCAGACCTTGGGGAACCTGAGGAAGCAGTGGACTGAGTCTGGTGTGGAAACATCCAGAGCCACCGTGCACAGGCGTGTGCAGGAAATGGGCTACAGGTGCCGCATTCCCCAGGTAAAGCCACTTTTGAAGCATAAACAGCGGCAGAGGCGCCTGACCTGGGCTACAGAGAAGCAGCACTGGACTGTTGCTAAGTGGTCCCAAGTACTTTTTTCTGATGAAAGCAAATTTTGCATGTCATTCGGAAATCAAGGTGCCAGAGGCTGGAGGAAGACTGGGGAGAAGGAAATGCCAAAATGCCTGAAGTCCAGTGTCAAGTACCCACAGTCAGTGATGGTGTGGGGTGCCATGTCAGCTGCTGGTGTTGGTCCACTGTGTTTCATCAAGGGCAGGGTCAATGCAGCTAGCTATCAGGAGATTTTGGAGCACTTCATGCTTCCATCGGCTGAAATGCTTTATGGAGATGAAGATTTCATTTTTCAGCACGACCTGGCACCTGCTCACAGTGCCAAAACCACTGGTAAATGGTTTACTGACCATGGTATTACTGTGCTCAATTGGCCTGCCAACTCTCCTGACCTGAACCCCATAGAGAATCTGTGGGATATTGTGAAGAGAAAGTTGAGAGACGCAAGACCCAACACTCTGGATGAGCTTAAGGCCGCTATTGAAGCATCCTGGGCCTCCATAACATCTCAGCAGTGTCACAGGCTGATTGCCTCCATGCCACGCCGCATTGAAGCAGTCATTTCTGCCAAAGGATTCCCGACCAAGTATTGAGTGCATAACTGAACATTATTATTTGATGGTTATTTTGTTTGTTATTAAAAAACACTTTTATTTGATTGGATGGGTGAAATATGCTAATTTATTGAGACAGGTTTTTTGGGTTATCAGGAGTTGTATGCCAAAATCATCAGTATTAAAACAATAAAAGACCTGACAAATTTCAGTTGGTGGATAATGAATCTATAATATATGAAAGTTTAATTGTAATCATTACATTATGGTAAATAATGAAATTTAACACTATATGCAAATTTTTTGAGAAGGACCTGTACTATGGAGAAGTTCAGATCGGCGATTATTTTCTCATGCTGATTCAGCATCTCATATCAGTGCAGTAGAATATACGCCGAGACAGGCAACGGAGGAGATGGAGAAATTACTTTCTCCGTCTGCTCCGCACCTGTGCTGCGATTTTCTCATTAGAGAGGCTTGGAGCATGACACTCAGCTCACGGTCACAGCAGAGCAGGATCCGAGGGTCTTTAGCATATCACATCCTACGCTCTACGCTAATGTGACCCCGGCCTGGGACTTGTTCTCCTCCTGCTCTTGCTAGTGCACCTTTCCTCACAGACTGCACAGCTCCTCCGGTCTATACAATGGCTGCTGGTGGATACCACGTGCACATACCATCATTATTTAGCAGGGATGAAGTCTGCGGTAAATGCACAGCAATATCTGCATCAATAACATTTGCAAAATCTTGCTCGACCCCCTTAAAACTTTCAGAAAAAGTCAATTTTTGCATTTTTCTTTTTAATTTTTACACATTATATAATGTCTTTTTTCTTTTGCTGGCATTTTAATGTACATTCTCTTGTGACCCAGAAACAGATGTCATATTTCACAGTCCGTATAAGGAACCCAGTGTCCGAACTTATTGTAGGTGTGATTGTAGATCTCCTGACCCGAACTTAGACTCCTAGTCATACATTAGTTTTGTGAGTTCGTATACAGATTTTGAAATACATCAGTTACAATCCAACCTTGCTGAAATATTACTACACGCAATAATTATAAAGGTGTTTTCCAGGCTTATAAGTACACGTGTGTCTGAATGATTACTAATTTATGCCACCATAGCACAGAAGTGGTTCCTTTTTATCACCTTGCCCAGCTGTGTGAGCCAACTTTAGGTTCGATGCTGTTAGGGCAAACTAGATGACTTTGCCAAACTAAGGGTATGTTCACACTGCATCTATTTCCTGTGTTTTTGAGCAGCTTTGCTTTTAACCCCTTCCCGACCCATGACGCCACGTAGGCGTCATGAAAGTCGGTGCCAATCCGACCCATGACGCCTATGTGGCGTCATGGAAAGATCGCGTCCCTGCAGATCGGGTGAAAAGGATAACTCCCATTTCACCCGATCTGCAGGGACAGGGGGAGTGGTAGTTTAGCCCAGGGGGGGTGGCTTCACCCCCCGTGGCTACGATCGCTCTGATTGGCTGTTGAAAGTGAAACTGCCAATCAGAGCAATTTGTAATATTTCACCTATTATAACTGGTGAAATATTACAATCCAGCCATGGCCGATGCTGCAATATCATCGGCCATGGCTGGAAACACTAATGTGCCCCCACCCCACCCCACCGATCGCCCCCCCAGCCCCCCGATCTGTTCGGTACACTGCTCCGGCTCCCCTCTGTCCTGTGCTCCGCTCCCCCCCGTGCTCTTGTCTGCTCCCCCCGTGCTTCAATCACCCCCCCGTGCTCCAATCACCCCCCCTGCACTCCGATCCACGCCCTCCGTGCTCCGTTCCACCCCCCGTGCTCCATTCCAGCCCCCCCGTGCTCCGTTCTACCCCCCCGTGCTCCGTTCCACCCCTCCCGCGCTCCGATTCACCCCCCCATGCTCCGATCCCCCCCCCGTGCTCCCCCACCACCCCATCATACTTACCGATCCTGCCGGGGTCCGTCCGTCTTCTCCCCGGGCGCCGCCATCTTCCAAAATGGCGGGCGTATGCGCATTGCGCCCGCCGAATCTGCCGGCCGGCAGATTCGTTCCAAAGTGCATTTTGATCACTGAGATAGATTATATCTCAGTGATCAAAATAAAAAAAAATAATAAATGACCCCCCCCCTTTGTCACCCCCATAGGCAGGGACAATAAAAAAATAAAGAATTTTTTTTCCCACTAATGTTAGAATAGGGTTAGGGCTAGGGGTAAGGTTAGGGGTAGGGGTAGAGTTAGGGTTAGGGGTAGGGTTAGGGCTAGGGTTAGGGGTAGGGTTAGGGGTAGGGTTTCGGTATGTGCACACGTATTCTGGTCCTCTGCGGATTTTTCCGCTGCGGATTTGATAAATCCGCAGTGCTAAACCGCTGCGGATTTATGGCGGATTTACCGCGTTTTTTCTGCGCATTTCACTGCGGTTTTACAACTGCGATTTTCTATTTGAGCAGTTGTAAAACCGCTGCGGAATCCGCACAAAGAAGTGACATGCTGCGGAATGTAAACCGCTGCGTTTCCGTGTAGTTCTTCCGCAGCATGTGTACAGCGATTTTTGTTTCCCATATGTTTACATTGAACTGTAAACTCATGGGAAACTGCTGCGGATCCGCAGCGTTTTCCGCAGCGTGTGCACATACCTTTAGAATTAGGCTATGTGCACACGGTGCGGATTTGGCTGCGGATCCGCAGTGGATTGGCCGCTGCGGATTCGCAGCAGTGTTCCATCAGGTGTACAGTACCGTGTAAACATATGGAAACCAAATCCGCTGTGCCCATGGTGCGGAAAATACCGCGCGGAAACGCTGCGTTGTATTTTCCGCAGCATGACAATTCTTTGTGCTGATTCCGCAGCGTTTTACACCTGTTCCTCAATAGGAATCCGCAGGTGAAATCCGCACAAAAAACACTGGAAATCCGCGGAAAATCCGCAGGTAAAACGCAGTGCCTTTTACCCACGGATTTTTCAAAAATGATGCTGAAAAATCTCACACGAATCCACAACGTGGGCACATAGCCTTAGGGTTAGGGTTGGAATTAGGGTTGTGGTTAGGGGTGTGTTGTGGTTAGGATTGTGATTAGGGTTATGGCTACAGTTGGGATTAGAGTTAGGGGTGTGTTGGGGTTAGTGTTGGAGGTAGAATTGAGGGGTTTCCACTGTTTAGGCACATCAGGGGTCTCCAAACGCAACATGGCGCCACCATTGATTCCAGCCAATCTCGTATTCAAAAAGTCAAATGGTGCTCCCTCAATTCCGAGCCCTGACGTGTGCCCAAACAGTGGTTTACCCCCACTTATGGGGTACCAGCATACTCAGGATAAACTGCGCAACAATTACTGGGGTCCAATTTCTCCTGTTACCCTTGTGAAAATAAAAAAATGCTTGCTAAAACATCATTTTTGAGGAAAGAAAAATGATTTATTATTTTCACGGCTCTACGTTGTAAACGTCTGTGAAGCACTTGGGGGTTCAAAGTGCTCACCACATATCTAGATAAGTTCCTTGGGGGGTCTAGTTTCTAAAATGGGGTCACTTGTGGGGGGTTTCTACTGTTTAGGCACACCAGGGGCTCTGCAAACGCAACGTGACGCCCGCAGAGCATTCCATCAAAGTCTGCATTTCAAAACGTCACTACTTCAATTCCGAGCCCCGGCATGTGCCCAAACAGTAGTTTACCCCCACATATGGGGTATCACCGTACTCAGGAGAAACTGGACAACAAATATTGGGGTCAAATTTCTCCTGTTACCCTTGGGAAAATTAAAAAATTCTGGGCTAAATAATTATTCTTGAGGAAAGAAAACGTATTTATTATTTTCACGGCTCTGCATTATAAACTTCTGTGAAGCACTTGGGGGTTCAAAGTGCTCACCACACATCTAGATAAGTTCCTTTCGGGGTCTAGTTAACAAAATGGGGTCACTTGTGGGGGGTTTCTACTGTTAAGCCACATCAGGGGCTCTGCAAACGCAACGTGACGCCCACAGAGCATTCCATCAAAGTCTGCATTTCAAAACGTCACTACTTCACTTCCAAACCCGGCATGTGCCCAAACAGTGGTTTACCCCCACATATGGGGTATCAGCGTACTCAGGAGAAACTGGACAACAACTTTTGGGGTCAAATTTCTCCTGATACCCTTGGGAAAATAAAAAATTGCAGGCTAAAAGATCATTTTTGAGAAAATAATTTTTTAATTTTATTTTCATGGCTCTGCGTTATAAACTTCTGTGAAGCACTTGGGGGTTCAAAGTCCTCACCACACATCTAGATTAGTTCCTTTGGTGGACTAGTTTCCAAAATGGGGTCATTTCTGGGGGATCTCCAAACGTGACATGGTGTCCGCTAATGATTGGAGCTAATTTTCCATTTAAAAAGCCAAATGGCGTGCCTTCCCTTCCGAGCCCTGCCGTGCGCCCAAACAGTGGTTTACCCCCACATATGGGCTATCAGCGTACTCAGGACAAACTGGATAAGAACATTTGGGGTCCAATTTCTCCTATTACCCTTGGCAAAATAGGAAATTCCAGGCTAAAAAATCATTTTCGAGGAAAGAAAAATTATTTTTTATTTTCATGGCTCTGCGTTATAAACTTCTGTGAAGCACCTGGGGGTTTAAAGTGCTCAATATGCATCTAGATAAGTTCCTTGGGGGGTCTAGTTTCCAAAATGGAGTCACTTGTGGGGGAGCGCCAATGTTTAGGCACACAGGAGCTTTCCAAACGCGACATGGTGTCCGCTAACGATGGAGCTAATTTTCCATTCAAAAAGTCAAATGGCACTCCTTCCCTTCCGAGGCTTGCCATGTGCCCAAACAGTGGTTTACCCCCCACATATGAGGTATCAGTGTACTCAGGAGAAATTGCCCAACAAATTTTAGGATCCATTTTATCCTGTTGCCCATGTGAAAATGAAAAAATTGAGGCTAAAAGAATTTTTTTGTGAAATTTTTCAATTTGTGAAGCACCTGGGGGTTCAAAGTGCTCACTATGCATCTAGATAAGTTCCCTGGGGCGTCTAGTTTCCAAAATGGGGTCACTTGTGGGGGAGCTCCAATTTTTAGGCACACGGGGGCTCTCCAAACGTGACATGGTGTCCGCTAAAGTGGAGCCAATTTTTGATTCAAAAAGTCAAATGGCGCTCCTTCCCTTCCAAGCCCTGCCGTGCACCCAAACAGTGGTTTACCCCCACATATGAGGTATCAGCGTACTCAGGACAAATTGGACAACAACTTACGTGGTTCAGTTTCTCCTTTTACCATTGGGAAAATAAAAAAATTGTTGCTAAAAGATAATTTTTGTGACTAAAAAGTTAAATGTTCATTTTTTCCTTCCATGTTGCTTCTGCTGCTGTGAAGCACCTGAAGGGTTAATAAACTTCTGGAATGTGGTTTTGAGTACCTTGAGGGGTGCAGTTTTTAGAATGGTGTCACTTTTGGGTATTTTCAGCCATATAGACCCCTCAAACTGACTTCAAATGTGAGGTGGTCCCTAAAAAAATGGTTTTGTAAATTTCGTTGTAAAAATGAGAAATCGCTGCTCAAATTTTAACCCTTATAACTTCCTAGCAAAAAAAAATTTTGTTTCCAAAATTGTGCTGATGTAAAGTAAACATGTGGGAAATGTTATTTATTAACTATTTTGTGTCACATAACTCTCTGATTTAGGCAAACTGAAGACCGCGCTCACGAGGTAGATTTAAGGTTTTTTATTGAAGCCTACGCGTTTCAAGAGCTTTCTTACTCTCTTCTTCAGGGCATATAATACATAGCACGGTACAGGGTGTATTTATACAAACAAAAGGAAGGGGAGGAGCGCCGAGGCGCATTATACTATAATACAAAATGCAAGATATAAATCGTAACATAAAATTATTTTGCACATTACTTTTTATAAACTAAAAACATTAATTAATATTGAAAATAAAAAACAACGTATATATATCTGACATTATATTTAAAAAAAAAAAAAAAAAACCTCCCTTAGAATCCGAGATAGTTATTGAAGAGAGGCTCAATGATTGTCACCACACTTCACTTAAAAAATTTTGTTAAGTCAAAGGATATCTGACATTACATTTAGCCCTTCAGGCTCAAGGGAATTCAAAGTGTATATCCAAAAAAGCTCTTTCTTATTAAGTGACTGTATGCGATTAGAGACATGTACAGGAACGTGATCAATAGGGTGAACACGAAATAGTGAAGGATTACACTTATGTGAAATACTGAAGTGTTGGGAAAGACCATGTTTTAGGTAACCTATTTTAATATTGTGTCGGCGGGAATTCATGCGGAGGTGAGGAGGTTGTATTGTCCTGCCAACATATATCTTGTTGCATGGACAAGTGATAATATAAATAACATAAGAAGTGGTACAAGTGAAATGGTAGCTGATTGGAAAGGGGTGAGGGAAGGAAGAATGTTTAAATGCTGTACTGGTATGGGCTATATTACCACAGCACAAACATTTTTTATGAAAACATTTGAAAATCCCTGGTTTTTGTGAAGCAGATAATTTTTTGCATTCATCAAATAGTCTACTTGGTGCCAGTTTATTTTTCAAACTGGGTGCTCTCCTAAAAATAATTTTAGGATGTTGCGGCACCAATTTTCCCAGAATATTATCCTCTCTCACTATATACCACAACTCATTAATAGATTTTTTAATGAATTTGTGGTCCGTGCTAAATGTGGTTAAAAAAACTACAGGTAAATTCTTCTGAGCTAGCTGCAATATCTGCTTTTTCTTTTTTTAGTAACATGTCTTGATTAAAATTCTTAAAAACATGCTCCAATTCTCTATACTCTTTTTCTTTTAACTCTCTGATTTAACAGAATAAAAATTCAAAATGTGAAAATTGCGAAATTTTCAAAATTTTCGCCAAATTTCCGTTTTTATCACAAATAAACGCATAATTTATTGACCTAAATTTACCACTAACATGAAGCCCAATATGTCACGAAAAAACAATCTCAGAACCGCTAGGATCCGTTGAAGCGTTCCTGAGTTATTACCTCATAAAGGGACACTGGTCAGAATTGCAAAAAACGGCAAGGTCTTTAAGGTCAAAATAGGCTGGGTCATGAAGGGGTTAAAAAAAAGCTCGACAAGTGCTTGCAAAATGCTCAAAAGAATCCTCCTATTATTTTTTTTTTTTAAATGGTAAAAATGACTTGCTCATACTTGTTCATATATTCCGTCTTTTGAGCGTCTTTTTAAATGCCGCAGACTTCCAAATATTCCTTGCTGGAGAATGGAAGGTGGATGTCACTTCTTTGAAGAGGCACCTGATGCAAAAAAAAACGTTTCAGGAAAGATTGCAAAATTGCTTGAAGAACATGTCAAAACCGCTGCAGAAAATGCTTGAAGAAACCGAAAACTCCTCAAAAAAACTCTGCAAAAAAAGGAGAATTTCTTCAAGAGGTTTTCGCTAGAACTCCTCGATTGTTGTTTTGTGTGACAATGTGCACAGGAGTTAAATATACCAAATACATTAACACTGCAACGGAAAGGTATGTGTTCATCACCAGCAGTAGAGAACTACTTTCAGTCATGGGCTACATTTCTATGTTAACTTAGGCCACTTTTGTGACATAAATCAAGATGAATTTGTTGGGCCATGCTCAGCCATGTCCTCCTGCCAAGCATCAGCACCTTTTTGAAAAACTGTCAAAGTTGTAATTTTTTGCACAGCTACCAGTTGCATCAAAATTTTGCCAAATTTTCAACAGTTTTAAAGTACTTTTCTGTCTCAAACTACGGTAATTTATCAACTGTGCCCAACTGTACCCACTGTCCATATTTCCAGTTGTCTGCATGCTTCTCTACACTTTGTAAATGCTGTAGTTACTCCTTTCTGTGCAGGTAGTTTTTGTTCCTAGACTACATTATTACTGCCAAGCATGTGAAACACAATCCCTTCTGAGACTAGAAAAGAGAGTGGGAGCCAGGAAGTAGTGGAGGTAAGAGCCAACTATGGGAGGGAAAATGGTCACATGTTTAGTGTAATGGACGTTGCAGAAGAAACCTGGTCAAGTGTCTTTATGAGAGACTGACTTACCAAAGCTATTTAGCTACAGACAATACATTGGTAAGTTAATGGAAAACCTATTCAATTGAGGCGATTGTATTTTTTGTCTGAACACTTTGTTCATAAACAATATTTTTGCTGTATATTAATTTGACAACCTGAATCTTGGGATTTGCCCAGCATTGTTTTATGGTTTGGCATTGGCTACCACACCTAATAGAAACTGTATGCTGTTACTAATACTTCTAATATTCTTTTTTTGTTTCTAGTCCATAAAACTAAATTATACTTAGGTTTTCTTCAGTAACTTAGAACCAAACTGGATTTTGGATGTTGCCTCTGTGTGTCTTCCAATTGACCAAGTGTGTGAGGCTACATGGTAAAGTTGAGCAAAATAATTTGCTGGAAGCCTGGCCCATGGGCCACTTTGGTAGTCCATGACCTGCGAACCTCCTACTACCTGTGGTATCCCCACGCCTCTTCTGATTAGCAGGTCCCTGTGACGTCATGCATGCGTCTCGCTGAAGTTTTCTGATATTGCCGTAAGCTATGGGCATGGGGCATCTTGCCAGCAGTCGGAGGTTGGCTGGGCTCAGGGCTGGGGGCGGTTGGACCTGACTCATGCATCTCTACTATGTAGGACCCAGCAAAGCGTAACTCAGGAAGACCAATGGGTGGTGGGTATAATTGTACTTGTGTCATGAAGTTCACACAGTATCGTCACAACTCTTCCTCTAGATACAGGGATTTACAATGTGGTCCCCTTTCTTTCAGATTAAATGTGTGTGGTGCCATGTGCGGAAAACCTGACAATATGGCCCGTTTGTTCTCTGTCTTGCCATAATGTGTGGTGTGCCAGATAACAGTGATCTGTGTGACCTTTGTGGTGGTTGATGGATGGATCTTTGTAGGAGTTGTGTTCCGGCACCTGTACACTTGTGCTTTCTGGATCACCCGCAGGTTCTCCAAGGCTCTTGGTCTGTATTCTCGCTATTTCTGTTGCTCTGAGATGAGCATATATGGAAGTGGTCATGTTTGATACGTGACCCTTGCCCCGTAATACACCGCATTTACATTGGTTCTCATGGCTCCTGCCGCCGGATAGAAAACATCAGCCCCATCTCTGCTCAGTGATGCAACGTGACCATCATAAGCCTTTCCAAACAGATGAAGCCAGCTGCTGCTCCTAAGAAGTTGGTTAACCGGCTCCTCATATCCAAGTTATTTCACCTGGTATTACTTTAAATTTTCCACACAATCGGCACTTTTCCTGAGCAGCCCCTGTAGAAGCAGCTCAGGGAAGCGAAGGAGAGAAAGCCAAGTCCTTGGCAAAAGCAGCTGAAGTGCATCTGCAGATGAATGACGATTTAACATTCTGTGCAGCAGACAGTACCTCCGGCAGGCGAGTAAAAGGTTACTGCATTATTTTGCTTGTTTGCAACCAGAGTGCCAATTGCCAGAGTGCTTCAGTCCTTCATTACCTCTGCCGGCCCTGGTTATAGCTCCTCTGAAGACAGAAATGAGCTCACATTTTAATATCAAAAGGGCACAGCAAGGTGATGGAAGGGGAAGGGGGGATTTTCTTGCAATTTGCTTGGATCAAATCATGATGGCTATTTATCTTGGCCGCTTACATTCCATTTTTTTATTGTTCACCCTAATCTTTGGCGCGCAGCCTTGGGTCATCTCGTATGCAATGCGCAAATTCCTTTTTATGTGTAAATATTAAAGCTGCTGCCCGAGAGGATATGCACTGATGTAAAATAGCCATAAGACGACGTGCTCCTTTAAATAGCAGCTTTCCAGGTAAGGAGTGTAGGCATGACGGTGTAAGTGCTGGCTGCGTGCTTGCATATTGCTGCTGATGTATCTGAGATACTGAGGCCAGATCCTTGCTGCAGATTGATGTGAGGAGCCCAGGATCGTGCTCGCTCTGTGTAATTGGCAGGTCCCTTCTCCGCACCGGTGTCAGGAAAGGTCAATTGCTGTGATTGGCAAGCAGATGAACACATCTAGTAAAGCGCTGGCTGTTTTCTGGCTCCAGAAGGCTGTGTAAGCAGCAGCCCAGGTATCGAGCGGTTCCCGAGCAGGGTACTTGGGGACATCGGAGAGGGGTGTGGCATAGAGAGAACCATAACCAAAGGGGGAAACAGGTTGGCTAGGTTGCAGAGCGGTGACATGTGAACAGGACAGCCCGCGTGCCAGGACTCCGGCTATGTGTACTGTGTACAGGACTTCCAGAGGAATTGTGAAGAACTACAAAAAGCCTTACCTTCTCCGAGCCTTGATGCTTGGGTAACCCTACACTGAAAAGAGGATCAGCATCGTGCACGTTTAGAAAAGCACTATGGTGATTGGCGTCGCTTCCAACAAGCTCTAGTCGGTTGCTCCTTCTTTTTTTTTTTCCTCCTTTTCCGTTTTTCCTTCTCCTATTGATCTGAGTTAATTTCAGCCAGGGAGCTACGTAATGAGGCAGCCAGTTATCTGTGTGTGCATGTGGGACAACAGCAGTGGTTATTTCCTAAGGAAAGGACTCGTCTCCTGAGCAAGTCAATGTGTGGCTGTGGCTGCAGCATCATTTCTTCTTTAATGAAGAGGCTGGGCCGCTCGACCTGCTGCTCCGACTTGCTTTCTTGCAGCTATCCATCAGACCCTTTGCAGAGGCTCTCCTTCGAATGCCTTAGCCAGCCCAAGGTAACCATCCACATTTCTTTACTGCTAAAGGTCCAAGTTGGTATAACTGTATGTGATTGTATTGGCGTCCGGGGGCAGATGTCATGACCTTGTAGAAAGTATCCAATATCGTATACCCATCGCCAGGCTGGTAGCTCAGATCTGCTCTGCAGCGATTGATTTTGTAATCAGATCCTTGATTTACTGGATGACCAAAGATGTAGTAGGATGCTTGGGAAGAGTGCGCTCTCTAATGGATGCTTGCATTACTGTAGCTGGAGGACTTGGTCCTCTGTGGGGCCGTGGACCTCTCAGCGTTTTAAAATATTTATACTTTTCTTAGAAGAATATTATTGTTACTTTCTCATTTTGCAATTTTGTATTAAACCTTTTACCTTGAAAGGCAGAACTTTTTTTTAGCTTTTAGGCCGGTCAGTCGTGAAGGTAGTCCAGGAAGATTTGCTGATAATTTATAACTTGTACTGAGTTGGAGGATATGTTGACCCTATATTCTTAACACCTAATAGGTCCTTGGTATACTGCTGTAGGTTAAAGGGAATTTGTCATCAGGTTTTTGATATGTAATCTGAAGACAGCAGAAGATAGAGGCTGAGACACAAAATTCAGGGATGTGTCACTTGTCAAAGTGCGTGATGTTGTTTCCTAACTGAAGGATTTATCACTAAGATTAACATTACTGGGACTACACTAGTCCGGCAACGCCCCCTCCTGTGATAAGCAGCTCACTCTCTATTGACTTTGTACATGGAGAGCCTGGTGTGGGCGGGGTTAGCTTTCTCAGCTCTGCTTCATTCTAAGCCTACGTTCACAACAGGCATTTTTGCTGTGGTTTTTTTAGTGCAAATTTTCACCTACGTTTTCCAGTACCAGCATAGCCTATTACATATCAGAGATCTCATACACACACACACACACACACATTGATTTTTCTTGTCATAAGTATTTTGTGCTTTGCTGCATTTTTTGGACATAGAGCTTGTTACTTCTTTCAGTGTTTTTCAGTCATTGATTTGAATGGATGGTGAAAAAATGTTGAAAAAACGCACAAAAACAGGTATCATGTTTTGCTGCGTTTTTTTGGGGCCAAAACCTGATTCTATAGAATAAGGCTATGTGCACAGGTTGCGAATTTTCTGCGGATACGCAGCGTTTTTTACCGAGCAGAAAAGCTGCAGATCCAATTTAAATCAATGAAAAAAAAATGCTGTGCACATGGTGCGTAAATTCTGCGCGGAAACGCTGCGGATTAAAAGAAGGAGCATGTCACTTCTTTTGTGTGAATCTGTGTGTTTTTGTACCCATTCCATTATAGAAATCCGCAGGGGTAAAAACGCAAGAAATCCGCACAAAATCCACTGCAAATCCGCATAAAAAACGCATCAAATACGGACTTGCGTTTTCTGCCAAGAGATGCAGAATCCGCACAAAAAATTCCAGAGGCAAATCTGCAACTTGTGCACATTGCGTAAAACTTTTTTTTTTTTCAGCTTTAGGCTATGTGCACATGTTCAGGTTTTTTTCCGCTTTTTTTTGCGGTAAAAACGCTATAAAAACTCATTAAAAACGCATACATTATGCATCCTATCATTTAGAATGCATTCTGCATGTTTTGTGCACATGATAAAAAAAAGCAGCATGTTCATTAATTTTGCAGATTTTCTGCGTTTTTCCTGCTATTCTATGCATTTGGGAAAAAAAACTCGAAAACGCACCAAAAACGCGGTAAAATCACGGTAAAAAAACGCATGCGGATTTCTGGCAGAAATGTCCGGTTTTTGTCAGGAAAACTTCTGCAAGAAATTCTGACGTGTGCACATAGCCTTAAACTTTATCAGCATGCACAAGAGACAAATCTAAAATAAAAGTAAAAATGATGGAGAATTGACCCCATAACTGAGCGTATTTACACCATTGTATAATAACTGGGAATATCCCTTTAAAAAAAAAAAAAAGTTATATCTGCAGATTATTTTACCTTCTTTTTTTTTTTCCCTACGGTTGGATTTTTTTTTCAATTTTTGCAAAGTTGTTTCCACCAATCTCTCCCATCGGGAAACAATGTACAGTCTGAGTTCTGTCAACGCTGCAGTTTTTTACTTGGAACCAGAGGTGACTCCAGGTCACCAATCAGCTGCAACCTTAGAAGGAAGATAGACTTTTCAATGACTGTCCAATAATACGGAAAATCTGATGGTTCAGAACCTGTCCGGTCCCTTTTAGGCTGCATTCATTTATATCTTCAGTTTTAAAGCTGAAGTCTTAAACAGGTAAATTTTTACTTTTATTCTACTTCCACATATGTAGCAAATAGTTTATGTGTACCTGCCTGAAATCAGCTGGGCAAGGAGTTCGGCAAGCTGGAAAGCCCCCAAGACAAATGTTAGGGTATGTGCACACGAAGATGGGATGTCTGCGGATTTTTCTGCACCTGTTTTTTTAAATCCGCTGGTAAACCGCACTGCGGATTACCTACAGATTTACCGCGGTTTTTGTGTGGATTCCACCTGTGGTTTTACACCTGCGGATTCCTATTATGGAGCAGGTGTAAAACCACAGTGGAATCCGTACAAAGAATTGACATGCTGCGGAATAAACAACGCAGTGTTTGAGCGCGTATTTTTCCGCAGCATGTTCACTGCGGATTTTGTTTTCCATAGGTTTACATGGTACTGTAAACTCATGGAAAACCGCTGCGGATCCGCAGCAAAATCCTCACCGTGTGCACATACCTTTTTAGGATTTGTTTCAGCCTTGTGGTATTGTGCTTTGGGGTAGTGTGGTGCCACCTGCAGGTCATTTTTCCTTACTGCAGGTCTATGAAAATTAATGCTTAAAATGTATTTTGTAATCACATCATGGATGTGTGGCTTGTTTGGCTATTTTCTTGCTGAAGGGGCAAGTTTACCTTTTAAATGGTGTATCATTTGTGTGTGTGTGTGGGTGTAGTATGAACGGAGATACAAAGGAATCACCGAAAAAGAGTGTTTTTAAAATATAGAAGGATATATATATATAAAATCTATACTTACTATTGCAAGGATTTGAATCTTTTTGGGGTACTCCGTTATCTTTCCTTGCTTTCTTTTCTCTCCATGCTGAAGCGGCTGTTTTATCTGCCTTGTTCATGCTCTTGGAGTCACTTATTTGAACTGCAGGTCTATAAAATTTCCAAACTCCCCTGTGAGCTTATATACCCACCTCCCCCACGCTCATACACGACCTGCGAACGCTCCTGTCTGAGCATGGTGAAGAGTAGAGAAACTCACAGTGAGTGCAGATATTTGCTAGACCTGCAGTTCAAGGCAGCCACTTTAAGTGAAAGAACAAGGCGTTTGTGTCAGCCCTCTCAGTGTGCTGGAAGTCAGCAAAATGAAGGTAATGGAGTAGATTAGAAAGACACGTTTGCAAAGATCGGTCAATAAGGAAATAAGAAAAAAAAAAAAAAAGTTTAGTTTCTCTTTAAATCTTAGGCTATGTGCCCACGATCAGGATGTAGCAGTGTATTGGACAGAGCGTATTTTTGCTGCATCTAAAGCACCATGTTCTAATCACGCAGGTAAATGAGCGTGTGTTCAGTTAGCCAAGCAGATTTACAGCACCTAATGCGTCTCCGCTGCAGATAATTGACATGATATGACTTGTAATCCCGCACCGCGGGTGAGTTTGCGCAGCTTCAGTAGGAGCACAATGGACGTATCTACTATATAATTGTCTAAGGGTCACTTCCGTCTTTCTGTCCTTCTGTCTGCCCTTCTTTCTGTCAAGGATATTCATTGGTTGTGGCCTCTGTCATGGAATCCAAGTCGCTGATTGGTCTCTTCAGCTGCCTTTCATTGCTGCCGCGACCAATCAGCGACGGGCACAGTCCGGCGGAAAAATGGCCGCTCCTTCCTCCCCGCAGTCAGTGCCCGCTCCGTACTCCCCTCCAGTCAGCGCTCACACAGGGTTAATGGCAGCCTTGACCGCGGTGTAACGCACTTGGTTAATGCTGCTATTAACCTTGTGTGACCAACTTTTTACTATTCATGCTGCCTATGCAGCATGAATAGTAAAAAGATCTAATGTTAACAATAATACAAAAAATAAAAAATAGTTACATACTCACCTTCCGGAGCCCCCGGATCGAAGCGGCCAGTTACTGATGCTCCTCGCGACACCCCGGTGACCGCTCCATGCATTGCCGTCTCACGAGATGATGACGTGCGGTCTCGCGAGACCTGTGCTGTGCTGTATACTACGTGACTGGGCAGTATACTACGTGGCTCTGTGCTGTATACTATGTGGCTGGGCAATATACTATGTGGCTGGGCAATATACTATGTGGCTGGGCAATATACTCTGTGGCTGGGCAATATACTCTGTGGCTGGGCAATATACTCTGTGGCTGGGCAATATACTATGTGGCTGGGCAATATACTCTGTGGCTGGGCAATATACTCTGTGGCTGGGCAATATACTCTGTGGCTGGGCAATATACTACGTGGCTGGGCAATATACTACGTGGCTGGGCAGTATACTACGTGGCTGGGCAGTATACTACGTGGCTGGGCAGTATACTACGTGACTGGACAATATACTACGTGGTTGGGCAATATACTGATGTTCGTCCTTCGTTTTCGAAGATGACCATGACTTCAGGGTTAGAAGAGAATTAGTAGTTATGGGTCCGGAGGTGGCTGATGAGTGCAATCTGGGCCCTGAAGGTTTGCCCACATACTTGACATAAGGAAGCAGATGTGGTCAGTACACCAGATTCTACTTGTGCCTTGCGTACAGAGCGCTTCCTTTTTGCGTCACAGATTTTCCTATCTTCAGCTGCACGTGCTCCTGAGGTGATCCTGCCCCGCCAACCTGGATGATCCAGGGCAAGCTCTTCCCATTCATTGGTGTTGACTTCCAGGTTTTTGAGACTTAAGGCAGTCTTTATAGTGCTTCTTCTGCCCCCCCAACTGCTCGCTTTCTTTGGCACAGTTCTCCGCACAGCAGTTGTTTCGGTAGTCGGTTGTCAGGCGTTCTGACCACATGTCCAGCCCACCTGGCTTGGACTTTCAGCAGGAGAGTGTAAACGCTGCAGACCCCAGTTTGTTCCAGAATTGCCGTGTCCGGGACATTGTCTTGCCACCTGATGTGGAGGAGTCTGCGAAGGCAACTCATGTGGAAATGATTAAGCTGTTTGGCATGCCGGCTGTACACTGTCCAGGTCTCGCTAGCATAGAGAAGTTTGGTGAGGACCACTGCGCAGTAGACCTTCAGCTTGGTGGTAAGGCTCAGTCCCCTTCATTCCCAGACGTTCATACGCAGTCTCCCAAAGGCGGCACTGGCTTTGGCGATTCTGTTATTAACCTCAGCGTCTATGGTTACTTCACGGGAAAGTGTGCTACCTAACTAGGTGAAGTTATCGACTGCTTTGAGGTTTTGCTCCTTCACCGTGATACGTGGCTCCTTGTACAGTTTTCCTGGAACCGGTTGATACATGACTTCGGTTTTTCTAATGTTGATCTCGAGACCAAAACTGTCGCAAGATTGCGAAAAACAGTCCATTTGATTCTGCATCTGCAGTTCTGTGCTAGCGTTAAGTGCACAGTCATCAGCAAATAGTAATTCACGGATAACAGTCTCATGCACTTTCGTAACCGCCTTCAGGCGTTTTGGGTTGAATAGCTTGCTATCAGTCCTGTACCTAACCTGGATTCCATCTTCACAGTTGTTGAAGGCATCATTTAACATTGCAGAGAACAGCATACTGAACATGGTTGGAGCAAGCACACAGCCTTGTTTTACGCCGTTTGTTACTGGGAAAGCCTCAGATACGTCTCCATCGTTCAGAACCTTCACCATCATGCCATCATGGAACTGCCGGATGACTGAGATGAACTAGCTCGGGCAGCCGAATTTTGCCATGATCTTCCACAGGCCGTCTCTACTAACTGTGTCAAAAGCCTTGGTCAAATCAACAAAAGTTACATAAAGGTCACAGTGTTTCTCCTGGCACTTTTCCTGAAGTTGACGTGTTGAAAAGACCATATCTACTGTTCCACGTTTAGCACGGAAACCACCCTGGTTTTCGGGGAATAGTCCTTGCCCAAGGTGATGTAAAAGGCGGTTGAGCAAGAGACGAGCCAATATCTTGCCCGCAGTCTATAAATCCCATCCACTGTAGTAGTGTATAATAGCCATGATCCGTCAAACTCAATCTGACAGGTGCCCCGCCCCCTATCAAAGTGTATCAAAGTGTGTAACCCCTCCCCTCCCCTTGTCTGACGGCTGGTATCCAGCTGTCCCTCCTTGTTTGATTTCCCCTTTTGATATAGTTTAATATAGTTTAATTTGTTGTAGTTTTGATATTATTCCCGTATTTTGTGGAATAACACATGTTTATAATTATAGCCTAGTCGTGTATTTATTTTACACGTGGTTTATAACACCTTTCTCATTTGTTTTATAATAGATTTTATACGTATCCCCGAGTTTGATTCTGTAAGCTTTTGTTTTATTCACAGTGTATTCATATAGTGGAGAACTTAAAGCTGTTTATATGTGTCTCTACTGAACACTATGGTGAACATTAACTAAATGTTTATTTTCCCAAACAGAGAATCTGCTGTGGGTATTTGCAGTGTATTCATATAGTGGAGAACTTAAAGCTGTCTATTTGTTTTTGTAAATGGTGAACACTAACTAAATGGTGAACATTATCTAAATTAGGTTAACTGCGGTTCAGAGGCTCATAACACCTAGGTCAATTTATAGCACCTAGGTCAAGCAATTGTTGTTGTATTTGCGTACCCCATAAATGTTTATTCTCACAAACAGAAAAGTTATTGTGTCCTGAAGATGGCATCTGAGGTTATTTGTTTTTTGTATTAGCTTTCTCAGAAAACAGCTGTGTTATCTGAGGGTCAGATATTTTTGTACAAACTCATGCTGTTTGGTGATCTTTGTGAAGCAGAACTTTGTTTTATAACACATTTGTCCCTGTATTGTACCTGAATTGATATTTGCTTTCTCTTTTATGTGTCCTGAAGATGGCATCTGCAAAGTTATTTGTTATCTACTGATGCCATTGCAAGTTGTGTTTATTCACATTGTAGCAGGTTTTATCCTTGTGGCTGCCTTATATACACAGAAGAGATATGCACCAATGTCACAACACAAGTTATAATATGAACCAATGTTACAACACAAGTAAGAAGCGGCGTGTTTTATACGAATAAAAACCAAAGACACGATATTGTAAAAAAAAAAAAAATTTAAAAGATTTATTTCTCACGATAAAACAAAATTGTTATCTACTGAGGCCATTGCAAGTTGTGTTTATTCACATTGTAGCAGGTTTTATCCTTGTGGCTGCCTTATATACACAGAAGAGATATGCACCAATGTCACAACACAAGTTATAATATGACCCACTGTTACAACACAAGTAAGAAGCGGCGTGTTTTATACGAATAAAAACCAAAGACACGATATTGTAAAAAAAAAAAAATTTAAAAGATTTATTTCTCACGATAAAACAACAGCTCAAATTTTAAGTTAGCTAACAGCATGATGCTGACAATACAGAATATAAAAAGTAAAAACATTAAAATAGTACAATGAACAATTACACTTCTTACAAAATAATTAATATAGAGTTACAAGGCGAGTACAGCATTTTAGCCAGTACATTCTTTACATCGTGAGCCACATGGTTTGCAGCATCGGTAGAGACCTTTTTTAGGTAGCAGAGTTCCACGTGTGGTACCTAATGACGGGGAATGTAAAGATTGAATTGTACGGGGAACCGCCGCTAACTTCAGCGGTGTAGATACAGAGCGTGTCTCACTGTTGGTAATTTTTAATTCATCTAAAAGCTTCCTAGTAGCGGTGTTACCCACAACTGTAGACGGCATATTTAGTTCGGCCATAGCTTGCATAAATGAATCCCAACCCGGTGGTAAATTTCTACTGTTCAGAGCATGGCTCTGCGTTGTACTACGTACCAAATCCAGTAAGTTAGACCCTGGTATTACGGATCCTTTGAAAATAAATTCAGCATTATTATTCCATGCTGTGACATTTTTATTCTGCAGCAGCCTGTTTAGTAAAAATTCAGCATTCTTTTTATATCTCTGGTTTATATGGCTGACAATTTCAGCGATCTCATGATTTTTATCAGAGTCGGTATGATTTTTATCAGAGTCGGTATTTGGCAATTGATATATATATATATATATATAATATGACCCAATGTTACAACACAAGCAAGTAAGAAGCGGTATGTTTTATACGAATAAAAAAACCAAAGACACGATATTGTAAAAATAGAAAAAGATTTATTTCTCACAATAAAACAACAGCTCAAATTTTAACATGAAATAGACATTTAGGACTTATTTATGTTATTATCTTTATGCACGTTGCCTGTGCTGCCTATAATTTGACTCTATCCTTGTTTTGTTGAAAATAACTGGACATACATAAGAAACCGGGCAATATATCTTTATAGAAATAACACTTCTGCACTCTTTGTGCATTTCTATCAGTTTTATTCATGCATTTATAGCACACCATGTTTGATATTGGTAATTTGATTCTGGGAACACATTTTAAGTTACATCTGCACATGTATTACTGTTTTTTTTTTTTTTTTTTTTTTTTTTTTTTTTTTTTTAGGTCATATAAATAGAAAATTATGTAGAAACCCAAAGTTTTGATAAGTGTATGAAAATACACCAATATTAACTATTTGTGCTATTTTAGGCGTAAATTTGTCCTATATGTATAGCAGTCAGGAGTTGGGGGCGATGAAATATGTGTTACAAGCGTAGTGAATTGCAGATATATTCTACAGTGTATGTCATTTTGAGAAATGTGTGGCATAACCAATGTATACAGTAACAGGCGGAATGACTGAGTGTAATATTGCACTCAATACTGTGCAAAGGGTCTGAATACTTATGACCGTGTGATATTTCAGTTTTCTTTTTAATAAATTCGCAAAAAATCTACATTTCTGTTTTGTTCAGGCATGATGGCGTGCAGAGTGTACATTAATATATATATATATCTCAGAATGCAACTGAATAGTATTGCTAATTAGGCCATATAAATAGAAAATTATGTAGAAACCCAAAGTTTTGATAAGTGTATGAAAATACACCAATATTAACTATTTGTGCTATTTTAGGCGTAAATTTGTCCTATATGTATAGCAGTCAGGAGTTGGGGCGATGAAATATGTGTTACAAGTGTAGTGAATTGCAGATATATTCTACAGTGTATGTCATTTTGAGAAATGTGTGGCATAACTAATTACCTATTACGGCCACATTTCTATGCAGTGTATTTTAGAACCAGTGTTTCTGGCTGCAGACTGTAATGTGTAAGGTATTCTCATTTTTATATATTGTATTTTATAACACACCATGCCGTTTATATAATAATCACAGTTGTGTCTCTACAGGACAACGTGGCTTACAAAGACATTTCATTAATACAAGTGTGAAACTGACAGACAAGCACACCTGTGTCTCTACAGGACATGCTGGTCACTAGACAGCCAGAGTTTCTGTGGGGGAGATATACTAACAGAGGTTCTGTTGACCCAATAAACCGGTGTAGAACGTACACAGAGAGCAACTTACAATATTTACTAAGGTAGCGGAAATGGGTTTACTGCAGTTATCAGAGCATTGTATTTTATTTGACAGCCACAAGTCACACAGGTCATGATGATAGTGTATCTGCAGCATGTTATTTGGAAATAAAGAAGCCTTTTTTGTATTCGCCCGCATTTTATATAAAATCTGCATAAAAAATCTTCTTGGCTGCACCAAAACACGTAAGAAACAAATGTATAACTTTTAGCGCTGTCGCATCCGCAGATATTATTCCAGCGTTCTTTAATTCTATATTATTTTATCACATATTAATTTCACAACTTTTATATGATATTTATAACACATTCTCATTTATAAGGGATTTATAACACAATATTGTAAAATCATTTATTGGTTCGCGGCCTTACTAATATCCTTTGAAAATAAATTCAGCATTATTATTCCATGCTGTAACATTTCTATTCTGCAGCCTCCTGTTTAGTAAAAATTCAGCATTCTTTTTATATCTTTGGTTTATATTATATTAGCTTTTTGATAATCCCGGGAGTGCCATCTATCTAGCCCTAGTATTTTTGTTATCTCAAAAGGGTGTGACACAGTCCCATATATTATTCCAGCATTCTTTAATTCTACATTATTTTAGCACATATTAATTTCACAACTTTTATATGATATTTATAACACTCATTTTATATGAGTTTTCTAACACAGTCTCACGGGGATATTATATATATATATATATATACTGTATATATTTTGTGTTATGCACCATTATTTGACACTGTAATTCGCATTTTATATGCCGCTGCTTTTTCTTGTTTTTGTGTAAAAATCTCTGGCAGACAGGCACAGCTGTATCTCTACAAGACATGCGGGACACACCAGAGACATTGGAAATTGGGGGTTATAATGTCGAATTCAGAAAATAACCATTTTATATTGAATGACTAATGATTTCTATAGGCCTACTTTACTATGAAATTATGCATAAAAAATCTTCTTGGTTAACCCAAAACCGTAAGAAACAAACGCATAACTTTTAGCTCGAACACATCAGCATATATTATTACAGTTTTTTGCTGAATTAAAAATTATACAGTTATTTCATATTTTTGGGGCTTCATGACAGGAGAAATTATTGATAGAAACCCAGAGTTTTGATACGTGTATGAAAATACACCAATATTAACTATTTGTGCTATTTTAGGCACAAATTTGGTCTATATGCATAACAGGCAGGAGTTGGGGCGAAGAAATATGTGTTACATGCGTAGTGAATTGCAAATATATTCTGAAGTGTATGGCATTTTGAGAAATGTGTAGCATAACCAATTACCTATCACGGTCACTAGATGGCAGAATATCATATTAATTATACATTGGGGTTTACTTTTGGAAGCTTATAAAGGCGGTGTGTATGTGCACAGGATGACTTATTTTGTTTTTTATAGTCACTAATATCCATATTAAATGACTCTTTAGCTTTATGAGTAAGAGACAACCTACAAATAGAATCCTTTTCCCTAGTAGTTTTATATTCTATGTCTGATATATTTCTACACAAAGCTACAAAACTATTTTGTAGTTTATAATGTATCACAGTAGTTTCATGTGAAGTTACATCTTAGGTTCTGTTCAGACTATTGTAATATCTATAGCTTAAAATAGAGCCAAATAGCTACTTTCAAACACGGACATACACCATTGATTTTCGTCACAAATGGATCCAATATATCTCGTGTCACGGTTTATTTTTACCGCGTTGCGGTTTAAAGTTATAAGCATTTAAATAATAATTTTCTCATTAGATATGTGACTCGCGATATTTATTTGCTTAGGTTAGATCATTTTCAGTTTAACAATACATTTTATCACAAAAATGACCATATCTGGGGCCCTAGAAACAACATAGCAGCATTAGTAAGCCCCTTTCTTTTTACATTATCAAGAATCCTTGGGTTAAGATAACGTAAGTTTATATGCATAAAGCATTTAATATAGTGCACCAAACATGATATGGTTTTTGATTTCTATGAACTGTCGCGAACAAATCATATAAGGTTAAAAATATGAATATTATTGAATATAATGTTTTACTATTGTTTACAGTATTTTATTTTCCGGGTGTTACTTTTGTTCATGTACTACTGGTTTCTTCCTCAGTTGTGATTTTTACCTTTTCTATATAAATATGGGTAAATGAATTGGCCATTATAGATTTATGGCGCTGTAAAGAGAGAGGAGAATTACAGAAAGGAGATGGCTGCAGGCAAACACACACACACAACAAACACACATAACATACAGAAAACACACAACACATACAACAAACATACATACACAACATACAGAACACACACACACACACAACACAGAACCCACACACCACAAACACACATAACATACAAAACACACACACACAACACATACAACAAACATACATACACAACATACAGAACACACACACACACACACACACACAACAAACACACATAACATACAAAACACAACATAACATACAGAAAACACACAACACATACAACAAACATACATACACAACATACAGAACACACACACACACACACAACACAGAACCCACACACCACAAGCACACATAACATACAAAACACACACACACACAACACATACAACAAACATACATACACAACATACAGAACACACACACACACAACAAACACACATAACATACAAAACACACACAACACATACAACACACACGACAAACATACACACACACACACAACACACAGAACACATACAACACATGCATCACACACAACCCACTGGACTTTCACCACTACCACGTCAATCACGCGGCATAAATCTATAATGGCCAATTCATTTACCCATATTTATATAGAAAAGGTAAAAATCACAACTGAGGAAGAAACCAGTAGTACATGAACAAAAGTAACACCCGGAAAATAAAATACTGTAAACAATAGTAAAACATTATATTCAATAATATTCATATTTTTAACCTTATATGATTTGTTCGCGACAGTTCATAGAAATCAAAAACCATATCATGTTTGGTGCACTATATTAAATGCTTTATGCATATAAACTTACGTTATCTTAACCCAAGGATTCTTGATAATGTAAAAAGAAAGGGGCTTACTAATGTTGCTATGTTGTTTCTAGGGCCCCAGATATGGTCATTTTTGTGATAAAATGTATTGTTAAACTGAAAATGATCTAACCTAAGCAAATAAATATCGCGAGTCACATATCTAATGAGAAAATTATTATTTAAATGCTTATAACTTTAAACCGCAACGCGGTAAAAATAAACCGTGACACGAGATATATTGGATCCATTTGTGACGAAAATCAATGGTGTATGTCCGTGTTTGAAAGTAGCTATTTGGCTCTATTTTAAGCTATAGATATTACAATAGTCTGAACAGAACCTAAGATGTAACTTCACATGAAACTACTGTGATACATTATAAACTACAAAATAGTTTTGTAGCTTTGTGTAGAAATATATCAGACATAGAATATAAAACTACTAGGGAAAAGGATTCTATTTGTAGGTTGTCTCTTACTCATAAAGCTAAAGAGTCATTTAATATGGATATTAGTGACTATAAAAAACAAAATAAGTCATCCTGTGCACATACACACCGCCTTTATAAGCTTCCAAAAGTAAACCCCAATGTATAATTAATATGATATTCTGCCATCTAGTGACCGTGATAGGTAATTGGTTATGCTACACATTTCTCAAAATGCCATACACTTCAGAATATATTTGCAATTCACTACGCATGTAACACATATTTCTTCGCCCCAACTCCTGCCTGTTATGCATATAGACCAAATTTGTGCCTAAAATAGCACAAATAGTTAATATTGGTGTATTTTCATACACGTATCAAAACTCTGGGTTTCTATCAATAATTTCTCCTGTCATGAAGCCCCAAAAATATGAAATAACTGTATAATTTTTAATTCAGCAAAAAACTGTAATAATATATGCTGATGTGTTCGAGCTAAAAGTTATGCGTTTGTTTCTTACGGTTTTGGGTTAACCAAGAAGATTTTTTATGCATAATTTCATAGTAAAGTAGGCCTATAGAAATCATTAGTCATTCAATATAAAATGGTTATTTTCTGAATTCGACATTATAACCCCCAATTTCCAATGTCTCTGGTGTGTCCCGCATGTCTTGTAGAGATACAGCTGTGCCTGTCTGCCAGAGATTTTTACACAAAAACAAGAAAAAGCAGCGGCATATAAAATGCGAATTACAGTGTCAAATAATGGTGCATAACACAAAATATATACAGTATATATATATATATATAATATCCCCGTGAGACTGTGTTAGAAAACTCATATAAAATGAGTGTTATAAATATCATATAAAAGTTGTGAAATTAATATGTGCTAAAATAATGTAGAATTAAAGAATGCTGGAATAATATATGGGACTGTGTCACACCCTTTTGAGATAACAAAAATACTAGGGCTAGATAGATGGCACTCCCGGGATTATCAAAAAGCTAATATAATATAAACCAAAGATATAAAAAGAATGCTGAATTTTTACTAAACAGGAGGCTGCAGAATAGAAATGTTACAGCATGGAATAATAATGCTGAATTTATTTTCAAAGGATATTAGTAAGGCCGCGAACCAATAAATGATTTTACAATATTGTGTTATAAATCCCTTATAAATGAGAATGTGTTATAAATATCATATAAAAGTTGTGAAATTAATATGTGATAAAATAATATAGAATTAAAGAACGCTGGAATAATATCTGCGGATGCGACAGCGCTAAAAGTTATACATTTGTTTCTTACGTGTTTTGGTGCAGCCAAGAAGATTTTTTATGCAGATTTTATATAAAATGCGGGCGAATACAAAAAAGGCTTCTTTATTTCCAAATAACATGCTGCAGATACACTATCATCATGACCTGTGTGACTTGTGGCTGTCAAATAAAATACAATGCTCTGATAACTGCAGTAAACCCATTTCCGCTACCTTAGTAAATATTGTAAGTTGCTCTCTGTGTACGTTCTACACCGGTTTATTGGGTCAACAGAACCTCTGTTAGTATATCTCCCCCACAGAAACTCTGGCTGTCTAGTGACCAGCATGTCCTGTAGAGACACAGGTGTGCTTGTCTGTCAGTTTCACACTTGTATTAATGAAATGTCTTTGTAAGCCACGTTGTCCTGTAGAGACACAACTGTGATTATTATATAAACGGCATGGTGTGTTATAAAATACAATATATAAAAATGAGAATACCTTACACATTACAGTCTGCAGCCAGAAACACTGGTTCTAAAATACACTGCATAGAAATGTGGCCGTAATAGGTAATTAGTTATGCCACACATTTCTCAAAATGACATACACTGTAGAATATATCTGCAATTCACTACACTTGTAACACATATTTCATCGCCCCAACTCCTGACTGCTATACATATAGGACAAATTTACGCCTAAAATAGCACAAATAGTTAATATTGGTGTATTTTCATACACTTATCAAAACTTTGGGTTTCTACATAATTTTCTATTTATATGGCCTAATTAGCAATACTATTCAGTTGCATTCTGAGATATATATATATATTAATGTACACTCTGCACGCCATCATGCCTGAACAAAACAGAAATGTAGATTTTTTGCGAATTTATTAAAAAGAAAACTGAAATATCACACGGTCATAAGTATTCAGACCCTTTGCACAGTATTGAGTGCAATATTACACTCAGTCATTCCGCCTGTTACTGTATACATTGGTTATGCCACACATTTCTCAAAATGACATACACTGTAGAATATATCTGCAATTCACTACGCTTGTAACACATATTTCATCGCCCCCAACTCCTGACTGCTATACATATAGGACAAATTTACGCCTAAAATAGCACAAATAGTTAATATTGGTGTATTTTCATACACTTATCAAAACTTTGGGTTTCTACATAATTTTCTATTTATATGACCTAAAAAAAAAAAAAAAAAAAAAAAAAAAAAAAAAAAAAAAACAGTAATACATGTGCAGATGTAACTTAAAATGTGTTCCCAGAATCAAATTACCAATATCAAACATGGTGTGCTATAAATGCATGAATAAAACTGATAGAAATGCACAAAGAGTGCAGAAGTGTTATTTCTATAAAGATATATTGCCCGGTTTCTTATGTATGTCCAGTTATTTTCAACAAAACAAGGATAGAGTCAAATTATAGGCAGCACAGGCAACGTGCATAAAGATAATAACATAAATAAGTCCTAAATGTCTATTTCATGTTAAAATTTGAGCTGTTGTTTTATTGTGAGAAATAAATCTTTTTCTATTTTTACAATATCGTGTCTTTGGTTTTTTTATTCGTATAAAACATACCGCTTCTTACTTGCTTGTGTTGTAACATTGGGTCATATTATATATATATATATATATA
Source organism: Ranitomeya imitator (assembly GCF_032444005.1). Lineage (NCBI taxonomy): Eukaryota > Metazoa > Chordata > Amphibia > Anura > Dendrobatidae > Ranitomeya > Ranitomeya imitator. Next base: position 1,043,877,063 of record NC_091282.1, on the reverse strand, counting down.
TCAATTGCCAAATACCGACTCTGATAAAAATCATACCGACTCTGATAAAAATCATGAGATCGCTGAAATTGTCAGCCATATAAACCAGAGATATAAAAAGAATGCTGAATTTTTACTAAACAGGCTGCTGCAGAATAAAAATGTCACAGCATGGAATAATAATGCTGAATTTATTTTCAAAGGATCCGTAATACCAGGGTCTAACTTACTGGATTTGGTACGTAGTACAACGCAGAGCCATGCTCTGAACAGTAGAAATTTACCACCGGGTTGGGATTCATTTATGCAAGCTATGGCCGAACTAAATATGCCGTCTACAGTTGTGGGTAACACCGCTACTAGGAAGCTTTTAGATGAATTAAAAATTACCAACAGTGAGACACGCTCTGTATCTACACCGCTGAAGTTAGCGGCGGTTCCCCGTACAATTCAATCTTTACATTCCCCGTCATTAGGTACCACACGTGGAACTCTGCTACCTAAAAAAGGTCTCTACCGATGCTGCAAACCATGTGGCTCACGATGTAAAGAATGTACTGGCTAAAATGCTGTACTCGCCTTGTAACTCTATATTAATTATTTTGTAAGAAGTGTAATTGTTCATTGTACTATTTTAATGTTTTTACTTTTTATATTCTGTATTGTCAGCATCATGCTGTTAGCTAACTTAAAATTTGAGCTGTTGTTTTATCGTGAGAAATAAATCTTTTAAATTTTTTTTTTTTTACAATATCGTGTCTTTGGTTTTTATTCGTATAAAACACGCCGCTTCTTACTTGTGTTGTAACAGTGGGTCATATTATAACTTGTGTTGTGACATTGGTGCATATCTCTTCTGTGTATATAAGGCAGCCACAAGGATAAAACCTGCTACAATGTGAATAAACACAACTTGCAATGGCCTCAGTAGATAACAATTTTGTTTTATCGTGAGAAATAAATCTTTTAAATTTTTTTTTTTTTTACAATATCGTGTCTTTGGTTTTTATTCGTATAAAACACGCCGCTTCTTACTTGTGTTGTAACATTGGTTCATATTATAACTTGTGTTGTGACATTGGTGCATATCTCTTCTGTGTATATAAGGCAGCCACAAGGATAAAACCTGCTACAATGTGAATAAACACAACTTGCAATGGCATCAGTAGATAACAAATAACTTTGCAGATGCCATCTTCAGGACACATAAAAGAGAAAGCAAATATCAATTCAGGTACAATACAGGGACAAATGTGTTATAAAACAAAGTTCTGCTTCACAAAGATCACCAAACAGCATGAGTTTGTACAAAAATATCTGACCCTCAGATAACACAGCTGTTTTCTGAGAAAGCTAATACAAAAAACAAATAACCTCAGATGCCATCTTCAGGACACAATAACTTTTCTGTTTGTGAGAATAAACATTTATGGGGTACGCAAATACAACAACAATTGCTTGACCTAGGTGCTATAAATTGACCTAGGTGTTATGAGCCTCTGAACCGCAGTTAACCTAATTTAGATAATGTTCACCATTTAGTTAGTGTTCACCATTTACAAAAACAAATAGACAGCTTTAAGTTCTCCACTATATGAATACACTGCAAATACCCACAGCAGATTCTCTGTTTGGGAAAATAAACATTTAGTTAATGTTCACCATAGTGTTCAGTAGAGACACATATAAACAGCTTTAAGTTCTCCACTATATGAATACACTGTGAATAAAACAAAAGCTTACAGAATCAAACTCGGGGATACGTATAAAATCTATTATAAAACAAATGAGAAAGGTGTTATAAACCACGTGTAAAATAAATACACGACTAGGCTATAATTATAAACATGTGTTATTCCACAAAATACGGGAATAATATCAAAACTACAACAAATTAAACTATATTAAACTATATCAAAAGGGGAAATCAAACAAGGAGGGACAGCTGGATACCAGCCGTCAGACAAGGGGAGGGGAGGGGTTACACACTTTGATACACTTTGATAGGGGGCGGGGCACCTGTCAGATTGAGTTTGACGGATCATGGCTATTATACACTACTCACTGTGCTTGTAACCTAGAACGCAGCACAGGTGAGTTGTGTCCAAAACCCTGTTATTTTCACTGCTATTTTTGTATAATATTTCCCACATTATAGGCATTTTAAAATTCTATCTTAAAAGTTATACAGCAAGGAGTTGATGAAGATGAAGTCTGTAAAGCGCTGTGGAATTAATAGCGCTACGTAAGTGAGTAAAATGAAAAATAAAAAAAATTCTGAAATTGATTTTCAAAGTGAGTACATCAGCATCACCCAGTCCCACTGATGTATTCAGTAGTGTAGATAGAGAAAATAAAAAAAAACCAATATACTAATTAAGCGCTGTAGCTCAGTATGCTGGTGTCGTCGCTGAGTGATGATCAGTAGTAAGTAATGCCATGGCAGCGATCCGTAATACCATTAGTAGAATATGACTTTGCCCTAATTAAAACCCTACGTGTCTCCGGAGCTGCAACAGCTCCTTCTCAGGTGTGTACCAAATTCTGTTCAATATTGTGTGGAGTTTGTACACTGAAATCTAGTGACAGATCTGATTTAAGTCCACTTGCCCGCAGTGGAAATCTCCCTTGTGCCGCCAACACATCTCAGACTCATGGAACTTGGAGTCCACTAGACCTGAAGGTGTCCTGTTGGATAGGGCACCAGAAAGATAGCAGCAGATCGGTGATATCTTGTAAGTAGAGGATTTGGATCTTAGTGGATTGGACAGGTACTCCAGAACATCCCACAGATGCTTGATTTAGATTAGGATTAATTGTGACCAGTGTGACAACCTGCTGCCATCTCTTCCCCAGGTGAGTGGCACGTGACAACCTTCATTGCTTCTTGGTTCAGTTCTGATGCTCACGTGCCCAGTGTCAGAGCATTTGGTAATACGTAATGGGGTCAAAATACGCACTGTGACCGGTCTGTGTCCTGACAACTTTCTGTCATTTATTTATAATGGGGACAAAGCAGTGATTTGATTTTTTTTTTTTTTTTACTTTATTTTATGTTTATAGGACCTTTGATCTTGTGGTCACTTGCTCTGTGAACTGTGTAGATCCATGGTCTAATGTGAAGCTCAGCCTATGGCTAGGCTTGACTCGAGCACTGACATGGTGGCCATGGGAGGCCTTTAGCAGGCCCCTGGCTACAATGACGACCCATCAGCACCCTGCGACCACCTTGCTCGATTCTGCTCAATACACCCGCACTCCGTGTGCGACATATATGTACGTCACTTGGTGGGAAGTGCTCACAATTGATCCTATAATAGGGAATGTTTTAAAATAAACTAATAACTTACCGTAATTTCTCCTTAAATCCACTGCCTGGTGTCAGTGCTTCGGTGGTCTTGTGGTGGTCTTGTGCCGTACAGGCACACGTAATGCTTGTGTCACATCAGAGGGGAGCTGTATGTGCCCCCTGCATTATTCCGTGCACACATTTTTAGATGTCTTGTGTCTCTCCAGACCGGCACACATTTGTTTTGCATCCGATTAACAATTTGTCACTGGGTTTTGTCATATTGTATATCTATCTAGTATTTCCACCCACAATGAAATCTTTTGTGCTGGCTTATTTGCAGGCTTATGTTCTCTCATACACACCTTCTTAGACCTGTGAACTGCGGCTATTATGCCGCCCCTGGGTATCCTAAGAAAAGTGCAATTACTGCTCTTGTTCTGCCTGCCATTTGCACCAGAATGTCTAATTGTGTACCTATCCAGAAAAGTGCATGTGTGACACGCTGTAATTAGGGGATTGTGGAGCTCTCAGCAGTAGGCTTTCCGTATGCCTTTTCCCCAGCTGCCTTGGTTGATTCGCAGAAAGCGCACATCACAAAAAAAAAATAAAAAAAATGTTACTGGTGAAAAAAAAAAAAATGAAGTTGGATACGAAAAGGTTGCAGTACTTGGATATGAAGCTTCTGTGGATGGTGAGTGCGACTGCTTCTCGGTGATCCCATGTCCAATAATAATTAGCATTTGGATCATTAGCAGATCTTTTGGCCGCCAGAAGATGACCGCAGATGGCCTCTATCGGCCGGTGATCCAGACCCAACAATGAGGTCCTGTGGTGCCCAGATCCTCTGTAGTTCCTGGCACTTTCTATGTTGTCGTTGCCTGGATTGCACCTGACTATTTGGCTATGTGCACACGTTGCGTTTTTTTCGCGTTTTCCCCCTCGTTTTTTTGCGGTAAAAATGCTTAAAAAAGCTTACAAAACACTTTCCATTATTTCTAATGAAATTCCGCATTGTTGTGCACATGATGCTTTTTGTCCGCGAAAAAACGCATTGCGTCAAAAAAACACAGCATGTTCATTAATTAGCGGAATTTCCGCGTTTTTTGCTGCTATATATTGTATTGGGAAACGTACAAAAAATGCGAAAAAAACGCTTGCGGATTTCCTGTGAAAGGAGTCAGGTTTTGGTCAGGAAAATTCTGCAGACATTCTGCAACGTGTGCACATAGCCTTAACCTGCTGTAAACATGGTAATCTGGGCTTGTAAGAGTTAACTGGTTCTTTCCAGACCTGTAAAGAGCGGTTATCCATCAGATATGACTGAGGAGGAGGCTGGCTTAGCTACTGGAATCAGCATGTAATATGGGAAAACTGGTGCTCCAAGGCAAGTATAGCAACACACAATGAAAAGCACGCTGTATAATGTGTGTGGTGCTGACTACGGGCAAGTTCACACTAGGCGTTTTTTCAGCGTTTTTTTATCTGCAGCAAAACCTGATCTCTTGGCAGGATAGAAGCTGCAGAAAAAAAAAACATGCTTTCCCTGTTTTTTCTTGCTTTTTTTGTGCATTTTCGTGCAGCGGTTTTGGAATGCTAGTTTTGTCTCTTGTGTGTGCTGATAAGGTTTAGTATTGAAAAAAAAGTCCTTTTCCATAGAATCAGGGGTTGGCACAAAGAATGCAGCCAAACATGATACCTGTTGTTTTTGATGTTTTTTTTTTCTGCGTTTTTTCACCACCCATTCAAGTCTATGGGTGAAAAATGCTGAAAGAAGTGACATTCTCTATGTCCAGAAAACCATGCGAAGCACATAATACTGATGAGAAAAAATTTGTGTATGAGATTTCTGAAATGTGATAGGCTTTGAAAATTAGCATAAAAGAATGCGTAAAAAAAAGGCTAGTGTGAACCTTGCCGAAATAGCAATTCATATAGTGTATTAGGTGAATCACAAGAAATCATCCATGTGGCAAAAAGTGCACGAAAACATTTAAGGCTACGTTCAGACTAGCGTTGCGCGCCGCTGCGTCGGCGACGCAACGCACGACGCACACAAAAACGCGGCAAAACGCACGCAAAAACGCTGCGTTTTGCGACGCGTGCGTCGTTTTTTGCCGAAAATCGGACGCAAGAAAAATGCAACTTGCTGCGTTTTCTTGGTCCGACGCTAGCGGCAAAAAAGACGCAAGTGTTGCAAAACGCAACACACAAAAACGCATGCGTCCCCCATGTTAAACATAGGGGCGCATGACGCGTGCGTCGCCACTGCGTCGCCCGACGCTAAGGCGACGCACACTAGCAGAACGCTAGTGTGAACGTAGCCTTAAAAGCGCATAACAGCATAAAACGAAATACAAGACCTAGCAGAATGCCATGATGAGAGATGGGGTCACCATTGCCTCCTATACCGCATCAGATCAGAACTAGCATGCCTTCTACTAGTATAAAATCCGACTTATCAGATACTGTGTAACCTGCAAAAAAAATCTCTGCAATATATTGAGGTCCAAAATAATCAAATAAAGTATACCAATATATAATACAGCTATAAATATATACATTATAAATATTAAGTGAATACTACAAAAAAGCCAAGGAGGGCTGCCAATGGAGAATGAAGGGGTATGGCAACTCCTGCAAAACAAGAGCTCCTTGGGCGCTAGTCTCACTAAAAACGGCTAAGATCACTGGGTATCTGCATAACACAAATCCTGAGCCAGGATCTTCATCACATATTTCTGATGGCTCACAAGGGTTCCGGTATCTCCCCTTTTCTATGTAACATACGTTATTACTCATTCTTCGCCTTTTCTCAGTTCTCTGTGTCTTCTCCCAAATGACATTGATGATTTGTATCCACGCACACTGATGCCTACACCCTAAGGCTATGTGCATGCAGTCAATCTACTTGTTTTCTAGTAAGGTCAGCGTCACACTGGCGTTATAAACGGCCGAGTGCATTGCGATAAAAAATCGCACGGGGAAAACTCTTGGCTCACTCGCACCCATATAAGCCTATGGGTGCGAGTGAGACAGCGCACACCACTCGGATAACATCCGAGTGATGTGCGCTATAAGCGGACCGCAGCAATGGAGGAGATGGAGAAATTCATTTCTCCGCCTCCTCCGCAGCTGTGCTCCGATCCTCCCTGTGCAAGAGAATCGGAGCACAGACGCATGACACTCGGCTCCTGCTCTGCTGCGAGCAGCAGCACGAGTGTCATTAGCATATCGCATCGGATGATCTCGCATCCAATGCAATACGCCAGTGTGACGCCGGCCTTAGGGTTCGCTCACATTTGCAATTAAAAAGCGGATTGCATTCATACCAATTTAATCCTATAGTTCTATTCTCAATGGCGTTTTTCCTTCCTGCTCCGATTGAATCACGTTCGAACAGGGAAAAAAAAAATTGCAGCATGCCAAATTCAGATCGCACGCACCGTTATAAGTCTATGGGTACTTGTGTAACATCACACTGCAGTCGGATATCACCTGAGTGCAGTGCGATTCCCAATGACGCCGGCAGCAGAGGAGATGGAGAAATTAATTTCTCCGCCTCCTCCGCAGCTGTGCTCCGATCCTCCCTGTGCGAGAGAATCGGAGCACAGACGCATGACACTCGGCTCCTGCTCTGCTGCGAGCAGGAGCCGAGTGTCATTAGCATATTGCATCCGATGTTCTCGCATCGGATGCGATACGCCAGTGTGACGCCGGCCTAACTTTCTTATCCTGCGGAGATTTTTAGGTTGTGTCCTCATGATGAGAACGCTGTTGCTGAGTTTTTTTTGCAGATTTGCTGCATCATTTCTGCACCTATTATGTAAATGAGGTTACTTGCGTTTTTTACAATGCATGTTTGATGCTGCTTTTTGCCTCTTTTTAGTATGGCATGTGATAAATTATACTGCTTTGTTTTTGATGCTTCCTGGTATTTGGCTTTTATTGATATAGTCATGTGCGAATTACATGTGTCTTTAGCGGGTTTCAGCAGAGGAAAGGCACTAAAAACACATATGCATTTTTACTAGCGGATTTTGTGCATCAAATTCAATTCTGTGGGTAAAATCTACACACAACGTACCTGCAGGACAAATTGACATGTTGCAAATTTAAAAAATGTACTGCTGGTTAGTTTGTGCAGGGTTAAAAAAACAATCACAGTGGGCATGAGATCTCTGTAAACCTCATCCACTGTGCTGGAATTGTAGATGCCTCATTGTTTTGCTCAGTGAAAATACACATTGTCAAAAACTTACCAAATACTCATTGTGGGACTGTAGTCTTAAAGGGTATTTGTCACCACTTTTTTTTCGATTTGAGCTAAAAATATGGTTCAATTGTGCCTGAGCTCTGCTTTACAGGAGTACCTTTCATATTCACCGATTCCTCACCTTTGCTGAGAAAATACATTTGTAATCTCTCCGTTTTCGTATGTAAATTACCCCGGTCTGGTCCGATGGACGGGGCCTGTTCGCCATTTCTCCCCACCTCCTGCCTTGCTCTACGCTCTTCTTTCCTGTGTTGACGTTGTTTGCCTGTGCATTGAAGTGGCCTCTCGCTCGTGCGCAGTATGTTTTGCACAACAGTGGGCAAAACCTAAAAATCATTATTGCGCATGCGCCATTTTACATTACGTTCTGTGCCCTGGAAGTCTTGCCATGCAAGGGGGCATAGAACGTAATGAAAAATACGCTAGAGGCTAATTCAATGCGCGCGCACAGAAACTGTACGGGATCTGTGCTATTCACAGATCTTGTTACGTAAAGCACGCCAAGGAGCTTGGGGGACGGTGAATAGGCCCCGCCCATCAGACTGGACCAGGGTAATTTATACGAAAACGGAGAGATTACAAAGGTATTTTATAAGCAAAGGTGGGTAATTGGGGGATATAAAAGGTACTGCTGTAAAGCAGAGCTCAGGCACAATTGAACCATATTTTTATCTCAAATAAAAAAAAAAGGGGTGACAGGTTCCCTTTAAAGGGGTTGTCTGGGTTAAAACTATAAGGGTATGTTCACACTGAGCATTTTTGCTGCGTTTTTAATGCTAATTTTCAGCTGCTTTTACAGTACCAGCAAAGCTTATGAGATTTCAGAAATTTCATGCAGACGCATTGGTTTTTTGTTATCAGGATTTTGTGCTTTGCTGTGTTTTTTTTACATGGAGCATGTCACAACGTTTTTTTCAGTGTTTTTCACCTATTGACTTGAATGGATGATGAAAAAACACTGCAAATACGCAGGTTGACTTTTTTTGTAGTGTATTTGCTGCAGAAAAGTCAAGGACAGCAGGATGTGACCTCACACTCGGCTCCACTACTTCTAGATGGCAGGCTACATGGTTGCATGATGCGTCCATACAGCCTGTGATCCAGCAGAGACATTGAGCAGCGGAACTGAACTCTATTCACTTGAATGGGGGGACAGATGATCTAGTGTTTGCCATGCTGTCATGTGCATGACAGCGCGGCAAACACCACTTTGGATCAGCAGTGAAACCATCCCTGCTGGTCAGAGAGACGCAGTTCCTACGCTGTCAAAAGACAGCTTGAGCCCGCAGCTGTGATCGGAGGTATAACGTTTACCTCCGGTCACTGGTGTCAGCTGATGGGACTACAGCTCCCATCATCTGCCGCCTGCTGCCGCTAATAACAGAGAGCAGGATCTGCTAATGGGTGTATGCATCAGCTGGCTCTGGTGCTGTAAATAAATACAAAAAGGAAAAAAAAACCTGCATGGGTTCCCGTCGTATTTTTGATAACCAGTCAGGCAAAACTCACATCTGGGGGCTGCAACCCTAAGCTGTCAGCGTTAGCAATGCTGGTTATCAAGAATAGAGGGGTCTCCACGCTGTTTTTTTAAAATTACCATATTTGATTGAATAATTAAAAAAAAAAAACGGCATGGGGTCCCCCATTTTTGACAACCAGTCGTGCTAAAGCAGACAGGTGGGGGCTGGTATTCTCAAGCTGGTAAGGGGCCACGGATATTGACCTCCACCAGCCTAAAAATAGCAGCCCGCCCAGAAAAGGATCATCTATTAGATGCGCCAATTCTGGCACTTTGCCCGGCTCTTCCCACTTGCCCTGTAGCAATGGCAAATGAGGTTCATATTTGTGCAGTTGATGTCACCTTTGTGTTGTCAGATGGCATCAACCTCACGGATTACTAATGGAGAGGTGTCTATAAGGCACCTATCCATTACTAATACTTAAGTTATATGGTAAAGAAACCCACCAGGCGGACGCGCTTCCACACAACTCCACCAGAGCTGCCCTATGGGAACTCGGCTCTTTCTCCTCTCCTCTACCTCTTTGGCATAAGTGAGGTTTTGATAAAGACCCGCTGGGGTCGAAACGTTACCCGAATTGAATAGTCTGCCACCCATTTACCTCCTAAAAAAGCACCTGGTGATGTTTATTGTTTGTGTTAATAAAGAAACTACACAGTTTGCTGAACTTTCAACCATTTGAGTGCGGCTGATTTTTCTTATATATGGTAAAGAAAGACACAGCCAGAATAAAGTCCTTTTATTAGAAATAAAACAAAACACACTTTTATTTTTTTTATTTAACCCCTTTCTGCCATCGGATGGAATAGTACATCCGATGGCAGAACCCATGCTTTGATGTGGGCTCGGGCGGTGAGCCCGCATCAAAGCCTGCGACATTTCAGCTGTTTTGAAGAGCTGACATGTGCCCGCAATAGGCGCGGGTGGAATCGCAATCCACCCTCACGTATTAACTAGTTAAATGCCACTGTCAAACTCTGACAGCGGCATTTAACGCGTGCTTCCGGTCATGCAACCGGAAATGTGCGCATCGGTGACTCCGTCATGTGATCGGGGGGTCATCGGTGCGTCGGCATGACAACGTTGATGCCGGATTGCTATGAGCGCCACCCTGTGGCAAAAGTAAAAAAAAAAGTTTTTAAAAAAATATGAAAAAAATAAAAAAGGTCAAATCACCTCCTTTTCGCTCCATTCAAAATAAAACAATAAAAAAATAAAACCTACACACATTTTGGTTTTGCTGCGTTCAAAATCGCCCGATCTGTCAATAAAAAAAAATTAACCTGATCGCTAAATGGCGTAGTGATAAAAAAAATTAAAAACGCCAGAATTACGTTTTTTTGGTTGCTGCGACATTGCGTTAAAATCAATAACGGGCGATCAAAAGAACATATCTGCACCAAAATGGTATAATTAAAACGTCAGCTCGGTGCGCAAAAAATAAGCCTTGAACCAACCCCAGATCACGAAAAATGGAGACGCTACGGGTATCGGAAAATTGCGCTTTTTTTACGCAAAGTCTGGAATTTTTTTTCACCACTTAGATAAAAAAAAAATATATATATACAGCTCTGGCAAAAATTAAGAGACAACTGCAAAATGTTCAGTTTGTCTGATTTTTCTCTTCGTAGGTATATTTTTGAATACAATGTAAAATTGTTCGTTTAATCTATAAACTTCTGACAACATGTCTCCGAATTTCCAAGCAATAATTTTTTTTCCTGACAAAGAAAAATCGTCAAAATTTTAAAAAAAAAAGCTAAACTAAACAAAAAACAAAACAAAACAGTGCTTTCAAATAATGCAAATAAAACAAGTTCATAATCATTTAGAAACAACAATAATAATGTTTTAAGAGTTCAGAAATCAATATTTTGTGGAATAACCATGATTTTTAATCACAGCTTTCATGTGTCTTGGCTTGCTTTCCACCAGTCTTTCACACTGTTTTTGGCGCCGAAATGTAAGCAGTTCTTCTTTGTTTGATGGCTTGTGACTATCCTTCATTTATTTGATTACATTCCAGAGGTTTTCGATGGGGTTCAGGTCTGCCCATGACAGGGTTTCGATGTGGTGGTCTCTTAATTTTCGCCAGGGCTATGTATGTGTGTGTGTATATATGTATATATGTATATAAATATATATATTATATATATATATATATATATATATATATATATATAACATTCAATATAGATTATACTACCCAAAAACATTTTTTCAATTATTATTATTATTATTTTTTTTTTTTTACAAAACTTACAGTAATAGATAAAAATGAAAGTTCTTAGCTCATAAATTGGCCAATTCATATATACTAATCAATCAGGGAAAGGTGACCTCCCTCATAACATAGTCTCCTTTATTATGTATGTTGCCTTCCCTTATTACACAGTGCCCTCTCTTGTTATGTATAGCACCGTGCCTTACATATAGGATTATATAGAGCCCTGTTCTTTATTACATACAGTCTTGTTAGATATATAATGCAATCATGGCTGATGGAGCATGGGAAAGCTTCTTTTCTAATGGAGGAGGTGATGGACTGGGCTTCTGGTCAGATGCTGCTCCATTTGCAGTCATTTTTTATTCTAACGAGAGAGGATTATCTAAAAAAAGTGGGTGCTGTGAATAACAAAAATAACAAGAAAACACTGTAAGAGACAGCAATATACATATATAACAGCAGCGGAAGCTAAATAATAAGGGACGGCTCCATATATAACTAGAGTGGATGGTACGTAATAAGGGACAGTGGTATACATAATGAATGAGTTCAAGGGAGTACACTATATACTAAAGGACTGTGTTATGCATAATAAGTGAGTACACTATATTCTAAGAGACTGTACAATGCATAATAAGGCTACATTCCTGTATCTGTGTGCAGTGTCAGTGTGCTGCAAGCATTTTACATGTCATATTCTGATCCTCAAAATGAGATTAGAATAGAGCATTCTCTAAAAGTACCGTCACACATAACGATATCGTTAAAAGATATCGTTGCAACGTCACGCTTTTGGTGACGTAGCAACGATCCCGCTAACGATCTCGTTATGTGTGACAGCGACCAACGATCAGGCCCCTGCTGGGAGGTCGTTGGTCATTGGGGAATGATCAGGACCATTTTTTGGTCGCTGATCACCCGCTGTCATCGCTGACAAACAAACACTACATACTCGCACTCTGATGTCTGTCACGTCCCCCGGCGTTTACTGTGTCAGCGCCGGCCGTACAGCAGAGCACAGCGGTGACGTCACCGCTGTTACTGCCGGCGCTGACACAGTCAGTGCAGGGAAACTCTCGGCAGCAGCGTGTGCATTAGCAGCGCTCTTGCCGAAAGCAGTTTTAACCCTGTGGACGCCGGCGGGGGACGTGACAGACATCAGAATGTGAGTATGTAGTGTTTTTTTTTTTTTACTTTTACAATGGTAACCAGGGTAAATATCGGGTTACTTAGCACGGCCCTGCACTTAGTAACCCGATGTTTACCCTGGTTACCCGGGTGCTGCAGGGGGACCTCGGCATCGTTGAAGACAGTTTCAACGATGCCAAAGTCGTTCCCCTGATCGTTGGTCGCTGGAGAGAGCTGTCTGTGTGACAGCTCCCCAGTGACCACACAACGACTTACCAACGATCACGGCCAGGTCGTATCGCTGGTCGTGATCGTTGGTAAGTCGTTTAGTGTAACGGTACCTTAACACTCATGGATCTCATTCTCAGATCTGTGATTTTCATGTATGTGTGAATGGACCTATAAAGCTCTACAAGTCCATGTGCCTTCCGATTAAAAAAACAAACAAACCTGGAAGCACAGGGACATTTCACACTAATGTGAAAATGTAGAGTAAAGGATTTCACAGATAACATTATCACTCCACGTCACACAGTGCAGATACAGAATAATATCTACATCCAGGAACTTACCGCTGACATCTCGTCTAATTAGAGCCGCTTTCTTCTCCATCTGGTCAGACCTTCATGTTGACATCTCCTAGACACGACTCGTCTTGTCACGATGATCGTCGCAGCGCTGAAAATAAGGTCACACATTGTATATATACATGTCTATATATACATTTAACCCCTTCATGACCCAGCCTATTTTGACCTTAAAGGGAACCTGTCACCCCGAAAATCGGGGGTGAGGTAATCCCACCGGCATCAGGGGCTTATCTGCAGCATTCTATAATGCTGTAGATAAGCCCCCGATGTTACCTGAAAAAGGAGAAAAAGACGTTAGATTATACTCACCCAGGGGCGGTCCCGCTGCTGGTCTGGTCAGATGGGCGTCTCCGGTCCGCTGCGTCGCCTCCCATCTTCTTTCCATGACGTCCTCTTCTGATCTTCAGCCACGGCTCCGGCGCAGGCGTACTTTGCTCTGCCCTGTTGAGGGCAGAGGATAGTACAGCAGTGCGCAGGCGCCGGAAAGGTCAGAGGCTCGGCGCCTGCGCACTGCAGTACTTTGTCTGCCCTCAACAGGGCAGAGCAAAGTACGCCTGCGCCGGAGCCGTGGCCGAAGATCAGAAGAGGACGTCATGGAAAGAAGATAGGAGGCGCCGCAGCGGACCAGAGACGCCCATCTGACCAGACCAGCAGCGGGACCGCCCCTGGGTGAGTATAATCTAACGTCTTTTTCTCCTTTTTCAGGTAACATCGGGGGCTTATCTACAGCATTATAGAATGCTGCAGATAAGCCCCTGATGCCGGTGGGATTACCTCACCCCCGATTTTCGGGGTGACAGGTTCCCTTTAAAGACCTTGCCGTTTTTTGCAATTCTGACCAGTGTCCCTTCATGAGGTAATAACTCAGGAACGCTTCAATGGATCCTAGCGGTTCTGAGATTGTTTTTTCGTGACATATTGGGCTTCATGTTAGTGGTAAATTTAGGTCAATAAATTCTGTGTTTATTTGTGATAAAAACGGAAATTTGGCGAAAATTTGGAAAATTTCGCAATTTTCACATTTTGAATTTTTATTCTGTTAAACCAGAGAGTTATGTGACACAAAATAGTTAATAAATAACATTTCCCACACGTCTACTTTACATCAGCACAATTTTGGAAACAAAATTTTTTTTTTGCTAGGAAGTTATAAGGGTTAAAATTTGACCAGCGATTTCTCATTTTTACAACGAAATTTACAAAACCATTTTTTTTAGGGACCACCTCACATTTGAAGTCAGTTTGAGGGGTCTATATGGCTGAAAATACCCAAAAGTGACACCATTCTAAAAACTGCACCCCTCAAGGTGCACAAAACCACATTCAAGAAGTTTATTAACCCTTCAGGTGCTTCACAGCAGCAGAAGCAACATGGAAGGAAAAAATGAACATTTAACTTTTTAGTCACAAAAATGATTTTTCAGCAACAATTTTTTTATTTTCCCAATGGTAAAAGGAGAAACTGAACCACGTAAGTTGTTGTCCAATTTGTCCTGAGTACGCTGATACCTCATATGTGGGGGTAAACCACTGTTTGGGCGCACGGCAGGGCTTGGAAGGGAAGGAGCGCCATTTGACTTTTTGAATGAAAAATTGGCTGCACTCTTTAGCGGACACCATGTCACATTTGGAGAGCCCCCGTGTGCCTAAAAATTGGAGCTCCCCCACAAGTGACCCCATTTTGGAAACTAGACGCCCCAAGGAACTTATCTAGATGCATAGTGAGCCCTTTAAACCCCCAGGTGCTTCACAAATTGATCCGTAAAAATGAAAAAGTACTTTTTTTTCCACAAAAAAATTCTTTTAGCCTCAATTTTTTCATTTTCACATGGACAACAGGATAAAATGGATCCTAAAATTTGTTTGGCAATTTCTCCTGAGTACACCGATACTTCACATGTGGGGGTAAACCACTGTTTGGGCACATGGTAAGGCTCGGAAGGGAAGGAGCGCCATTTGACTTTTTGAATGAAAAATTATCTCCATCGTTAGCGGACACCATGTCGCGTTTGGAGAGACCCTGTGTGCTTAAACATTGGAGCTCCCCCACAAGTGACCCCATTTTGGAAACTGGACCCCCCAAGGAACTTATCTAGATGCCTAGTGAGCACTTTAAACCCTCAGGTGCTTCACAAATTGATCCGTAAAAATGAAAAAGTACTTTTTTTTCACAAAAAATTTATTTTCGCCTCAATTTTTTCATTTTCACATGGGCAATAGGATAAAATGGATCCTAAAATTTGTTGAGCAATTTCTCCCGAGTACGCCGATACCTCATATGTGGGGGTAAACCCCCAGGTGCTTCACAGAAGTTTATAATGCAGAGCCATGAAAATAAAAAATAATTTTTCTTTTCTCAAAAATGATTTTTTAGCCTGGAATTTCCTATTTTGCCAATGGTAATAGGAGAAATTGGACCACAAATGTTGTTGTCCAGTTTGTCCTGAGTATGCAGATACCCCATATGTGGGGGTAAACCACTGTTTGGGCGCACGGCAGGGCTCAGAAGGGAAGGCACGCCATTTGGCTTTTTAAATGGAAAATTATCTCCAATCATTAGCGGACACCATGTCGCGTTTGGAGAGCCCCTGTGTGCCTAAACATTGGAGATCCCCCACAAATTACCCCATTTTGGAAACTAGACCCCCAAAGGAACTAATCTAGATGTGTAGTGAGCACTTTGAACCCTCAAGTGCTTCACAGAAGTTTATAACGCAGAGCCATGAAAATAAAAAAAAAAATTATTTTCTCAAAAATGAATTTTAGCCCGCAATTTTTTATTTTCCCAAGGGTAACAGGAGAAATTTGACCCCAAAAGTTGTTGTCCAGTTTCTCCTGAGTACGCTGATACCCCATATGTGGGGGTAAACCACTGTTTAGGCACATGCTGGGGCTCGGAAGTGAAGTAGTGACGTTTTGAAATGCAGACTTTGATGGAATGCTCTGTGGGCGTCACGTTGCGTTTGCAGAGCCCCTGATGTGGCTAAACAGTAGAAACCCCACACAAGTGACCCCATTTTGGAAACTAGACCCCGAAAGGAACTTATCTAGATGTGAGGTGAGCACTTTGAACCCCCAAGTGCTTCACAGAAGTTCATAACACAGAGCAGTGAAAATAATAAATACGTTTTCTTTCCTCAAAAATAATTTTTTAGCCCAGAATTTTTTATTTTCCCAAGGGTTACAGGAGAAATTGGACCACAAAAGTTGTTGTCCAGTTTCTCCTGAGTACGCTGATGCCCCATGTGTGGGGGTAAACCACTGTTTGGGCACACGTGGGGGCTCAGAAGGGAAGTAGTGACTTTTGAAATGCAGACTTTGATGGAATGGTCTGCGGGCGTCACATTGCGTTTGCAGAGCCCCTGGTGTGCCTAAACAGTAGAAACCCCCCACAAGTGACCCCATTTTGGAAACTAGACCCCCAAAGGAACTTATCTAGATGTGTGGTGAGCACTTTCAACCCCCAAGTGCTTTACAGAAGTTTATAACGCAGAGCCGTGAAAATAATAAATACGTTTTCTTTCCTCAAAAATAATTTTTTAGCCCAGAATTTTTTATTTTCCCAAGGGTTACAGGAGAAATTGGACCACAAAAGTTGTTGTCCAGTTTCTCCTGAGTACGCTGATGCCCCATGTGTGGGGGTAAACCACTGTTTGGGCACACGTGGGGGCTCAGAAGGGAAGTAGTGACTTTTGAAATGCAGACTTTGATGGAATGGTCTGCGGGCGTCACGTTGCGTTTGCAGAGCCCCTGGTGTGCCTAAACAGTAGAAACCCCCCACAAGTGACGCCATTTTGGAAACTAGACCCCCCAAGGAACTTATCTAGATATGTGGTGAGCACTTTGAACCCCCAAGTGCTTCACAGACGTTTACAACGCAGAGCCGTGAAAATAAAAAATCATTTTTCTTTCCTCAAAAATGATGTTTTAGCAAGCAATTTTTTATTTTCTCAAGGGTAACAGGAGAAATTGGACCCCAGTAATTGTTGCGCAGGTTGTCCTGAGTATGCTGGTACCCCATATGTGGGGGTAAACCACTGTTTGGGCACACGTCGGGGTTCGGAAGTGAGGGAGCACCATTTGAATTTTTGAATACAAGATTGGCTGGAATCAATGGTGGCGCCATGTTGCGTTTGGAGACCCCCTGAAGTGCCTAAACAGTGGAAACCCCTCAATTCTACCTCCAACACACCCCTAACCCTTATCCCAACTGTAGCCGTAACCCTAATCACAACCCTAACCCCAACACACCCCTAACCACAACCCTAACCCCAACACACCCCTAACCCTAACCACAACCCTAATTCCAACCCAACTCTAAGGCTATGTGCCAACGTTGCGGATTCGTATGAGATTTTTCAGCATCATTTTTGAAAAATCCGCGGGTAAAAGGCACTGCGTTTTACCTGTGGATTTACCGTGGATTTCCAGTGTTTTTTGTGCGGATTTCACCTGTGGATTCCTATTGAGGAACAGGTGTAAAACGCTGCGGAATCCGCACAAAGAATTGGCATGCTGCGGAAAATACAACGCAGCGTTCCCGCGCGGTATTTTCTGCACCATGGGCACAGCGGATTTGGTTTTCCATATGTTTACATGGTACTGTAAACCTGATGGAACACTGCTGCGGATCCGCAGCGGCCAATCCGCACCGTGTGCACATAGCCTAATTCTAAAGGTATGTGCACACGCTGCGGAAAACGCTGCGGATCCGCAGCAGTTTCCCATGAGTTTACAGTTCAATGTGAACCTATGGGAACCAAAAATCGCTGTACACATGCTGCGGAAAAACTGCACGGAAACGCAGCGGTTTACATTCCGCAGCATGTCACTTCTTTCTGCGGATTCCGCAGCGGTTTTACAACTGCTCCAATAGAAAATCGCAGTTGTAAAACCGCAGTGAAATGCGCAGAAAAACCGCGGTAAATCCACGATAAATCGGCAGCGGTTTAGCACTGTGGATTTTTCAAATCCGCTGCGGAAAAATCCGCATAGGACCAGAATACGTGTGCACATACCGAAACCCTAGCCCTAACCCTACCCCTAACCCTAACCCTACCCCTAACCCTACCCCTAACCCTAACCCTAACCCTACCCCTAACCCTACCCCTAACCCTAACCCTAACCCTAACCCTAACCCTACCCCTACCCCTAACCCTAACCCTAGTTCTTACCCCAACCTTAGTGAAAAAAAAAAAATTCTTTATTTTTTTTATTGTCCCTATCTATGGGGATAACAAAGGGGGGGGGGTCATTTACTATTTTTTTTATTTTGATCACTGAGATAGGTTATATCTCAGTGATCAAAATTCACTCTGGAACGAATCTGCCAGCCGGCAGATTCGGCGGGCGCACTGCACATGCGCCCGCCATTTTGGAAGATGGCGGCGCCCAGGAAAGAAGACGGACGGACCTCGGGCGGCAAGGTAAGTATAAGGGGGGGGAGATCAGGGCACGGGGGGGGGGGGGGGGGGGGCGTCGGAGCACGGGGGGGTGGATCGGAGCATGGGGGGGGGTGGATCGGAACACGGGAGGGAGGATTGGAGCACGGGGAAGGATTGGAGCACGGGGTGTGGGATCGCTGTGCGGGGGGGTGGGGGGTGGATCGGAGCACGGGGGGGTCGCTGTGTGCGGGGGGGGATCGGAGTGCGGGGGGGTTTGATTGGAGCGCGGGGGGTGTGATTGGTGCACGGGGAAGCGGACAGGAGGACGGGTGAGCGGAGCACAGGACGGAGGGGAGCGGACCACAGATCGGGGGGCTGGGGGGGCGATCGGAGGGGTGGGGTGGGTGCACATAAGTGTTTCCAGCCATGGCCGATGATATTGCAGCATCGGCCATGGCTGGATTGTAATATTTCACCAGTTTTTTAGGTGAAATATTACAAATCGCTCTGATTGGCAGTTTCACTTTCAACAGCCAATCAGAGCGATCGTAGCCACGAGGGGGTGAAGCCACCCCCCCTGGGCTAAACTACCACTCCCCCTGTCCCTGCAGATCGGGTGAAATGGGAGTTAACCCTTTCACCCGGCCTGCAGGGACGCGATCTTTCCATGACGCTTATGCTGAGTCATGGGTCGGAATGGCACCGACTTTCATGACGCAGCGTATGCGTCAAAGGTCGGGAAGGGGTTAATTTAGATTGTGAGCCCCATCAGGGACAGCGATGATAATGTGTGCAAACTGTAAAGCGCTGCGGAATATGTTAGCGCTATATAAAAAATAAAGATTATTATTATTATGTCTCCCCCCTGAATACAGATATGTACCCCACCATTAGAAATCTAAAGTGAAAAGCAGGACTGTGTCCTCCATTACCTATAATCTCTGGCTTTGTAAACACAGTCTAGTAGTGAATATAATAAAGGAATATATCCCCAAATATATGATATCTACACCTCCCCAAATGAATTAATTAGGGAATTTTTAAAATAACCAGTATTTATTTACAAAATTAAAACAATAATAAAAATTCAAGCAAGACTACCGAAAGTGACAAGTGCAAGTCTATACATCAAATGACATCAATCCAAGTGGATATAAGCTCATACAGTCATGGCCAAAAGTATTAACACCCCTGCAATTCTGTCAGATAATACTCAGTTTCTTCCTGAAAATGATTGCAATCACAAATTCTTTGGTATTATTATCTTCATTTAATTTGTCTTAAATGAAAAAACACAAAAGAGAATGAAGCAAAAAGCAAAACATTGATCATTTCACACAATACTACAAAAATGGGCCAGACAAAAGTATTGGCACCCTCAGCCACCCCGACAACACCGTTTCGCCATATGCTTCTTCAAAAAGTGTGCACATAGCCTTAGTCCCTGTCTTGTGTCCTCATCATTCATTATAAGTACTTGATATCGTCTTCTCCCACCTCCAAATTCACTACAAGTCCCAAACAGCATCTTCTCACACCCTTCAGTTCATTATAAAGGGTACTATGCACCTTATCGCCTCCTCTCCCACTGCCCCATGAATTTTAAGTCCCTGATAGCATCACAATGAATTTTGAGATGGTGGAGGACACTATCAGGGGCTTAGCCCCCTAATCCACCACCCAGTTCATTTTACATCCATATCTAAAGGTACCTTCACACATAACGATATTGTTAACGATATCGTTGCTTTTTGTGACGTAGCAACGATATCGTTAATAAAATCGTTATGTGTGACAGCGACCAACGATCAGGCCCCTGCTGGGAGATCGTTGGTCGCTGAATAAAGTCCAGAACTTTATTTCGTCGCTGGACTCCTGCTGACATCGCTGGATCGGCGTGTGTGACACCGATCCAGCGATGTCTTCACTGGTAACCAGGGTAAACATCGGGTTACTAAGCGCAGGGCCGCGCTTAGTAACCCGATGTTTACCCTGGTTACCATCCTAAAAGTAAAAAAAAACAAACAGTACATACTTACCTACAGCCGTCTGTCCTCCAGCGCTGTGCTCTGCTCTCCTCTTGTACTGTCTGTGAGCGTCGGTCAGCCGGAAAGCAGAGCGGTGACGTCACCGCTCTGCTTTCCGGCCGCTGTGCTCACAGACAGTACAGGAGGAGAGCAGAGCACAGCGCTGGAGGACAGACGGCTGTAGGTAAGTATGTACTGTTTGTTTTTTTTTACTTTTAGGATGGTAACCAGGGTAAACATCGGGTTACTAAGCGCGGCCCTGCGCTTAGTTACCCGATGTTTACCCTGGTTACCGGCATCGTTGGTCGCTGGAGAGCGGTCTGTGTGACAGCTCTCCAGCGACCAAACAGCGACGCTGCAGCGATCCGGATCGTTGTCGGTATCGCTGCAGCGTCGCTTAATGTGAAGGGGCCTTAACGTCCTCCTCCCCTGTTCGTAAGTCCATTATAAGTCCCTCATACTCCCATCCCAATCCCCCACATCCCTCATTGTCCCCTCCACATCCCTTCATTGTCCTCTCCACCACCCCCATCATTGCCCTCTCCACCACCCCCATCATTGCCCTCTCCACCACCCCCATCATTGCCCTCTCCACCACCCCCATCATTGACCTCTCCACCACCCCCATCATTGACCTCTCCACCACCCCAATCATTGACCTCCACCACCCCAATCATTGCCCTCCCCATCACTTCCATCAGTGCCCTCCCCATCACCTCCATCTTTGTCTTCCCCCACCACCATCATTGCCCTCTCCACCACCCCAATCATTGTCCTCCCGATCACCTCCATCATTGTCCTCCCCATCACCTCCGTAATTGCCCTCTCCACCACCCCAATGATTGCCCTCCCCATCACCTTTTTCAGTGCCCTTCCCATCACCTCCATTATTGCCTTCTCCCCCACCACCATCATTGCCCTCCCCACGATCTCCATCATTGCCCTTTCCCCCACCTCCATCATTGCCTTCTCCACCACCTTCATCATTGCCTTCTCCACCACCGCCCACACACGCACACGCACGCACGCACAAACACACACACACACACACCACTACCACTCACCTCTCTCCACATTCCTCGCAGCTGCAGCATCTTCATCGCCGGCAGCTTTCTATCTGACACAGGCACTCGCCGAATGCTGATGTCATCCGTCTGCGCGACTGTGTCAGACAGGAAGCGTGGGCAGGAAGCACAGGACGGATCCCTCCAGCTCCCCTGACATTTTCTCCAGTAGGCAGTGGAGCTGCAGGGATCACTCCCTGCCCACTGCACATGAGGGCAATCTGGCCAGGGGTCCCCCGGAACTTCGGGGCTGGAGAAAGGCCAGATTTCCCTCAGTGTTAGCCATCGTGCAGGGGCCCCCCTCCACCTCCGGGCATCGGTGCGGCTGCACATGCAGTATTTCCGCCCCTGTGTCTCTCCCTTTCACCTATTTACTCCCTACTGTGCACAAATCATTATGGCAGGTATGTTTTCAATTGACTTATATTTCGGTTTTGCTCCGGTTTCCACACTGGCAACGGGGGTCACTTGACTCTCCTGATGCTGTCCAAACGTACAGTTTTTTTTGCTTTCATAAAACTCCAAGGGATTCAAAACCAAAAGCAGCCTCTTCTGGGCATAAAGGTATCACCGCAAATAAAGTTAATTTAGTAGGGCACATATATTTCAGTGCTTGATCACCCAAGCAGATTACAGTCCTTTCTCCCAGAGCAAATTTAACACACAGGAGAGGCACGATCCCATCAGTATCAGTATCCTATCCCACTTCAGCATGAGCCTCCAGCACCAAACCAAAGTATTCAACTCTGGGCACAGTTCACACTGAACAAGCTGCAGCTTCCACATGGTTCTCTACAGCTCCAACACAGACTGCGGAGATTTTGTATCTTACCCATGCATTCTCCATTCAGAGAGAGACCCTGGCATGTCTCTCCCGGCTACATTACACATTTTGGCTGGTCACTCGCCAGCAACACAAATGACTCTTCTCAACATCCTGACTCTTCTCAACATCCAGCAGACTGACACCCCTAGTGAACACAGCCCTGGTTCTTATGCAAAGCTAACCAGGTGCATCTAATTAAGACCTGTAGTGCTAAGACTTAACCCTGTCTTTGCTTATATATAAACTGGTTTGCGAAATAATTCACCCCATTGACTCTAGTGCAGTATTGCAATTGAATTTTCATATTTTATGTTTGCATGCTATAGCGCTACAGAGTGCTGCCTTATCTGTTTGATTCTTCATGTAACGACCATACCTACGAACATTTGGTTTTCTTTTTATTGTGAAACAAAATAACAAATAGGACAAAATAACTGAAAACTTCAGTGTGCATAACTATTCACCATCCTAAAGTCAGTGTTTTGTAGAGCCTCCTTTTGCAGCAATTCCAATCTGCTCTGGATAAGTCTCTATGAGCCTTCCACATCTTGCCGCTGGGAGATTGGCCCATTCCTCAAGGCAAAACTTGCTCCAGCTCCTTTAATTTAGATGATTTCCTCTGGTGAACAGCAATCATAGGCCGGTGTCTTGTGAGTGTGATGCGAGATACTCGCACGAGTGTCTCGCATCAATTCCTGCACTGCTGCCGGCACTCTGGACCGGAGTGTGCGGCTGCATAGAAATACA
Organism: Ranitomeya imitator; assembly: GCF_032444005.1. Lineage (NCBI taxonomy): Eukaryota > Metazoa > Chordata > Amphibia > Anura > Dendrobatidae > Ranitomeya > Ranitomeya imitator. The sequence goes on along the minus strand of NC_091282.1, from coordinate 1,043,854,006 downwards.
TTCAGCCGCACACTCCGGTCCCGAGTTCCGGTTGCTGGGGATTGATGCGAGACACTGGTATCACACTCGCAAGTGTGACACCTGCCTTAAAGTCAGATTCTCAATTGGATTAAGGTCTGGGCTTTGACTAGGCCACGCAAAAATTTTACATCTTTTCCCTATATCCACTCAAGTGTTACTTTAGCAGTGTGCTGTAGGTCATTGTCTTGCAAGGTGACCCTCTTTCACATGCTCAAATCCCTGACAGACTGAAACCCGTTTTGAATATCCATGTATTTTGCACCATCCATCTTTCCCCGACTTGCACCATTTTCCCTGTCCCTGCTTCTGATGATGTTCTTGGGGTGATGGGCTTTCATCCGGCTCAGCAGTGCATGAATACAGAGCCGGCTGTCAGTCAGTGCCGGTGTTTGGTTACAGCTGCTGCTCACTATGTACTGAGCGGTGACTGAAGCCGCGAGTCTATGACTGCAAACAGGAGGCTGCTGGGAGGAATAAGGTTCATTTCCTCCTTGTAGCCGGACTTTTAGTGCTGCTGATCCATGGCTTCAAAACCCTATTAATCTGCAAATGAACCCAATAGCTACAGGTTAATAGCGCTTTTTCACATGACTGGTTCTTTTTAATGCTGCTTATGGTTTGGGCAGTATGAATCAGCGGTCAGGTTCCCTTTACAGATGATTTCATATATTCCTGTAAAACTATGCTGTGTTTGCGGCATTTTTATCTAATACACTCTTCGGGCAGTGATGTGTTTTATATATAGTATGTCTTAGTGCAGTTTGTTTTATGCAGAAATAAAGATCCTTGTTTGCATCAAACAATGAGAAGATTACTTGCACAATTCACCTTCCAGCCTTGTCTTGGGATTTGTTAGAAGATTGTTTTTATGTGATTAGTCACTTTGCATCTGCTTGTTTGTGGAGAGGGAGTATATCCGAAGTATAAATAAGGTTTATGTGGTGTGGCAGCACAATGTATGGTAATAGCTAATGTACCAGGCAGTGCATACTTGCCACTTTACATGCATTATATCAATAAGGATTTTTCTGTATTTATGCTTTTTGTCCTCGCAATCAGACCAGTCTTTAGAAATTGGTGTGCTTAGAAACTGTATAGAAATATATTATGGTGAAAGCAGAACTACCTGTAAACCTACAGTAAGGGTTTTTTTCATGCTACTGGAGGCTGAATTTAAGCTAGGTTCACACTTGCGTTGTGCAGTCCGTTCAACAAATCCGTTAAACGGACTGCATAATGCAAGTGCCGACTTTGGCATTGCGCTAGCGCAGATGGAGCATCTGCTAGCTCCATCTGCGCTAGGAGTGACGGACCCGGAAACGCTGCAGCCCGCGTCTCGGGTCCGTCACTCAATGACGGCACATCGCTAGCGCACGCACATTGTGGGCGTGCACTAGCGATGCGTTCGCTATTACAAGTAATGGCGGCGTTAATGGACTACGTTACACCGCGTTATGCCACGGTGTAACGTAGTCCGTTAAACGGGTTCACACAACGCAGTGTGAACCCAGCCTAATACAAGTGCTTCTCACTAAATTAGAATATCATCAAAAAGTTAATTTATTTCAGCACGGTGGCTCAGTGGTTAGCACAGCAGCCTTGCAGCACTGGGGTCCTGGGTTCAAATCCCACCAAGGACAACATCTGCAAAGAGTTTCTATGTTTTCCCCGTGTTTGTGTTGGTTTCCTCCAGGTTCTCCGGTTTCCTCCCACATTCCAAAGACATACTGATAGGGATTCTAGATTGTGAGCCCCATGGGGACAGTAATGATAATGTGTGCAAACTGTAAAGCGCTGCGGAATATGTTAGCGCTATATAAAAATAAAGATTATTATAAAAATAAAGATTAGTTCTTCAATACAAAAAGTGAAACTCATTTATTGTATAGAGTCATTACAAACAGAGTGATCTATTTCAAGTGTTTATGTCTGTTAATGTTGATGATTATGGCTTACAGCCAATGAAAACCCAAAAGTCATTATCCTTCTATATTATTTCAAAACACTCTTTTTCGGTGATTCCTTTGTATTTCCATTCATACTGCACCCACACACACAAATGATACCCCATTTGAAAGGTAAACTTGCCCCCTTCAGCAAGAAAATAGCCAAACAAACCACACATCCACAATGTGATCACAAAATACATTTTAAACATTAATTTTCATAAAACTGCAGTAAGGAAAAATGACCTGCAGGTGGCACCACACTACCCCAAAGTACAATACCACAAAGCTGAAACAAATCCTAACATTTGCCTTGGGGGCTTTCCAGCTTGCCGAACTCCTTGCCCAGCCGATTTCAGGCAGGTACATATAAACTATTTGCTACATATGTGGGAGTAGAATAAAAGTAAAACGTTACCTGTTTAAGACTTCAGCTTTAAAACTGAAGATATAAATGAATGCAGCCAAAAAGGGGCCGGGCAGGTTCTGAACCATCAGATTTTCCATATTATTGGATAGTCATTGAAAAGTATATTGCACAGCCCACGTAGTATATTGCCCAGCCACGTAGTATATCGCCCAACCACGTAGTATATTGCCCAGCAACGTAGTATATTGCCCAACCACGTAGTATATTGCACAGTCACGTAGTATATTGCAGTCACGTAGTATATTGCCCAACCACGTAGTATATTTCTCAGTCACGTAGTATATTGCCCAGTGACGTAGTATATTGCCCAGCAACGTAGTAGATTGCCCAGCCACGTAGTATATTGCAGCCACGTAGTATATTGCCCAGCCACGTAGTATATTGCCCAACCACGTAGTCTATTGCCCAGGGACGTAGTATATTGCCCAGCGACGTAGTATATTGCCCAGTCACGTAGTATATTGCCCAGTCATGTAGTATATTGCCCAGCCACTTAATATATTGCCCAGTTACGTAGTATATTGCGCAGCCACGTAGTATATTGCCCAGTGACGTAGTATACAGCACAGAGCCACGTAGTATATTGGCCAGTTACGTAGTATATTGGCCAGTTACGTAGTATACAGCACAGAGCCACGTAGTATATTGCACAGCGAAGTAGTATACAGCACAGAGCCACGTAGTATATTGGCCAGTCACGTAGTATATTGCCCAGCTACGTAGTATATTGCCCAGCCAGATTTGTCACAGGTTAAAAAATAAACATATACTCACCTTTCCGAGGGCCCCTTGTAGTCCACGGCAGCTTCCGGGCCCAGGGTTGGTATGAGCGCAGGACCTGTGATGACGTCGCGGTCACATGATCGTGACGTCATGGCAGGTCTTTCTAGCGCAGGGCCTGTGATGACGTCGCGGTCACATGACCGTGACGTCATGGCAGGTCCTTCTCACGCAGGTGCGCAGGGCCTCTAATGACGTCGCGGTCACATGACCATGACGTCATGGCAGGTCCTTCTCCCATACCATCTTTGCCACCGGAACCTGCAACGGAAGGTGGCGGCCGGCGCGAGCGACTACGAAGGGTGAGTATGGCAGGTTTTGTTTATTATTATTATTTTTAACATTACATTTGTTATTATTGATGCCGCATAGGCAGCGTCAATAGTAAAAAGTTGGGGACACACAGGGTTAATAGCGGCGGTAATGGAGTGTGTTACCCACGGCATAACGCGGTCAGTTACCACCGGCATTAACCCTGTGTTAGCGGTGACCGGAGGGTAGTATGCGGGCGACAGGCATTGACTGCGGGGAGTAAGGAGCGGCCATTTTCTTCCAGACTGTGCCCGTCGCTGATTGGTCGCGGCAGCCATAACAGGCAGCTGGCGAGACCAATCAGCGAATGAATAACCGTGAGGCACATACCTCTCTGTGTTCATCATCTCTGGACATTTGACCAACTTAGACTCTGGGACCTTGATTTGAAACGAAATACAAAATTTACTTTCATCTGAAAACAACACCTTGGACCAGTGAGCAACAGTCCAGTTCTTTTTCTCCTTGGCCCAGGTAAGACGCTTCTGGTGTTGTCTTATTGGTCATGAGTGGCTTGACACAAGGAATGCGACACTTGTAGCCCATGTCCTGGATACGTCTGTGTGTGGTGGATCTTAAAGCAATGACTCCAGCAGCAGTCCACTCCTTGTGAATCTATACCAAATTTTTAATGGCCTTTTCTTAACAATCCTTTCAAGGCTGTGGTTATCCTGGTTGCTTGTGCACCTTTTCCTTCCTCTCAACTTTCCATTAATATGCTTTGATACAGCACTCTGAGAATAGCCGGCTTCTTTAGCAATGACCTTTTGTGGCTGATCCTCCTTGTGAAGTGTGTTAGTGACTGCCTTCTGGATATCTGTCAAGTCAGCAGTCTGCCCCATGATTGTGGAACCTACTGAAACAGACCTTTTAAAACAATTAGGAGGCCTTTCCAGGTGTTTTTTGTTAATTATTCTAATTTATTGAGATAATGACATTTGGGTTTTCATTGACTGTTAGCCATAATCATCAACATTAACAAAAATATAAACACTTGATATAGATCACTCTGTAATGACTCTATATAATATGAGTTTCACTTTTTGTACTGAGGAACTGAAATAAATTAACTTTTTGATGATATTCTAATTTAGTGAGAAGCACTTGTATGTTTAGGGTTTCCATATATCATTTGTGTCTGGCTAGTTTATGCCTGAGCAGGACCCCACTGACAACTAGTTGTGTACTGTATGCACCAGTCCAGCTTCCTTGGTTAGGTCTAAAGATGATATATTCAGGCTTCTTGGATCAGAAAAATATTTCTTTCTCCACTTCTGAGCTACTTCTTCCCCACCTTCTAAACTCATCATTCGCTTAGGGTACCGTCACACTATACGATTTACCTACGATCACGACCAGCGATACGACCTGACCGTGATCGAAGGTAAATCGTAGTGTGGTCGCTGGGGAGCTGTCACACAGACAGCTCTCCAGCGACCAACGATGCCGAGGTCCCCGGGTAACCAGGGTAAACATCGCTGTGCTCTGCTTTCACTTTACGGCCGGCAATCAGTGAGTGCGGGAAGCAGACGGCTAGGGACCTGACGGACACCGGAATGTAAGTATGTACTGTTTTTTTTTTTTTACATTTACGCTGGTAACCAGGGTAAACATCGGGTTACTAAGTGCGGCCCTGCGCTTAGTAACCCGATGTTTACCCTGGTTACAAGCGAACGCATCGCTGGATCGCATCGCTAGATCGGTGTCACACACACCGATCTAGCGATGACAGAGGTAGATCCAGCGACGAAACAAAGTTCCAAACGATCTGCTACGACGTACGATTCTCAGCAGGATCCCTGATCGCTGCTGCGTGTCAGACACAGCGATATCATAACGATATCGCTGGAACGTCACGAATCGTACCGTCGTAGCGATCGAAATGGCACTGTGTGACGGTACCCTTAGAAAACTAACAGCTGAGATCGTCTTGGCAAAGCAAGATGACCCATCAACACAATTCGGGATCAGGGTATAACAAACTATTTATTACAGCCTATGTAAGGTGGAGTAATAGTGAGGAGCAGAGGGAGAAAACAGGCAGAGACAGGCAGATTGGGCATCAGTTAGTGAGTTTATTTTTCCCAGTGCTGAATTCACAGCTACAGTGCTCAGTACTGCTGTATAAGGTTTTACTGGATGCCACCAATTCTGGACATGTAGTAAAATGCAGAGCAGGAAACGCTCTTTCTGTTCTGGCAACTGGTTTTCACTTGCTAGTTCAGAGACGACTAAAAATGAGAGCACTTAAAAAGAGAGCATTCTGGTAAAAAATGCAGGATACAAGTATTAGAATGACCATAAATGTGTTTTTCCTCATGTACACAAAGGCAACTCAGGCACTGATTGATCAAGATTGGCATTTTTCGTCCTAGTCTTGACAAGAGCAGTGGTGCGGTGTGAGGCACCTGATTCAGGAAACGGTGCATGCCTGAATTGTGCGAAGTGGCGCCCACCTTTGTGGAGGTGCGCTTCTCCCACAAATCTTACCCTAGTTGGAGAATGGAGTAAGGTTTGTGGTACCCCACCGCTCGCCATGAATGTGGGGCCATCATGTCCCCTTCACACCCCTGCTCTGTCTATTTTACCAGTAGCCATGAATGGCATGAAAACGTCAACTTTTGCTAAATGTTTGCGCAGCCTAACGATGCACAACTTCTCAAACCTTTTTATGGTTGTTTTCTGGCCTAGCAGTTTTGATGAATCTGGGCCCTTTTCTGCAAAGAGACCAGAAATGATGGGCAGACTTTAATATCCGCACAGTCTCAGGCCCAAAGTTGTTTACCACCACTTTTCCTTTATTGTAGACAGCTCATGATATTGAAGTGTTGTTTTTTTTTTTGTGTTTAACGCTTGTGACGTCTTAGCTACAGAAATGTATCTGATGGTAGAACGTGCTTACCTACAGGACAGGCTCCCTCGCTTAGGATCTCCCTTGATTTCAAATTTGTATAGAATAAACCTTATACAAATCTGTTTCCTGATCTAAAATCACTGGTCCTTTTACAGTAAACCAAAAAAAGGCTATCACATAAAGTAAACTAATTGCATCATAAAAGGTGGCTGTGTGTACTACAAACCGAAGGAACAACTGCTTCTAATTAAGTGGCCTTTTGCTTACGGCGAGCAGCGTATTACTCACATATACCGTTTCCTTTCCTGCTTTTTATGTTTCTTTTAGAATTGTACATCTGTAGCTCATAAACTTTTTTTTTTTTTCTTTTCTTTGTTCATAAAGAGTTATTAAAAGGGTTGATCCACTTAGTAGATGATGCACTGGTAAAGGCATTGGAGCATCCAAAAAAAGGCCAATCTCATTAGTACATTGTCCTAGCTGGGCAAACTCTAAAATCCAGCTCGCCCCAGTATCTAAATATTTCTATTTATCTTGGTGGTTTCCCTCGTGTGAATTACTGAGAGTTTTACACAACTGGCTTGATGTTGTATCTTCATCGCGATGAGAAGGTTTCATGTCGGAAGCGTACTTCTAGTGTTGTGAGTGCCCATGTTCACAAGATGTGAATCCACCTGAAAAACTTATCAAAAACCATTCAAAAGAATAAAGTAGAATAAAATAAAGCGGTTCTATGTAAAAGTGACTCGTTGTGCATGCGGTAAGGCTTTTGAATGTCTTTTAACAAATTCAGGTTTATAAAGCCATCCAGCAGTATAAAGAAGGCTGTGTTCACACACATTGCTGCTTTGATTCGCAGGTTTTCTGCCTTTTTTTGGTGTGAATTACATCTGTGATTTGTCCATAGTACATGTTTAATAAACTTAGTTTTATTCACTGAAACACAGCAAAAAAACACCGAAAAACTTGCACACTTTCATTGCTTCTATCAATAAAAAATGCTGCAGAAATACTAAAAGAATTGACATGCTGCAGATTTCAAAAACTAACTAGCCTGAGATCTGAAATCTCAGTCTTTGCCGGTACTGTAAAACGCAGCAAAAAACGCTGCATGAGGACAATGTTTCTATTCTATGGGTGTTTTCCGCTCAGACGTCTACCTTATAATATAAGTCATTGGTAAGACGAATGGAAACCAACCCGACGTTTTTTAGAGTGGAAAAAAAAAAAAGATCGAAAAATGACAGTAAGAAAAGACTAATCAAAAACTATGGTAAAATCCTCTAAAAAAAAAAAAAAAAAAAATGTCAAGTAAATGAAAAAGCACAAATATGCTTCAGGCAGAAAGTAACGGTAGAGTTTCCCGGAGAGTCTGGTTCGCATTGTGTGCACATAGCCAGTAAGTAACACTTGCTTTAGGCATCAGGGGCTCATTTTGATGGTTTGGTGATAAGTTCTGAATATAATTTTTTTGTAACATTTCCTTTTTGAGCTGTGTAGACGGCTTTTACTGTAGCACATTATATGGTATTTTAGTATAATATCTTTCCTGCTGAATGGCGCTGATTGTGCTAAAAATGCAAAGGTTTCTAAATTGTACAACAGCTGTGCATTTCGTTGCTGATTACTAATTTCTGCTCTTAGGGTGGCTTCATGCACAGCTGGTTTTTTTTGTATGTTTTTGTAAAAAAAAAAAACCCCTGTTGTCAGATATTGCCTGGAAGTCAGTGGAACGTTCAAAAATGTACCGCATACTCTAGGCTGTGTTCGCATGTTTAAATGCTGCATTTTTTCCCTCCTGCTTTATATCCACGTATTGTCTGCAGGTGTCCACTCCAAAATACGCAATAACAGTCCTTGCTGATTATTGCATTTTCCACTCTTATTTGACACATTTTTAGTGCAGATTTGAAGCCGTGTTTCTGAAAGTGCCACTGCAGCGGTTTTTTTAATTCATCACTTGAGTGGTATCATGAATGCATGTTCCCTGCCCCTAGTATTATACGCCCCAGCCTATGTCTTCTTCTGTTATCGGCCCTGCCCGGTCATCTTCTGCAGGTTGTGACCCACCGAATCTCTCCAGTGTTTGGAAGTCTGAGAGCCAGAATGAGACCCCCAGAGACTTCCGCTGATGCTTGTGACTGATACCTCTAGATAAACAGTTGTGGCCAAAAGTATTGACACCCCTGCAGTTCTGTCAGATAATACTCAGTTTCTTCCTGAAAATGATTGCAAACACAAATTCTTTGTTATTATTATCTTCATTTAATTTGTCTTAAATGAAAAAATGCAAAAAGAATTGTCCTACAGCCAAATTGGATATAATTCCACACTAAACATAAAAAAGGGGGTGGACAAAAGTATTGGCACTGTTCGAAAAATCACGTGATGCTTCTCTAATTTGTAGAAAAATATTTAGAATTGAGAGTCCTCAGTAGTTGATACCTTTTAATGGCTAACTGAAAAGATGGAAACAAATTGCAAGCTTTTGAGACTACACCGGTCTCTTCATCAGGCAAAGACTAAAAGAAATTCTGAAGAATCACATATTTATGCACAACATAGCACAGAAAAAAAAAAAAAAGGAAAAACCATGGATAAGACAGGTGACATGAAGCAGAATTACCATGAGTGATAAACAGTTATGTCCATAAATATTTGGCCAGTTCTTGGATAAGGATTGTTTTATTGTCCTCTGATTAGGGTCTCTGTTGTGATGACCCCTCATAGTCTGAGGAGCAAGTTCCTTAGATGATGTAAAAAGACATAAATCCGTGCGACACATTCATTCTTGCATTAAGACTGTCAAAGGTCGTCATCTCTTTATATTCCCAGACCTCTCTTAGATTTGAAGCTACCTTTTAACACAAGTAATTTCATGTCCATAATGTTATGATTTGGGAGACAAAAATGTATTGCCACAGGTAGATCCATTCTTTTTTCTCTTATTGTGTGGCGGTGAGAATTCATTCTTGTTCTAAACTTTTGCCCTGTCTCCCCCTCATACAGACCCCCAGTTGGACATTTAGTACAAATAATTAGGTACACCACATTAGAAGTGACGCAGCTGAAAGTACCTAGTATCTTTTAGTCCTGATGTGAATTGGGGATCTTTATCTTGTCCGTGGTCATTATAAATGGACATGTTTTAAATTTTTTCTGATTGCAAGGAAAGGTACCTGCAGCTGTTGGAGAGGACAGGGAGGTCTTGACAATGATGCTTCTTAGATTTGGGGGCTGCCTATAACACAGTAGTGAGGGGTCTGGAAAAATGGATTGTAAGTGGGCATCTTTTTGTAGTAAAGGTTGTAATTTGCGTGCAGCTCCCCTTAGCACCTCCAGATTTTGATTGTAGGTAACTACTAGAGGTACCCGGCTATTTTCTTCTTTAGCTTTGTAATGTAGCAGGTGATTCCTTGATATTCTGGTGGCTCTTGTAATCTGGTTTTCAATTGTTCTTGGATGGTAGCCCTGATTCAAAAAGGTCTTTCTGAGCCGTATTACTTGTGTTAAAAGGTAGCTTCAAATCTCAGAGAGACAGAAGAGTCTGGGAATATAAACTGATGACGACCTTTGACAGTCTTAATGCAAGAATGAATGTGTCGCACGGATTTATGTCTTTTTACATCAACTAAGGAACTTGCCCCTCAGACTATGAGGGGTCATCACAACAGAGACCCTAATCAGAGGACAATAAAACAATCTTTATCTAAGAACTGGCCCAATATGTATGAACATAACTGTTAATCACTCATGGTAATTCTGCTTCATGTCACCTGTCTCATCCATGGGTTTTCCTTTTTTTTTCTGTGCTATGTTGTGCATAAATATGTGATTTTTCAGAATTTCTTTTAGTCTTTGCCTGATGAAGAGACCTGTGTAGTCTCGAAAGCTTGCAATTTGTTACCATGTTTTCAGTTAGCCATTAAAAGGTATCAACCACTGAGGACTCTCAATTCTAAATATTTTTCTATCTACTGGCTATCACGGTACCAAGATATTTATCTTTCCTGTATCTCTAATTTGTGTAATTAACAGCACCTGTAACTTACCTGTGGCACCTAACAGGTGTTGGCAATAACTATATCACACTTGCAGCCAGTTGACATGGATTAAAGTTGACTCAACCTCTGTCCTGTGTCCTTGTGTGCACCACATTGAGCATGGAGAAAAGAAAGCAGACCAAAGAACTGTCTGAGGACTTGAGAAACCAAATTGTGAGGAAGCATGAGCAATCTCAAGGCTACAAGTCCATCTCCAAAGACCTGAATGTTCCTGTGTATAGCGTGCGCAGTGTCATCAAGAAGTTTAAAGCCCATGACACTGGGGCTAACCTCCCTAGATGTGGAGGGAAAAGAAAAATTGACAAGAGATTTCAACACAAGAATGTGCGGATGTTGGATAAAGAACCTCGACTAACATCCAAACAAGTTCAAGCTGCCCTGCAGTCCAAGGGTACAACAGTGTCAACCTGTACTATCCGTCGGCGTCTGAATGAAAAGGGACTGTATGGTAGGAGACCCAGGAAGACCCCACTTCTTATCGAATATCAGGGACCTGGAGCAGTTTGCCAAAGAAGAATGGTCTAAAATTCCAGCAGAGCATTGTAAGAAACTCATTGATGGTTACACGAAGTGGTTGGTCGCAGTCATTTTGGCTAAAGGTTGTGCAACCAAGTATTAGGCTGAGGGTGCCAATACTTTTGTCTGGCCCATTTTTGTAGTATTGTGTGAAATGATCAATGTTTTGCTTTTTGCTTCATTCTCTTTTGTGTTTTTTCATTTAAGACAAACTAAATGAAGATAATAATACCAACGAATTTGTGATTGCAATCATTTTCAGGAAGAAACTGAGTATTATCTGACAGAATTGCAGGGGTGTCAATACTTTTGGCCACAACTGTAAAATGTAAAACTTCTATCCTTTCCAATGTTAAATACGGGCGTCTCACGGATGACACTCGGATGCTATCGATGTGCTGTACGTGTATTTCACGGATCCATAGACTTGCATTTACCCTTGGCATCCTTGCTGTCGGAAAAAAAACAGACATGTCTCCATTTGCATGAATACTTGGTCCATGATAAAACACAGACATATGCATCGCACCATAAACTATAATAGGTATATTATGTATCTGTGGATAAAATGGATATATCATGTACACGCAGCACGGACGTGTGAATGAGGCCTACATGTGACTTGCAGTATTTGTTACTTTTTTGACTCTACATCTTGAGTGAGTGTATTAGAAATCTTGGAATCACATGGTCATTGATTCACGTGACTTGCAATGTTTGAAAACAATTTAGCCAAAAAACAAACACGGAAATAGAACTAGAAAAAGCGCAATTATAAACTCTGGCATTTTTGCAAGAAAGGTGTGTGTGTCTGAACAATTCCTAAAGAGGGAGGGATGATGCAGACTTAGACCTCATCCTGGTGGCCTTTATTTTCTGTCATACATTTCAGTCCGAGTGCTGGAACAGGTTTTCATCAGTTAGTCCATGTCTCCATTTTGACTATGGTGCATGTGTTGTTTTTTTCACAGACCCATTGATTTGAACGGGGGAGTTTGATCCATGACATGGATCAATAATATATAGTATAGGCTATAGTGAAAACCAGGGATGGAACACTGAAAACTGGTCGTCTGAATGAGGCCTCAGTTGACATGAAGCTGTCACACTTGGGACAGGAGACCGACAGCCAGTCCATGCATTAGCAGTCCCACCTCAGACTGATGTGCACGGACGTCTTTAGTCTCCTTCGTTTTACCCCGTCCATAGTTCTTCTTTGCATGTTACAATTTTTACTTTTATATCAGTGGTCATATAAGACTTTAATCTGAAGCAACTTGTTTCGATGCAGTGGAGCAACGGCTGCGTTACACTGATATAATTATCCCCTAACGAAGGAATTTAGTTCCGAAACGCGCGTCGGGTGTGTGCGTGTACTCAGGACGGCGCGGTGCCCTAAGGTAATATCCACTAATATCCACTATTTTTCCCTGAAATCTGTTATAGTTCAGCACTTAGCACTTTGTCTCTATCAGCACTGTGCAGGGTCTGGAAATAACCCTGATGGTTTAAACAATTGTGTTCTTTGAATTTATTTGCACTTCAGCACTTTTTTGCATATATTGCACATCAATTTTGGAGTTCTTATTATTGTTTCCACATTGTGTCACTCAATTTTTCAGGGAACTAATATACCCCGATTGTGGGTAATACTTACCTTGCACGGATTTATAAATAATTATTATTGTGCAGTTGGGTATCCGTATATTCATTTTTATATGCCGTCCCGTGCTGCACACTTTTTTGTATGATTGTTTTGTATTTTTATCCAGGGTGGATTTGATTTAAATCTAACTGATTTAAATCACGATTTAAATCACTAGTCAGTAAGGCTTGATTTAAATCAGTGATTTAAATGAATTTGGACACCACTGTTCTGTTGTACTTAGGAAGGAGAAAAATAATCCTGACCTTAATAACAATTTAAATAGATTTATTCAACTGAAACAATAACAACATTACAGCATAAGTTATTTGCTTAAACAAACATCCATGTTTGTTAACTAATTTGGCTAAACAAAATATATATATATATATATATATTATAAGAAACTTAGACTGTCAGCCCAGCCGACACATGAAAAACTTAAATACTACTGTCCCTGCTGTCCTCTGTAGCTCACTTGTCGTCATCTTCATCATCTTCTTCTTTGTTCCTATTCATAATCTGGAAAAGAAAAACAAGCTTTCCTGCTTTATTGGGTCCCAACCGATTTCTCAATTTAGAATGAATGAGTCCAAAGGAAGAGAATATTCTTTCAACGCCTGCAGAAGAAGCTACTGCTGTTAAAAGTGAAATCATTACTTGAACAGTCTCTAAATCCAAGCGCATAAGTGACTTCCACCAGTTTACTGGTGTGACCTTCCTTAAAATATCTTCAGCAAACATATATTTCTTGAATGGTTCCCCCTTAGCTCTGAAGTTTATTATAGTTGGCATTAAAGATGGATGATTGCTGGATACCCATGTCATAGCTAACTCCTCTTCCTCAGCACTTAGGTTTTGACCCTGATATTGGATATTGACAATATTTGCCAAAAAATGAGCTGGAGTCAGTGCTTGTCCCATTCGTTTGTTTACTGCTTGTAATTTAATTCTGTCCATGTGTAGTTCTGTTTTTAAGTGTTCACTCAGTTCCTTCCAAATTTCAACAGCACCCGCAATTAAACAGCTATTTTTCTGTATTTTGTTTAAAGCTTGAGAGATGGGTTTCAGGAAGCAACATATGTTCAACATTTCTCTTAAGCCCAATGTTGAGGATTTTGGCCGTGACAGTGCCATCTATTTTATCTCGATTTTCTTCACAAAGTGTCATCAGAATAGGCCAGTTTTTGATATACTGCTCAAAACAGTCCACCACAGAGTTCCATCTAACATCTTGTGGGAGCGTTAGCTTGGTTCCACCCATCCTTTTCAGAGCTGCTGCAGCAAAATGATTATTACGGAAGTATTTAGCAATTTCAACAACATTAGCCTTTATTTCTGGAACACTTAAGTCTTTGGCTAAGAGGTGCAGCAAATGAGCACTGCAACCATATGTTGTTAGCAGCTTTGTATTCCCTCCCTGCTCTTCTAAATCTCTTCTCATCTTGGATACGTTTGCAGCATTGTCAGTGACCAAACTGCGTACTAGACATTTGAATTTTTGTTCACATGTCGTTATAGCTTTTACTGCCACTTCTTGTAAGTACTCTGCTGTGTGTGCATTTCCTGACGTATCAGTTGTTTGTGCAAGGAAGACTTTACCTCCTTCTGTTGTTATACAAGCACATACAATAGGATCATTGTGGACATTACTCCACCCATCAATACTTAGGTTAACAATTTTACCCTCCAGAGCTGTTGCACATTGCTTCATTTCTCTGTCATACACTTGATCCAGCAGTTTCCCTGCAACATCAGCTCTGCTGGGTGGACTGTATCCTGGTCTCAGTGACTGAACCATATTAATGAAATGTGGGTTCTCAGTCAGACGGAAAGAAGAGTTCGTTGCATAAATAAACTGGGCAATTTTTTCATCAATCAACTCTTTTTCTAATCTGCTAGTTCTTATCACAAACCTATCTATGGTGGTTCCAGGAGGTAAAGGTTTTTTCTTCCTTTTGGGTGATGGTGATATGTGGCTGTGGGTGTCTGATGATGATGCTGCTGCTAATGAAGCACTATCCTGGATGGATAACTCTGAAACTGTAGAACAGGATGATGGTGATCTTGGAGGTGGATAGTTTCCAGAATCCAAAAAAAGTCAATGCTGTTATTTTATTGTTTATACAATTTCTGCTTATTGTACACAACACATCACTGCCCCTGCCCCAAAAGGAATATTTGTTTTTCTTCATAACTGTACCAAATGACAGTAACATGCAGTAATAATAAGAAATATAATTTTTCTCACACATGACAGTTCAGTCTTTAGAAATAGGATTCAATAAAAATGTTTACCAACCTGAAGATCCTGCCTGTTCAGAAGTGTTTCTTTGGTCATCTTCATCACCTCACTTCTCATGATGTTGCCTCATTCGCGCCACCAGGCCTTGCATCTCTTTGTTGCATCGTTTGCATTTTGCACGCATGCCTGCCTTACCGATAGGCGAAGGAGCTTCATTAAAATATTCCCAAACTGGGTCTTTTTTACGGCCTGCTGCCATTATAAGGAAAGAATGTAATAAACCTCAGATCGTACACACAAACAGATCCAGACTTGTCTGTCTGTGGCTATGCTGCAGTATTGTGCTCAAAGTTTCACTTTCATTTTCTTGTCTGCTTGCCCTTCCTCCTCCTCACACTTAGATTCACATTCTTCTTGTGTTGTGCAGATCTATTCCACTCCAAACAATCAGAAGCATATTGTCTAACTTCTTGGACTTGGCACTGAAGGGGTTGATTCTGTATTCATAGGTTTGTAGAACAATAGGATTAAGGTATTTTTCTCAACTCTGTTCATGTTGTAACATTTTTGCCGTGAAGAAGAGGCTGGGACCTCTGCGGAGTCAAATTCAGTTTTGAGAACTGCGTAAGTAAAGCGAGCGTCTGTGATAATATAGGAGAGAAACTGCCCACTTATCCTACAGAAACCTCTGGAAGAGCATGGCATTGTGAATGTTACACATATACAGCCTTTATTCTACTGAGTTAAACAACTCAGCTTTATCTCATGATGGAAGAACTTTTGGATGGTAAAATATTTTCCTCAAAAAGCAGTTTATTGAAAAAAATCCGATTTAAATCAAAAAAATCCGATTTAAATAAAAAAAATCCGATTTTTTTTGATTTTTTAAAAAAAAAACATTGATTTTTATCCACCCTGTTTTTATCGTATATTTTTTAATGGTAGTTTTTTATATATTGTATCGCTGCTTGATAATTAAAAAATAAAAGAATATATCTTGATCCAGTCTGGTCTTCCTGGTGCATCCTTTGGTTTGGTGATTGGTTTTGGTTCTTGGTTTAAGTGGTCTCCACTTTCTTTTTACTCAAAAGACACCCGGGTGAGCTAATATCACTATATTTATGATTGTGATACTGATTTATATATAGCCTTTATTTTATTTGGGTTGTTCTTTTGTAATTTTCTCTAATTATCCAGTTCTGTAGTTTCCGCTTATACTACCATTATATGCGGAGCTGAAATGAGCGCTACGTCTCCAATGCAAGCAGCGGTTTTAATATCTAGATCTCTAAACATAGATCTTGAAATGCAAAATGAAAACATTCTGGGCCAGTCTTTTGCTTTTATTGTATTCCTGGTGCGCCCTAGTATTATGATTTATTTTTTTTTATTCTGCCTTTTGGTTCCAGAGATATGGGCATTTTATTTAGTGTATTTATTATGGCCTTTACCAAAGGGGAATGGCTCGCAGGATTCTCTGGGGAAGTGTCTTTAGGCCACCCTGCATTATTACCCTGTGAGCCTCATTCCCTTGGTTAAAAGCATAAAAATCATCACTAAAAGAATAAAAAAGCCCATATCTCTCTAACCGTAAGGAGGATTTAAGAAAAAACTAACAATAAACCAATCATTCAGGGGAGCAGCGGGAATAAAATAAGAGTTAAGAGGTGCCCACCTTTGATTTGGTGACAGCCGCTCTGTATATTTGTCAGTCCATCACCGGTGCCAGGCGTGCTAAGGTAATCTACATTACAGAATCGTGGCGTGGATTTCCATCCCGAGACTCCCGACACAATAGTATGTCATCCATACTGGTGTGAGTGCTGGCGTTCTGTCCGTGACAATGAACGGCTATGGTGGCGTGTCAGAAATGGGAATTTTATCTCTTTGGAAGCCCCTAAATTCACTGTGGTGAAGTAGAGGATGAATTTGGATGTGGACTTTTTCTGCCACATCTTCCAGTAACCTGCAGACAACGTGACGACTGTCTGCGGTAGATCGGTGGAAAGGGCAGATGTAGGAGTGTCTGTAAGGATGGATGGTGCTGGCACCTTGTATTTCCTTTAGTGTTATTAATACTTTGTTGTACATTACTGCCGCTTTCTGTGAATTTGTTGCTTTCCCTTCTTCATCCCATGTGCTCCGCGTGCCCTTAGTGTTATTAATACTTTGTCATACATTACTGCTGCTTTCTGTGAATTTGTTGCTTTCTCTTCTTCATCCCATGTGCTCCGCGTGCCCTTAGTGTTATTAATACTTTGTTGTACATTACTGCCGCTTTCTGTGAATTTGTTGCTTTCTTCATCCCATGTGCTCCGCGTGCCCTTAGTGTTATTAATACTTTGTTATACATTACCGCTGCTTTCTGTGAATTTGTTGCTTTCTCTTCTTCATCCCATGTGCTCCGCGTGCCCTTAGTGTTATTAATACTTTGTCATACATTACCGCTGCTTTCTGTGAATTTGTTGCTTTCCCTTCTTCATCCCATGTGCTCCGCGTGCCCTTAGTGTTATTAATACTTTGTTGTACATTACTGCCGCTTTCTGTGAATTTGTTGCTTTCTTCATCCCATGTGCTCCGCGTGCCCTTAGTGTTATTAATACTTTGTTATACATTACTGCTGCTTTCTGTGAATTTGTTGCTTTCTCTTCTTCATCCCATGTGCTCCGCGTGCCCTTAGTGTTATTAATACTTTGTTGTACATTACTGCTGCTTTCTGTGAATTTGTTGCTTTCTCTTCTTCATCCCATGTGCTCCGCGTGCCCTTAGTGTTATTAATACTTTGTTGTACATTACTGCCGCTTTCTGTGAATTTGTTGCTTTCTTCATCCCATGTGCTCCGCGTGCCCTTAGTGTTATTAATACTTTGTTATACATTACCGCTGCTTTCTGTGAATTTGTTGCTTTCTCTTCTTCATCCCATGTGCTCCGCGTGCCCTTAGTGTTATTAATACTTTGTCATACATTACCGCTGCTTTCTGTGAATTTGTTGCTTTCCCTTCTTCATCCCATGTGCTCCGCGTGCCCTTAGTGTTATTAATACTTTGTTGTACATTACTGCCGCTTTCTGTGAATTTGTTGCTTTCTTCATCCCATGTGCTCCGCGTGCCCTTAGTGTTATTAATACTTTGTTATACATTACTGCTGCTTTCTGTGAATTTGTTGCTTTCTCTTCTTCATCCCATGTGCTCCGCGTGCCCTTAGTGTTATTAATACTTTGTCATACATTACTGCTGCTTTCTGTGAATTTGTTGCTTTCCCTTCTTCATCCCATGTGCTCCGCGTGCCCTTAGTGTTATTAATACTTTGTTGTACATTACTGCCGCTTTCTGTGAATTTGTTGCTTTCTTCATCCCATGTGCTCCGCGTGCCCTTAGTGTTATTAATACTTTGTTATACATTACTGCTGCTTTCTGTGAATTTGTTGCTTTCCCTTCTTCATCCCATGTGCTCCGCGTGCCCTTAGTGTTATTAATACTTTGTCATACATTACTGCTGCTTTCTGTGAATTTGTTGCTTTCCCTTCTTCATCCCATGTGCTCCGCGTGCCCTTAGTGTTATTAATACTTTGTTATACATTACTGCTGCTTTCTGTGAATTTGTTGCTTTCTCTTCTTCATCCCATGTGCTCCGCGTGCCCTTAGTGTTATTAATACTTTGTTGTACATTACTGCCGCTTTCTGTGAATTTGTTGCTTTCTTCATCCCATGTGCTCCGCGTGCCCTTAGTGTTATTAATACTTTGTTATACATTACCGCTGCTTTCTGTGAATTTGTTGCTTTCTCTTCTTCATCCCATGTGCTCCGCGTGCCCTTAGTGTTATTAATACTTTGTCATACATTACCGCTGCTTTCTGTGAATTTGTTGCTTTCCCTTCTTCATCCCATGTGCTCCGCGTGCCCTTAGTGTTATTAATACTTTGTTGTACATTACTGCCGCTTTCTGTGAATTTGTTGCTTTCTTCATCCCATGTGCTCCGCGTGCCCTTAGTGTTATTAATACTTTGTTATACATTACTGCTGCTTTCTGTGAATTTGTTGCTTTCCCTTCTTCATCCCATGTGCTCCGCGTGCCCTTAGTGTTATTAATACTTTGTCATACATTACTGCTGCTTTCTGTGAATTTGTTGCTTTCTCTTCTTCATCCCATGTGCTCCGCGTGCCCTTAGTGTTATTAATACTTTGTCATACATTACTGCTGCTTTCTGTGAATTTGTTGCTTTCCCTTCTTCATCCCATGTGCTCCGCGTGCCCTTAGTGTTATTAATACTTTGTTGTACATTACTGCCGCTTTCTGTGAATTTGTTGCTTTCTTCATCCCATGTGCTCCGCGTGCCCTTAGTGTTATTAATACTTTGTTATACATTACTGCTGCTTTCTGTGAATTTGTTGCTTTCCCTTCTTCATCCCATGTGCTCCGCGTGCCCTTAGTGTTATTAATACTTTGTTATACATTACTGCTGCTTTCTGTGAATTTGTTGCTTTCTCTTCTTCATCCCATGTGCTCCGCGTGCCCTTAGTGTTATTAATACTTTGTTATACATTATTGCTGCTTTCTGTGAATTTGTTGCATTCCCTTCTTCATCCCATGTGCCCCGTGTGCCCTTTGCGTTCTTGCTCTCGGTGATGCTGTGACCAAGTTGTGTCCAGGATCAGCTCACATATTGTGTTTTTCTGGTTTGTAGACGATCCGATCTGTCATACTTAGGTACAGTAGTCTGTAATGCTGAGGGGAGAATTCTAGGAATGTGCTCAGCCTTACTGCAGTTTTCCCAGATTTTTCAGCGAGCGGAGGAAGGACGTCAGAGATGTTACTATTTTAGGTAGTAAATGATTCAAATATTTTACTTAAGTGAACCCCTGGCAGGATATGGTGATTTCCATAAAAAGGGTCAGTTAAGCAATGCCATATGTGGCCATTTACAGCACGCTGTTTATTTGCAGAATTGTAGGTATGAAGCCGGCCAAGATACGATTTGTGCATTCTCACCATTGTCCGATGAGGACATTCCCCCGGTGCCTTGCTTTATAACCGGCCGCTTGTCCCTCAGTATTCTTCCTACTGAACCTTCTATTTAAGGTCGAATTGTGAATATTTTGCCGATAAGATCCTAATCCACCGGTTACAAGATGTTACAGTTCCGTCGGTGCTGATCTATGGGGCCTCGTCGCCAGGTTAGATCTGCCCAGTACATTTTGGGAGACCATTCCTACATAACATCAGTAAGGACGTTTCCTCCCAATATTTTCAGAAAAATGGCTCTCCAGTTGGAGCTCCCCTTTAAGTTACTTTTTTCAATTTAATTACATAAATGTCCAAGTACTTATTCTGTTTTTATTATTTTGTGTTTATAGAGAAGAAAAAAACGTAATAATGACTTTTTGTTTTTGTTTTGCAGAATGTGAAATCCTTTGCCTCTGCACACCGTCTAGCCAATGTCCATGAAGTAGCAAGCTGGCTTTTGGAAATGAATCAGGAACTGCTGTCTGTGGGCAGCAAGAGGCGACGTACTGGCGGTTCTGTGCGAGGTAATGCTTCCTCCAGCCAAGCGGATGAGGAGCAGATGAACAGAGTAGAAGAGGAGGAGGAGGAGCAGCAGCATCCAAGACCGCAGGGAGAAGAGCACATAGTGGTGAATGGGGAGGTGGATGGCTCCGGGAGTGTGGAGAGGAGTAACCTCCACCCGGAGCATTTGGAAGAAAACAACAACAGCTGTATAGTAGCAGATCATGAGTCCGGAGACCAACCCGAGGACGGTGAGCAACAGGATGATGAGGAGGAGGATGAGCAACATGTTTGTGATGTGGAAGATGAGGATGAGGAGGAGATGGACCAGGACAGTGATGACTTTGATCAGTCTGATGACAGCAGCAGGGAGGGTGAACATAGAAACTCCAGCGATATTCCCAATTCCAATAGTATAATGGACATTTCTCTTCGACAAAAGCCCAGCCCTTTCCAAACAAAAACAAAGGTGAGTCTCCATGTCCTGCACAGTGGGACATTACACGCTAGTCACACGTGCATTTTTGTTTTATTAACTGTTGTGGTTTTTCTGTAGCTTGTCAACGCCGTATTTTTCACTAAGAAATATGTAGAAACTTTTCTGTTCTTTTTTGTTGTGGTTGAATTTGGAAGGATTATACCACACTGTGGATATAGAATATAGGTCCATATAAATGAAGTGAGGGGTAGTTCCGTTATCCTAATTGCAGGGTTTTCCTGGTTATGTTCATGATTTGAATTGTTATTGAAGTCGTTGATTCTTTCCGTTTCTCTCCATTGTAAACATATCGCCTCTGGTGAAAAGGCTACAGTATCGGATCCCCTGCATAACGTGGACTTTATACCCAGCTGGTAGTACGGGCACTGGGCAGCCCATGCAGCTCCATCTCTAAAACCCAGCAGATTCAGTGATGATGTATATTCAGTCCTGGCATTAGAAATCTACCGGGCCGTACTCGTCTAGTCTACTAACTCCTGTCCTCCAACTTTGCGACCTCACTGTGAACGGGGTGGTCTGATGCCTATAATTAAATGTTGGCACAGTTCGGTGAAACTGAGGAGGCGCAGCTAATGATGTCCCTCATCACCTGCAAAAGAATAATTACCAGAAAACTGAGGTACTGCAAGTCACATCTATGACCTAGCTAACAATGGAGCATCGGAGACACTACAAGTCCTTGCATAACCTAATTATCAATAAGTATACCGGTAATTCTAAATATATGGAAACACCAAGGTACTACAAGTTTCAGGATGACCTGGCTAACAACGGAACATCGGGACACTGCAAGTCTTTGCATAAGCTTATCAATAAATATAATGCTTGATAAAAAATAATTAAGAAACACCAAGATAGTACAGTACAAGTCACAGCATAATCTAGGGCAGTGTTCCCCCCCAACTCCGGTCCTCAAGAGCCACCAACAGGTCATGTTTTCAGGATTTCCTTAGTATTGCCCAGGTGATGGAATTATCAACTGTGAAATACTAAGGAAATCCTGGAAGCATGACCTGTTGGTGGCTCTTGAGGACCGGACATGGGGAACACTGATCTAGGGATATGTTCACAGTAGACAGTAAGACACTAAAAATCCCTGCTTAACTTAATAATTAATAACTATAAAGTGGAACGTTGAGAAACTAAAAGTCCCAACATAACTTAATAATAAATTTGTAATTACACAGTGGAGCAATAAGGCAGTAATAATCCCGGCATAACCTAATATTAAATTCACAGTGGAGCACTGAGGCCCTACAGCCTCCAAGCCTAATGGTGTGTTTGCACTTGCCAACTTGTGGTGTTATAGTATTGCAGTCAGGCTCCATGTTTGCCTATAAGTGGCTGATTAATAGCCAGGTTAGGCTACTTTCACACTAGCGTCGTGCACTGCACGTCGCTATGCGTCGTTTTGTAGAAAAAACGCATCCTTCAAAAGTGCTTGCAGGATGCGTTTTTTCTCCATTGACTTGCATTAGCGTCGTATTGCGACGCCTTGCCACACGTTGCAACCGTCGTGCGATGGTTGCGCCGTGTTGTGGCGGACCGTAGGCTGCAAAAAACGTTACATGTAACGTTTTTTGCTGCCGACGGTCCGCCCTTTCCGACCGCGCATGTGCGGCCGGAACTCCGCCCCCACCTCCCCGCACCTCAGAATGGGGCAGCTGATGCGCTGGAAAAATGCATCCGCTGCCTCCGTTGTGCGGCATATTCACTGCTAGCGTTGGTACGTTGGCCCGACGCACTGCGACGGGCCGAGTACGACGCTAGTGTGAAAGTAGCCTTAGTCTGGCCGACTGCACTTCCCATGCGCACAGAAAGATCAGTGATAGATAGTTCTGTGCCCATTGGCTTTCAATGTTCTCGGCAGCACAGGTCTTGTACATAGGATGATCTGCAGAGATTGATGATTTTTAAACAGGCGAAAAGGGAACCTGTCAGCAGGATTGTGCTTGGTAACCTACAGACAGTGCCAGGTCGGCGCTATTATACAGATTACAATTCTACCTTGGCTGATGAATTCCGTCTTGTGGTTGTTGTTTAATCCTTATTTTCAGTTTTGTGTTAATGATATGCTAATGCTCAGGGACGGGCCTGTGGGGGGCTTCTTGTGGTGAACTGATTAGGTATTCACCAGTATGGCTTTTGACAGGTCACGGATCTCTCATTGACCTGCCCCCTATTTTTACATAATCAATATTATAATATTAAATCTTCTGCAGGTTGAGGTTATAATTCATTTGTTTGAAGTCATCCTGAAATTCATAAGAAAAAAAAACTGTTTTAAAATGGCACTGGCCATGCCTGCACAGTAGCAGCTGTCGGTAATCCAATAGTTGCTATTGCGCAGGCGACGGCATCTTGGAGGAGGACAATTTTTTGTTCTCTATAAATATGGCGCAGCCGGCGCCTGCTCAATACGAGCTATTGGATCACATTTTGCCTTTTTCAAACGTGGTTTTTTTTGTTTTTATTAATGAATTTCAGGATAACTTCAGACAAATGTGTTATATGCACATTGCATATGTAATGCTGGTGCCCGCATGCAGAAGGGCATTATATATATATATATATATATATATATATATATATATATATATATACTAGATGGCAGTCTGATTCTAAAGAATCGGGAGTCTAGAATCCATATATACTTTATTTATTCAAATGTAAGAATAATACAATTAATAAATAATAGTAAGAAAGAACAAAAATAATGGGCAGTATATGGAGAAAACACCAAACAAAAGTTCAAAATTGGTGTGAAAATGTCACTGAACCACTTCACAACTAAATATATATAGTTTTGGTAAATGGTATTATCATTTTTTTGACGAAATTCGGCAGGAGCTTGAAGAGCAACGTCACTGGGCCCGCCTCCACGCAGTAGAAACTTGCTGTGAGGTAAAAATTCAAAAATCACACCAAAATGGCGGGCGGAGTGTGTCACAGTACGGCACGTTTCTGATTGGTCGCTCGCAGCAGGCGGCAACCAATCAGACACTGGACACTGTTGACGTCACTTATCTCCGGACATTAGCTCCGGACATTAGCTCCGGACATTAGCTCCGGACATTATCTCCGCACATTAGCTCCGGACATTAGCTCCGGACAAAGCCACGGAAGTTGGCACAAATTGCAGGAAGTAGTATTCTAGGCAATTAATCTCCGGACATTAGCTCCGGACATTAGCTCCGGACAAAGCCACGGAAGTTGGCACAAATTGCAGGAAGTAGTATTCTAGGCAATTATATATATATATATATATATATATATATATATATATATATATATATATATATATATATATATATATATATATATATATATATATATATATAAATAATAATAATAATAATAATAATAATAATAATAATAATAATTTTTATTTATATAGCGCCAACATATTCCGCAGCGCTTTACAAATTATAGAGGGGACTTGTACATACAATAGACATTACAGCATAACAGAAATACAGTTCAAAACAGATACCAAGAGGAGTGAGGGCCCTGCTCGTAAGCTTACAAACTATGAGGAAAAGGGGAGACACGAGAGGTGGATGGTAACAATTGCTATAGTTATTCGGACCAGCCATAGTGTAAGGCTTGGGTGTTCATGTAAAGCTGCATGAACCAGTTAATTAATTTTTTTTTTTTTTTTTAATATAGGCCACACAGGGATCGTTAGGTTAATGCATTGAGGCGGTAGGCCAGTCTGAACAAATGAGTTTTTAGGGCACGCTTAAAACTGTGGGGATTGGGGATTAATCGTATTATCCTAGGTAGTGCATTCCAAAGAATCGGCGCAGCACGTGTAAAGTCTTGGAGACGGGAGTGGGAGGTTCTGATTATTGAGGATGCTAACCTGAGGTCATCAGCGGAGCGGAGGGCACGGGTAGGGTGGTAGACTGAGACCAGAGAGGAGATGTAGGGTGGTGCTGAGCCATGGAGTGCTTTGTGGATGAGGGTAGTAGTTTTGTACTGGATTCTTGAGTGGATGGGTAACCAGTGTAATGACTGGCACAAGGTAGAGGCATCGGTGTAACGGTTGGTGAGGAATATGATCCTGGCAGCAGCATTCAGGACAGATTGGAGCGGGGAGAGTTTGGTAAGAGGGAGGCCGATTAGTAGAGAGTTACAATAGTCCAGACGAGAATGAATAAGTGAAACAGTAAGAGTTTTTGCAGAGTCGAAAGTAAGAAAAGGGCGAATTCTAGAAATGTTTTTGAGATGCAGGTAAGAAGAGCGAGCCAGTGATCGGATGTGGGGGGTGAATGAAAGGTCAGAATCAAGGATGACCCCAAGGCAGCGGGCATGTTGCTTTGGAGTAATGGTGGAACCGCAAACGGAGATGGCAATGTCAGGCAAAGGTAGGTTAGTAGAGGGAGAAAACACGAGGAGTTCAGTTTTTGACAGGTTTAGTTTCAGATAGAGGGAGGACATGATGCTAGAGACAGCGGTAAGACAATCACTGGTGTTTTCTAATAAGGCAGGCGTGAGATCAGGAGAAGAAGTGTATAGTTGGGTGTCGTCAGCATAGAGATGGTACTGGAAGCCAAATCTACTGATTGTTTGTCCAATAGGGGCAGTATACAAAGAGAAGAGGAGGGGGCCTAGGACTGATCCTTGAGGAACCCCAACAGTAAGGGGAAGGTGAGAGGAGGAGGAACCAGCGAAACATACAGTGAAGGATCGGTCAGAGAATATATATATATATCTATCTATATATATAATTGTGTAAGGGTTTTTCCGTCTGTCTGTCTTTCTGTCTGTCTGTCTGTCCTGGAAATCCCGCGTCTCTGATTGGTCGAGGCCGCCAGCGACGGGCACAGCGACGATGATGTCATAAAGAACGTAGATATCCCGCAACGGGCACAGTATCGACGTAGATGTCATAATGGTTGCCATGGCGACGATGATGTCATAAAGGTTGCCTCGACCAATCAGCGACGGGCACAGTCTGCCGCGAATTCTGGAATCATCAATGTCCATATACTACGGGGACATGCATATTCTAGAATACCCGATGCGTTAGAACCCGGGCATAGAACGGGTTCAAAAGCTAATCTATATATATAATTGTCTAAGGGTTTTTCCGTCTGTCTGTCTGTCTGTCCTGGAAATCCCGCGTCTCTGGCGGCCTCGACCAATCAGAGACGGGCACAGCATGGCGACGATGATGTCATAAAGGTTGCCTCGACCAATCAGCGACGGGCAGAGTCTGCCGCGAATTCGCATCGACCAATCAGCGACGGGCACAGTATCGACGTAGATGTCATAATGGTTGCCATGGCGACGATGGTGTCATAAAGGTTGCCTCGACCAATCAGCGACGGGCACAGTCTGCCGCGAATTCTGGAATCATCATTGTCCATATACTACGGGGACATGCATATTCTAGAATACCCGATGCGTTAGAATCGGGCCACAATCTAGTGTATATGTATGTATGTATGTATATATATATATATGTATATGTATATATATATATATATATATATATATATATATATATATATATATATAGAGTCATCAAAGCAAAAGGTGGCTACTTTTACTTTGAAGAACCTAGAATAAAATACATATTTTCAGTTGTTTCACACTTTTTTGTTAAGTATATAATTCCACATGTGTTAAGTCATGAAAATACAGAAAAATATTTACATGAGAAGGTGTGTCCAAACTTTTAGTCTGTACTGTGTGTGCGTGTGTGTGTGTATATATGTATATATATGTATATTTATATATATATATATATATATATATACACGTACGTACAGTACAGACCAAAAGTTTGGACACACCTTTTCATGTAAAGATTTTTCTGCATTTTCATGACTATGAAAATTGTAAATTCACACTGAAGGCATCAAAACTATGAATTAACATATGTGGGATTATATACTTAACGGAAAAATACAGAAAAATCTTTAAATGAGAAGGTGTGTCCAAACTTTTGGTCTGTACTGTGTATATATAACAGCAACCACAAGACTAATTTCATCACCCAGGTGTAATTTTAATCAGTATAATGGCGCTGACCTGACACTGTAGGCTACTGTGCACAATCCTGCTGACAGGTTCCATTTAAAGGGAATCTGTCAGCAACATTTCACTCCCAAACTATATATTTTTCTGTATGTAGCTTGGCCAATTTGTTCCTCTTTTACTGAGAAATCAGCAATTGACTTGATATGCAAATGAGGCTGAAGATCTGAAGCCTCTGCCACTGCAGCTCTATTCTCAATCCAGTGCAGCCTCCTCTTGCTTGAATGATGGCTTACAGACTTTTTTGTTCCTCAGTATATTCACCTTTAATGTTATCTGGGGTCTTAAATCGGATGAGGCGAGCTCACAAAAAGAGATATAAAAGTAATGAACACTCCTGTCAGGCAGTCATTGTCGGCCAACTGACTGATTTTCAGATACAATGGGGAAAATAAGTGTTTGATACACTTCCAGTTTTGGAATTTTCCCACCTACAATGAATGGAGAGGTCAGTAATTTTTATTGTAGGTACACTTCAACTGTGAGAGACAGAATCTAAAAATAAAGAAAAAAACAGAAAATCACATTGTATGATTTTTAAGTAATTAGATAGTATTTTATTGCATGAAATAAGTATTTGGTCACCTACCAAACAGCAAGAATTCTGGCTCTCACAGACCTGTTATTTTTTCTTTAAAAAGCCCTCCTATCCTGCACTCACTACCTGTATTAATTGCACCGGTTTGAGTGTGTGGATAGGTGTCTTTTATACATGTAACGTGTTCAATCAACTTCTCTACCATGGCCAAGACCAAAGAACTGACTAAGGACACCAGGGGCAAAATTGTAGACCTGCACAAGGCTGCGATGGGCTACAGGACAATAGGCAAGCAGCTGGGTGAGAAGGCAACAACTGTTGGTACAATTATTAGAAAATGGAAGAACCACAAGATCACTGTCAATCTTCCTTGATCTGGGTCTCCATGCTAGATTTTGCCTCGTCGGGTAAGGCCTCTTTCACACTTGCGTCGTGTGGCGTCCGTCGCAATGCGTCATTTTGGGAAAAAAACGCATCCTGCAAATGTGCCCGCAGGATGCTTTTTTTTCCCCATAGACTTGTATTGCCAACAGATCGCGATGTATGGCCATACGTCGCGTCCGTCGTGCACTGGATGGATCGTGTTTTCGCAGACCGTCGTCACGAAAAAATGTTCAATGTAACATTTTTTCGTTCATCGGATCCGCCATTTCCTACCGCGCATGCGCGGCCCGAACTTCGCCCCCTCTTCCCCGGGACTTAGAATGGGCAGAGGATGCGTTGAAAATCTGCATCCGCTGCCCACGTTGTGCCAAATTTGCACAACGTCTGTCGGTTAGTCGCGCCAACGCTTTGCAACGGCTGCGTACCGACGCAAGTGTGAAAGAAGCTTAAGGATGATTCTGAGAAAGGTCAGGAATCAGCCCAGAATTACATGGGAGGACCTGGTCAATGACCTGAAGAGAGCTGGGACCACAAACATTACCATTAGTAGCACACTACGCCATCATGGATTAAAAACCAGCAGGGCATGCAAGGTCCTCCTGCTCACGCCAGCACATGTCCAGGCCCATTTAAAGTTTGCCAGTGACCTTCTGGATGATCCAGAGGAGACATGGGAGAAGGTCGTGAGGTCAGATGAGGTCAAAAAATAACTTTTTGGTATCAACTCCATTTGTCGTGTTTGGAGGAAAAAGAAGGATAATACTGTTCCAACCGTGAAGCATTGGGGAAGGGGGGGGAAAATATTTTTTGGGGTTGTTTTTATGCAAAGGGGACAAATAGACTGTATTGACAGAAGGATGGATGGGGTCATGTATCTTGAGATTTTGGCCTTCAGTAAGATCATTGAAGATGGGTCGTGCCTGGGTCTTCAGCATGACAATCACCCAAAACACACAGACAGGGAAACTAAGCAGTGGCTCCATAAGAAGCACTTTAAGGTCCTGGAGTGGCCTAACCAGTCTGCACACCTGAACCCAATAGAAAATCTTTGGAGGAAGCTGAGGCTCAATATTGCCCAGCAACATCCCCAAAACCTGAAAGATCTGTATGGAGGAGTGGGCCAAAATCCCTGCTGCAGTGTGTGCAAACTTGGTCAGGAACTACAGGAAACATCTGAACTGTGTCATTGAAAACAAAGGTTTCTGTACCAAATATTAACTTCTGTTTTTCTATTGTATGAAATACTAATTTCAGGCAATAAAATGCAGATTAATTATGTAAAAATCATACAATGTGTTTTTTTATTTTTAGATTCTGTCTCTCACAGTTGATGTGTACCTACGATAAAAATTACAGACCTCTTCATTCTTTGTGAGGAAAATTTGAAAAATCATCAGTGTATCAAATACTCATTTCCCCCACTGTAACTCATTGGTGCAACCAGCAATTGCCAGTACAGCATGAAGGCTATAGAAGGCAAACAGTGCAAAATTTTTAATGAAACCCAAATTATTATTTTTTGCCTTGATTACATGCATTTAAGTAAAGAAAAAAAATTCTCCCGAAAGTTAGACAAGCCTTTAAGTGCCTGCAGGACGATACTAATCACTGAGCCAGTGTGCATAAGGTCTTCGTTTTATATCTGTCCATAGGATACTTTGGTTTGTGTCAAGTCCTTTCATGTCCAGAGACATGTATCTCTGTAAATAGCGTTCCCATGATTTTTTCCTCTGCGTGCCGAGACAGGAGGTATGCCCAGGACTTGTTACCTATTTAAAAGTCTCCTTTCTGCACAGAAACCTGTGCTGTTTCTCAGTGCTGTTAAGTCATGCAGCTCTGAGATGACACTGAGGTTTGCCGACTTTTTATGTGATTCTGGGGCCACTATTACAATGTACGGTGCACATCTGAAGCTGACAAACTCCTCCATGTTCTCCATTGACTTCTCTGGAAGTTGTGGACAGCTGAGTGAGCTAGAAATGGTAATGTAGAAAGCCTTTCTGATAGGAACTGCAGTTACACTACAATTCTTAAAGGTACCGTATTTTTCGGACTATAAGACGCACCGGACTATAAGACGCACCCAGGTTTTAGAGGTGGAAAATAGGGAAAAAAATATTTGAAGCATAATAGGTGGTAAAATATTTAATAACATAAACATACCATTATATGTGTTGTTATTATATATAATAGTATGTTATGTTGGAAGCTGCGGGTAGAAGATGGAGCTGCGGGACCAGCGTGGTGTCTGTAAAGTACTGTATGGAGGGTGAGTGTAACAATGGGGGCACAGGGCTTACATATAAAGCACCACTCCATCACTGAAAAATAACACTGGAGTGCTGCTTTGAGATCCCATTGGGAGAACTATAACTCCCAGCATGTCCTGCAGAACCTATGGCATGCTGGGAGTTCTAGTTCACCAAAGAAGTGGCAGAGTGCTTTATTGTGTGTTGTAGTGACTAACCTTTTAACTGTGACAACCAGCCACACTGGTGAGGTAAAATGCTGGAGCATCCCATCCCATGACACCACAGAGCGCTCCCTCTTGTTGCCTCTCCACAGCACAGGAGTAAGCTTGCAGATTGTAGTGTGGTGTCTGCAGGACCTGTGATGACATCAGAAGAGGGAGGGCTCTGTGCTGCCATGTGATGCTCCAGCCCGCCTCTTCATGACATCACACAGGTCCCTGTACTGGAGCACTCAGCATCCAGCACAGCCCAGGCAGGTATGCAGCGATCTTGTCCCCTCTGGCCCCTGCTGCTGCCTCCTCCACAAGACACACAGATCTCCCCAGCTGCTGCAGGAATCCAGCGCTGGGGAAACCATGTGTGTCCCTGTGAAGGAGTATTCATTTGCTGCTCTGGACTCACTGCTCAGCTGACAGGTGGGCGGGGAAGCAGCTAATGAACTGCACTTTAATGAGCGGGACCATGTGGTTTCCCCAGTGCTGATTCCTGAAGCCAGGCAGGGACATTTTTCTGCCTCCTGCTCCCCAGTGCAATCCCACTCGCTGCTGCCCCCTCCCCACGTTACATCACTACCATAAGACACACCCACACTTTCCTCTCAAATTTGGAGGAAAAAAGTGCGTCTTATGGTCAGAAAAATACGGTAATCTGTCAGCAGGATTTTGCTACCTCATCTGAGAGCAACATAATGAAGGGAAAGAGACCCCAATTCCAACGATGTATCACTTAGTTTACTGGGTGCAGCAGTTGTGACACAGTTTGTAGATGTAGACAGATGCTCAGAAAGCTTCCCCTGCCCACACCAGGCTCTCTATGTACATTGTTTGACAGTGAGCTGCTTTAGGGTACCGTCACACAGTGCAATTTTCATCGCTACGACGGTACGATCCGTGACGCTCCAGCGTCGTAACAATATCGCTCCAGCGTCGTAGACTGCTGTCACACTTTGCAATCTACGACGCTGGAGCGATAATTTCATGACGTATGTGCGATGTAGAATCCGTTGGTTACTATGCGCACATCGTATACGATATATGTTACACCATGCAATCATACCGCCACAGCGGGACACTAGACGACGAAAGAAAGTTTCAAACGATCTGCTACGACGTACGATTCTCAGCGGGGTCCCTGATCGCAGGAGCGTGTCAGACATTGCGATATCGCTCGAACGTCACAGATATATCGCTCGAACGTCACGAATCGTGCCGTCGTAGCGATCAAAATTTCACTGTGTGACGGTACCCTTAGAGAGGAGGACCACTTGGCAAAAGGAATCTAGGCAGGGAGATGATAATCTCCTGCTGAGAAAACCTTCATTGTATGGAAATGATGCAGCCTAATAAGGCTAGGTTCACATTGCGTTAGGGCAGTCCGTTTAGCGCATAGCGCTACGGACTGCGCTAACGCAGTGTCCCAAAAGGGATCACATTTGCCGATCCCGCTAGCGCAGATCCCCGATCTGCCCTAGTGAGGATGGGCCGCGAATGCTGCAAGCAGCGTTCGAGGTCCATCACTCAAATGATGGCACATCGATAGCTCACGCCCAATTTCAAGAAGGTTTGAAATGTTACCATTGCCTTATCCTTTTTGTGGGATGCTTTCCGGCGGGAGCGATGGTTCTTGCAGGTGTGTGGGCCCCTTTCTACCCGACCTATAATATTGCCATAATAACGCCAGTACAATGGATACATATGAGCTGCTCGTGATGAATGGCTGAACAGCGGGAAGTGCTTCTCTTATGAAGATAAATCTCCCAGGCTTTAAGTGAAATGTCCCCGCTCATCAGGATGCAGTGTGAGAATGGAAAGGTCACTGCGTGCCGCATGGTTCACATTCATACGTGTGTTCTCGGCCGCTATTGTAAAGCCATTAATCCATTGTATGCACATTGTGTGTCTGAGTGTTGGTAAGAATCTCTCTGCCATTATGTCTGTTTCCTGATAATCACATGCACATATCTTACTGTCAGTGGAGCCTGGCACTTCCCTGGTCACTCAGCGGACTGTTTTCTGCCTGGTCTCCTGTGACCCTTTTGGTTTCGCTCATCCTGACGTTATTCTGACTACAGGGCTCAGTAAATCCCAGTTTGAGCTCGGCTGGATTTTCCCTGTCATGCCTATAACACATTTTATTATCCTGCTTGGCTTCTCATATTCATGGCCGTGTGTGACTGAGCACTCATTGCTTGTGCTGGTAGCTCCCCATATAGCAGACATCATAACGGGGAAAATGGGGAACGTTACTGATTGGGGTTTATTTATCCATGTGCCCATTTTTTAGCATAGTTATGTGGAAAATAATAGCCATCAGCCTAAGTGTCACACTAAGGCTATGTGCACACGTTCAGGATTTCTTGGAGAAAATTCCTGAGAATTCCGGACATTTTCTGCAAGAAATCCGCAAGAAAACCGCATGCGTTTTTGCCGCGGTTTTGCCGCGGTTTTTTCCGGACACTTCCCAATGCATTTTGGAGTGGGAAATCCGGAAAATTAATGAACATGCTGCGTTTTTTGCCGCGATGCGTTTTTTTCGCGGAAAAAAACGCATCATGTGCACAAAACATGCGGAACTCATTCTAAATGATGGGATGCTTATTGTATGCGTTTTTTTTTGCGGTTTTATAGCGTTTTTATCGGGAAAAAACGCGAAAAAAACGCGTGTGCACACAGCCTAATAATTTTCCTGCGTTCAGATGAATGATGCTGTTACTGAATCAGTCACTCTAAAAATTATGGACCTCCATTTGCAGTTCTGTGCAATCTTCCACTTTGCAGACTGCTGCTAGACAATTCTGCCCTTAAAGGGAAGGTGCCACCAGTTTTCTTGTAGTTTATTTTTTTGTGAAATGAAGCTAAAAATAGTAATTAAAATGTATTAATGCAATGTTTGCACTGTTTGCAAACATTTCTATATGAAAAAGATTATATATTTAAAAAAAAAATACTATATATATATATATATATATATATAGATAGATAGATAGATGTACCACTGGGGGGGGGGGGGGGAGAGGGTTGGGGGGAAATTAACTGGATCTAAAGCAGCTATAGTAAGACTTACCAGCTTTACTGTTAGCAGCAAAATTGGGGCAGTAACTGCTGACATCACCATTCCCCTCCCTTTTGGGTGGTCTAGTATCCGTGGGGGAGAATGAAGAGTAGCATCACAGGGCAGTGCCATTTTGTGGGTGACTGCCCTGTGATCTGCTATCACCAGCAGTTACTGTCTCTCTCTCTCTCTCTCTCTCTCTCTCTCTCTCGTCCAGATTACGTGATTCTCTCACCCCCGCCTACAACGCCTGTCCATTCACTGCACACATGCAGCTCCTTATCATATGAAGGGATTAATCACAGCTCCTGCCGAGAAGCTGACAGCTCCTGCTTCAATAATGCTACTGGTACACTGTTCCTCCTTGATGTCTCTGCTATTCTGCCCATACTTTTCTCCTGCATTTTACTCCAGTGCTGTATGTTAACAGATCAGAGGGCTCCATGAATATGGCAGTGGCACTCCCACTACTGTGAATTGTGCAGCCCACAGAGGTGTGCCCAGTTAACAGCAGTGACCGATTGGTACAGGAGGAGAGAGGACCCTGCTCTCCAGGGATGGGTGAGGATGCAGTGGGTTGAGGGTAGAGCTGGTCGTGCAGTGGTTTGTTGGAACAAGAGTTTCTGCAGATTGTAGGCTTGTCGGAAGAGGTAGGTCTTCAGGTTCCATTTGAAGGTTTCCACGGTAGGCATGAGTCTGATATGTTGGAGTAGAGCGTTCTGGAGTAGGGGGGATACACGGAAAAAATTTGTATGCGATTGTGGAAAGAGGAAATAAGAGGGGTGTAGAGAAGATGATCTTGGGAGGATCGGAGGTTACATGCAGGTAAGTACCAGGAGACGAGGTCACAGATATATGGAGGAGACAGGTTGTGGATGGCTTTGTATGCCAAGGTTAGGGTTTTGAACTGGAGTCTCTGGGCAATGGGGAGCCAGGGAAGGGATTGACAGAGATAAGAGGCAAGGGAATAGCTGGGGGATAGGTGGATTAGTCGGGCAGCAGAGTTTAGGATAGATTGTAGAGGTACCGTCACATTAAGCGACGCTGCAGCGATATAGACAACGAACCGATCGCTGAAGCGTCGCTGTTTAGGTCGCTAGGAGACGTCAAACACCGGCAACAGCTGAACGATGCAGGAGCGATCCAGTGACGTACTTATCGTTCTCACTGGTTGTTAGCTCCATGAAAAAACATTGCTGGCATAGTTGCTTTTGCTGTCAAACATGACGAATCACGCCGACCTGACGACCAAATAAAGTTCTGGACTTCTAGCTCCGACCAGCGATGTCACAGCGGGATCCTGATCGCTGCTGCGTGTCAAACACAACGAGATCGCTATCCAGGACGCTGCAACGTCTCGGATCGCTATCGTTCTCGTTGGAAAGTTGCTCAGTGTGAAGGTACCTTAGGGCTGCAAGAGTGTTGCAGAGGGAAGGCCCCAAAGCAGGAGGTTGCAGTAGTCGAGGCGGGAGATGATGAGAGCATGCACTAGTGCTTTTGCAGATTCTTGGTTGAGGAATATGCGGATCCTGGAGATATTTTTGAGTTGGAGTCAGCAGGAAGTGGAAAAGGTTTGGATACATGGTTTGAAGGAGACGTTAGACTCAAGGGTTACCCCGAGACCGCCGTCTTGTGGGACTGGGGAGAGTGGGCAGCCATTGACTTTGATGGATAGGCCTCTTGTGGGGGTTGAATGAGATGGTGGAAAGATAATGAATTATGTTTTATCCATGTTAAGTTTTAGAAATCTAGCAGGGAAGAAAGATGAAATGGTGGACAGACATTGTGGGATTCTTGTTAGTAAGTAGGTGATATCAGGTCCAGAGAGATAGATCTGTATGTCATCAGCATAGAGATGATACTGAAAGCTGTAGGATTCTATGACCTGTCCCAGGCCAAAGCTGTAAATGGAGAAGAGCAGGGGCCCTAGAACTGAACCTTGGAGCACACAGACAGGGGGCGAGGTGAGCAGGAGGTGTCTGGGTGGGAGATGCTGAATGTCCTGTCTGATAGGTATGTGGAGATCCAAGATAAGGTAAGTCTGTGATGCCAAGAGATGTGAGAATTCATAGTAATAGAGAATGGCCCACTGTGTTGTAGGCAGATGACCGGTCCAGGAGGAGGACAGAATAGTGTCGCTTGGATTTGGCAGTTAATAGGTTATTGGTGACTTTAGTCAGTGCAGTTTCAGTGGAATGGTGCTGTCGGAAGCCAGATCGTTAGCAGTCAAAGAGGGATCAGGAGGCGGGAGGACAGTTCGAAGTGGACTTGTTGTTCCAGTTGTTTTGAGGCATAGGGTAGAAGTGATATGGGACGATGGCTAGACAGAGGAGTCAAAGGAGGGCTTTTTGAAGATAGGTGTGATCGAGGCTTGTTTGAAGCTTGAGGGAAAGACACCGGTTGTTAGTGATAGGTTGAAGAGATGGGTAAGGGCTAGAATGAAGACTGTGGTGAGGTTTGGGATGTGGTGGGACTTGATAGGGTCAAGTTCACAGGTGGTGAGATATGGAGAGTAAAGAGGAAAGATGATCTTCTGTACTGGTGGAGAAGCTGGTTTTGGAGGAGGAAGGCAGAGTAGTTAGGAAGGGCTGTAGGCCAAAGCTTTCTCTGATGTTATCAATTTTCTGCTTGAAAAATGAGGCAAAGTCTTCAGCTGAGATGAGAGGAGAGGAACGAGGCGCTAGGAGACAGGAGAGAATTGAAAGTGTTGACTAGATGTTTAGGGTTGTGAGACAGAGAGGATCTAAGGCTATATTCGCTAACGGAATGCGCTGACGTAATGTACAGAAAGGGATTGCGTTTAGCGGGCATCTGCGCTAGTGGGATCGCTAAACGCAATCCCTTTTTGTACATTGCGTTAGCGCATTCCGTTAGCGTATGCGCTAAACCGATTGCACTAACGCAATGTGAACCTAGCCTTAGATCCTCTCTGTCTCACAACCCTAAACAAACGGAATGCGCTAACGCAATGTACAAAAAGGGATTGCGTTTAGCGATCCCGCTAGCGAGAAACGAACCTTGAACGCTGCAAGCAGCGTTCGCGGTCCATCAGAAAATAACTGGACATCGCTAACGCATGCCAAAAATGGCATACATTAGCGATGCGTGAGATACATTGCGGTCAATGGGTGCGCTAACGGATCCGTTACATAGCGTTAATTGCGCCATGTAACGGATTCCGTCAGCGGACACCCACTAACGCAATGTGAACCCATCCTAAGAGATGAGAAGTAGGTTTCAATTCTTTAGTCAAGCTGGTGTGCAGGGGTTGCCTATTGAGTGTGAGAGCTGCGGTATGTGTAAGGCTTCTTTCACACTTCCGTCGGTATGGGGCCGTTACGAAGCGTCATCACGACGTACCGACGGAAGTGTTTGCTTTCACATTTCCGTCTGCCTTGCCGAGCAGGAAAGATTGTGAGAGCGATATTTCCTGCTGGGCATGCGCAGTGTGAAACACAGGATGTGACGTACGGAAAAACGTTCCATTGAACGTTTTTCCGAGACAATGGTCTGCCAAAACCTGAAGCATCCAGTGGACGACGCATGCAACGTATGGCCATACGTCGCAATGCGTCGCTAATGCAAGTCTATGGAGAAAAAAACGCATCCTGCGGGCAACTTTGCAGGATCCGTTTTTTCTCCAGAATGACGCATTGCGACAATGGTCAAACGACGGAAGTGTGAAAGAAGCCTAAGGGGTGCTACTGATTTGAGCGCTGCAGCTATTGTGGTATTATATAAAGCGGCCACAGCATCTGCGTTGTGAAAGTATATACCGTATGTGGGAGAGATATGACTGCATTGCCCGTGTAGCTTACTATTTATGTATCTATGTATCTTATTAATAAATTATTTTCTGAAACAAATGGCGAGGAGTCCTCCTGAAAATATATTAACTAACAGAGGGAAAGCGGATAGGTGTGGACAGATGTTTATAGCCTGGAAAGGGAGTAATGCCCAGGCTATTAATATCAGGTCACAGCTGTATACTAAGCCTTTACTGGTTAAAAAATGGGGACGCCCCTTCCAAAAAAAATGATATAGGGTCATTAATAACCAATATTCCATTAATTAAGAACAAGCAAAGGCTAGGTAGACAGCTGCGGACTGATAGTAATAGCCTAGGAAGGGGCCATGGATGTTGGCTCCATCCCAGATTAAAGACATTACCTCTCAGCCGCCCCACAAATGGCGCATCCATAAGATTATTCCGAATCTGGCACTTAGCCTCGCTCTTGCCACCCTGGTGTGGTGGCAAGTGAGGTGATAGCATTGGGGTTGATGTCTCCTTTGTATTGTCAGGTGACATCAAGCCAAGGGGTTAGTATTGGTGAGGCGTCTATAAGATAGTCAGTTTGTCAAAAAAATAACACCCAGAATTTAGTTGAACAAATGGCACGGACTCCTTTATTGACTCTCAATTAACCAAAAACACTCACCTTACGCCCAATCCACTGTAGCCCATGTTCTCTGTAAAAGAATTAAAATAATAAACAACCATATTCCTCAACTGGCCAACGAGACGATAATAATCCAGTTGGTCTGTGATGCGTCCAGCTCTGCTACATCTATGGGAGGTGGAGCCGCATATTCATCACTGTAATAAGCGGCACCACGTGACCGCTCATACAGGAAGAGCTGCGACGCTGAGAGGATGGAAGCGCCAGGGGGGGCCGGGTATTTTAATGCTAGCGGGCGAGTGCACAGGGGGAGGCAGGGGGGAGATTACCGTGAACTTTATTTTAAACACACACAAAAAAAAACAACAATGATTTTTCATTCCTTCTCTCCAGCGAACGCTGCTGGAGAGAAGAAATGAATGGGGCTTCAGCACCACAAGCTGGGGGAACAGCGCTTACTGTAGCGCTGTCTCCTGCACTGCATACAGACAGCATCCGTGTGCGGTATGTGTTTTACACGGACCCATTGACTTTAATGGGTCCGTGTGATCCGTGCGCTCCCACGAACACTGAAATGTCTCCGTGTTTTCCAAACGGACACACGGTCCGTGAAAACACGCTGACATGCGCAGAGACACATTGATTTTAATGTGTCTACTTGAGTCAGTGTCTCCGGTACGTGAGGAGACTGTCACCTCACGTACCGGAGCCACTGACGTGTGAAACCGGCCTGACTCTGTGTGCACATAGCATCTAAGCATACGTTCAGGGCTTGCATCCGAAGCCTCGAAACAGCAGACACAGTCATTGATTATAATGATGCAGATGCAGCCCTGTGCTCTGTCGGACATCATATTTGGCCATTTACACCTAGTTGAGGCTGGCAGCAAGACATAGTTGACTAGCTCAGCACAGGAACTTTTTTTTATTAACGCATTCAATTGTGGAACTTATTATTATTTCAAGTTCTATTAATTAAAATGTTCTAGTGTAGTAGATAGTGATGTAACATTCAATCCAGTTATCACTGACTTCAATTAGAAAGCAATTGAATTGCACTCTATAGATATCGTGTTGCATTTTTTTTTTTTTGCAGTATTATTATTTTTATATCGTTTACTTCAAGTGGATGAAAAATGCTGGATGTAAACGTTTAGCCTCATTAATAGTGTTGAGCGATACCTTCCGATATCGGAAAGTATCGGTATCGGTTTGGATCGGCCGATATTCAAAAAATATCGGATATCGCCGATACCGATACCCGATCCCAATGCAAGTCAATGGGACCAAAATATCGGAATTAAAATAAACCCTTTCTTTCCTTGTAGGTTCATTCTACATGAAGGAAAACAACTAAGAATAATGCCGGATGTATTTGGGGAGGTGGCGGAGACATTAAAGTCATAGAGGTTTATCCCAATCAAATAGAATAGCATGTTTTTTGTTTTTTTTTAAGACGTTCGGAGTGACAAAGATATTGACTATGTAAATTTTTTTTTTATTTTGTCAGATATTGATGTTTCACTATTCCACGCCCTTCCCCTTCTTTTTTTTCTTTTTTTTTTTCTTTTCCCACACTTTCATCTTCATCATCATCAGCATCTTTGACATCAACTTCTTCACCTTATTCATCTTCTTCTTCATCTTCTACCTATTTTTTTTTTTTTATTACATTCTTCATATTCATTTTATTCAACTATTATTATTCTTCTTATTCTACATATTCTTTTTATTCCACTGTTATTATTCTTCCTATTCTACTTCTTCATCATATTCTCATTTGTGACAGGCATTCCCGTAGTTGTTATCTATAAAAGTTTGAAGATTACACCTTCCGTTCTGCCAGTCACAAAAGTTACATTTGTCCGCGTTCAGTTTGGCCTGCAGCATCAGGCTTTATCCAGGGGCACCACGAGGAGGAACGGACTCACCCCCATACACTGCTTAGTCTTCTTCTGCATATAATTTAGATAATATCTTTTGCTCTGATATTAAGTCTTATGCTTAATGTTCTTCTGCTCTTTGTTCTGCAGCCTCTTGTTCTTCTGCTTCTCGGTCTTCCATGTTGTCGTCTCCAGGGTCGTCGTCTCCAGTGTCGTCATCTCCGCCGTCGTCGTCTCCGCCGTCGTCGTCGTCGTCATCGGGGTGGTCTTCCGTGTCGTCGTCATCGTGGTGGTCTTCCGGGTCGTCGACGTTAGGGTCTTCAACTTGGAAATGTAGCAGAAGGTACAAGAAGGCTGAGAAAATGCCAAGAACCAGCTGATGGAACTGGAACTCGGATGGCTACCCGAAGGTTCAAGAGCCTATGGAACTACCGAGGACCAGCTGACGTTACTGGAACCCGGTTACTAAGCAGGAGGTACCCGTGCTAAAAAGCACTACCAAGGACCGCCTGACGTTGACGGAACTCGGATACCCAGAAGGAGGCACCTAAGCCAAAGGCTCTGCCCGGAACCAGCTGACGTTACTGGAACCAGGATGGGGAGCAGAAGGTACAAGAGCAAAAGACACTGCCGAGAACCAGCTGACGGTACTGGAACCCGGATGGGTAGCCGAAGGTCCAAGAGCCAATGGAACTACCGAGGACCAGCTGACGTTACTGGAACCCGGTTACTAAGCAGGAGGTACCCGTGCCTGAAAGCACTACCAAGGACCACCTGACGTTGGTGGAACTTGGATACCCAGAAGGAGGCACCTAAGCCAAAGGCTCTGCCCGGAACCAGCTGACGGTACTGGAACCAGG
Source organism: Ranitomeya imitator (assembly GCF_032444005.1). Classification (NCBI taxonomy): domain Eukaryota; kingdom Metazoa; phylum Chordata; class Amphibia; order Anura; family Dendrobatidae; genus Ranitomeya; species Ranitomeya imitator. The sequence continues at coordinate 1,043,813,554 of NC_091282.1, read as the reverse complement.
ATGGGGAGCAGAAGGTACAAGAGCAAAAGACACTGCCGAGAACCAGCTGACGGTGCTGGAACCAGGTGGTGGACCCGAAGGTCCACAGGAGAGGAGAGAACAGCTAGGCCGCGAGGCAGCCGCAGTTACCGAACCCCAACAGTCCTACAGGGGGAGCTGGGCCTACTGGCACTACAGAACCAGCCTTGACTACCAGTTCACGCAGCCCACATAGGAAGCTCCTAAACTGGAGGCACCCTGGAGTTGGCTAACCCGACCGCACCACGACGAGGCAAGCATAGGTGTCTCAGTGAGCTTGACACAACCCGGAAACAGCTGACGGTGCTGAAACCAGGCTTGGCACGAGGGAGTACCTGTGACAAAAACACTGCCGAGAACCAGCTGGCGGTGCTGGAACCCGGATGCGTTGCCCCAGTGTGCAAGAGCCAATGGCACGACCGAGGACCAGCTGACGGTGCTGGAACCCGGTTACTAAGCTGTAGGTGCCCGCGCTTAAAAGCACTACCAAGGACCGCCTGGCGTTGGCGGAACTCGGATACCCAGGAGGAGGCACCTAAGCCAAAGGCTCGGCCCGGAACCAGCTGACGGTGCTGGAACCAGGTGGTGGACCCGAAGGTCCACAGGAGAGGAGAGAACAGCTAGGCCGCGAGGCAGCCGCAGTTACCGAACCCCAACAGTCCTACAGGGGGAGCTGGGCCTACTGGCACTACAGAACCAGCCTTGACTACCAGTTCACGCAGCCCACATAGGAAGCTCCTAAACTGGAGGCACCCTGGAGTTGGCTAACCCGACCGCACCACGACGAGGCAAGCATAGGTGTCTCAGTGAGCTTGACACAACCCGGAAACAGCTGACGGTGCTGAAACCAGGCTTGGCACGAGGGAGTACCTGTGACAAAAACACTGCCGAGAACCAGCTGGCGGTGCTGGAACCCGGATGCGTTGCCCCAGTGTGCAAGAGCCAATGGCACGACCGAGGACCAGCTGACGGTGCTGGAACCCGGTTACTAAGCTGTAGGTGCCCGCGCTTAAAAGCACTACCAAGGACCGCCTGGCGTTGGCGGAACTCGGATACCCAGGAGGAGGCACCTAAGCCAAAGGCTCGGCCCGGAACCAGCTGACGGTGCTGGAACCAGGTGGTGGACCCCAAGGTCCACAGGAGAGGAGAGAACAGCTAGGCCGCGAGGCAGCCGCAGTTACCGAACCCCAACAGTCCTACAGGGGGAGCTGGGCCTACTGGCACTACAGAACCAGCCTTGACTACCAGTTCACGCAGCCCACATAGGAAGCTCCTAAACTGGAGGCACCCTGGAGTTGGCTAACCCGACCGCACCACGACGAGGCAAGCATAGGTGTCTCAGTGAGCTTGACACAACCCGGAAACAGCTGACGGTGCTGAAACCAGGCTTGGCACGAGGGAGTACCTGTGACAAAAACACTGCCGAGAACCAGCTGGCGGTGCTGGAACCCGGATGCGTTGCCCCAGTGTGCAAGAGCCAATGGCACGACCGAGGACCAGCTGACGGTGCTGGAACCCGGTTACTAAGCTGTAGGTGCCCGCGCTTAAAAGCACTACCAAGGACCGCCTGGCGTTGGCGGAACTCGGATACCCAGGAGGAGGCACCTAAGCCAAAGGCTCGGCCCGGAACCAGCTGACGGTGCTGGAACCAGGTGGTGGACCCCAAGGCCCACAGGAGAGGAGAGAACAGCTAGGCCGCGAGGCAGCCGCAGTTACCGAACCCCAACAGTCCTACAGGGGGAGCTGGGCCTACTGGCACTACAGAACCAGCCTTGACTACCAGTTCACGCAGCCCACATAGGAAGCTCCTAAACTGGAGGCACCCTGGAGTTGGCTAACCCGACCGCACCACGACGAGGCAAGCATAGGTGTCTCAGTGAGCTTGACACAACCCGGAAACAGCTGACGGTGCTGAAACCAGGCTTGGCACGAGGGAGTACCTGTGACAAAAACACTGCCGAGAACCAGCTGGCGGTGCTGGAACCCGGATGCGTTGCCCCAGTGTGCAAGAGCCAATGGCACGACCGAGGACCAGCTGACGGTGCTGGAACCCGGTTACTAAGCTGTAGGTGCCCGCGCTTAAAAGCACTACCAAGGACCGCCTGGCGTTGGCGGAACTCGGATACCCAGGAGGAGGCACCTAAGCCAAAGGCTCGGCCCGGAACCAGCTGACGGTGCTGGAACCAGGTGGTGGACCCGAAGGTCCACAGGAGAGGAGAGAACAGCTAGGCCGCGAGGCAGCCGCAGTTACCGAACCCCAACAGTCCTACAGGGGGAGCTGGGCCTACTGGCACTACAGAACCAGCCTTGACTACCAGTTCACGCAGCCCACATAGGAAGCTCCTAAACTGGAGGCACCCTGGAGTTGGCTAACCCGACCGCACCACGACGAGGCAAGCATAGGTGTCTCAGTGAGCTTGACACAACCCGGAAACAGCTGACGGTGCTGAAACCAGGCTTGGCACGAGGGAGTACCTGTGACAAAAACACTGCCGAGAACCAGCTGGCGGTGCTGGAACCCGGATGCGTTGCCCCAGTGTGCAAGAGCCAATGGCACGACCGAGGACCAGCTGACGGTGCTGGAACCCGGTTACTAAGCTGTAGGTGCCCGCGCTTAAAAGCACTACCAAGGACCGCCTGGCGTTGGCGGAACTCGGATACCCAGGAGGAGGCACCTAAGCCAAAGGCTCGGCCCGGAACCAGCTGACGGTGCTGGAACCAGGTGGTGGACCCGAAGGTCCACAGGAGAGGAGAGAACAGCTAGGCCGCGAGGCAGCCGCAGTTACCGAACCCCAACAGTCCTACAGGGGGAGCTGGGCCTACTGGCACTACAGAACCAGCCTTGACTACCAGTTCACGCAGCCCACATAGGAAGCTCCTAAACTGGAGGCACCCTGGAGTTGGCTAACCCGACCGCACCACGACGAGGCAAGCATAGGTGTCTCAGTGAGCTTGACACAACCCGGAAACAGCTGACGGTGCTGAAACCAGGCTTGGCACGAGGGAGTACCTGTGACAAAAACACTGCCGAGAACCAGCTGGCGGTGCTGGAACCCGGATGCGTTGCCCCAGTGTGCAAGAGCCAATGGCACGACCGAGGACCAGCTGACGGTGCTGGAACCCGGTTACTAAGCTGTAGGTGCCCGCGCTTAAAAGCACTACCAAGGACCGCCTGGCGTTGGCGGAACTCGGATACCCAGGAGGAGGCACCTAAGCCAAAGGCTCGGCCCGGAACCAGCTGACGGTGCTGGAACCAGGTGGTGGACCCCAAGGCCCACAGGAGAGGAGAGAACAGCTAGGCCGCGAGGCAGCCGCAGTTACCGAACCCCAACAGTCCTACAGGGGGAGCTGGGCCTACTGGCACTACAGAACCAGCCTTGACTACCAGTTCACGCAGCCCACATAGGAAGCTCCTAAACTGGAGGCACCCTGGAGTTGGCTAACTCGACCGCACCACGACGGGGCAAGCATAGGCGTCTCAGTGAAGTTGACACAACCCGGAAACAGCTGACGGTGCTGAAACCAGGCTTGGCACGAGGGAGTACCTGTGACAAGAACACTGCCGAGAACCAGCTGGCGGTGCTGGAACCCGGATGCGTTGCCTTGCCTATTAAAGATTGTCTTCCTAGAGCCCCAACTAGCGGTGTTGGAGCAAAGGGTAAGCAGGGGGAGATGAGTGTAGGCCGAAGCCTGCACTGGAGGCAGCTTTGTGTCTGCGTTGCGTTTGCAGGACACTTTGCCGGCTACACACTGGGGGAACAGCTGGCGTTGCTGAACCCCACTAACACAATGGCGTGTGTTTTTCTCTGTGCAGCTAGCACTTGCGGGCAAAAACTAGCGATGTTAGAGCCCGTGTTGAAGCAGGAGGAGGAGGAGAGGAGCAGAGTGTAGGCCGAAGCTTAGTTGAACCAATTTCAAAGGAAACCTTTAACCCCCCCCTCAGGTGTTACAAAGTACAAGAGACACACCTTGTGCAGTATTAATGCTGCACAAGTGAAAGGTTGCTCTATTAATTTGTCTACTTGCACACGCTGAATGAAAGACATACACAATTTACCCCATTCTACAGTCAAACTGTAGTGGATGCGTGACTTGGTTTTTTGATGAGACGCAGCACAGGTGTCCAAAATAACGCCTTGGTGCTTGGAGCAGCTTCCTGAGCGTTGTTATTTGCTGTACAGGAGTCTGCGCTCTTGTGTTATCCCTTGGCAATGCCCTGTTAGCGCTGCCCATCTTATGACATCATTTCATGTTGGCCGGTGCGGTTAACGATGGCCATAAATCCCAGACCCACAGTGTCTTTTCATAAAGCCACACTGCGGTGCTGGGATTCGTGGCCTTGAGCAGTAAATATTTTGGCCGCTCACACACGTCCTTACACCTGCTTCAGACTGGGCGGCCTCTGCTGATCCCTTCTCGCATGCCGCGGCCATGAGGCTGCACAGTCTGAAGAAGGCTGAAGGAGATGAGTTAAGACAGGCGAAGATATGCACTGCTCGTGCCCATCAATCACACCCTCGCAGTCAAAATAATTAAGACAACGAGGAGCATTTTATTCAGGCAGGGCGGACGAACAGGCGCAAGTAGCCAACCAATGATGTCAGAAGACGGGAAGCGCTACCAAGGGGGGTGCTGCGTATCATTAGAAAGGAAAGTCACACCTCAGGGACAGTGGAATGGTCTCAAAGAGACACATTTTGTACGTGTTGAGTTCCACGTGGGCAAGGAGAAAACATCAGCCACCTTGTACAAATGCAGCAGTACTGCTGTACAAGGTGGCTGTTATACATAGAAACACCTGGGGGTGGGGGCCAGGCTCCCTTCAATTTCAGTTCATGTGCCTGCGTGGCGTTTGCAGGTCACGTTGCAAGCTGCACAGCAGGGGAACAGCTGGCGGTGCTGAACCCCACTAACACATTGGCTGGTGTTTTTCTCTGTGCAGCTAGCATTTCCGGGCAAAAACTAGCGGTGTTTGAGCCCAGGGTCAGCAGGAGGAGGAGGAGAGGAGCAAAGTGTAGGCCGAAGCCTGCACTGGTGGCAGCTTTTGGTCGGTTGTGCCAGCGTGGCTTGTGCTGGACACGATGCCGGCTACACAGCGGGGGAACAGCTGGCGTTGCTGAACCCCACTAACACATTGGCTGGTGTTTTTCTCTGTGCAGCTAGCATTTCCGGGCAAAAACTAGCGTTGTTAGAGCCCAGGGTCAGCAGGAGGAGGAGAGGAGCAGAGTGTAGGCCGAAGCCTAGTTGAACCAATTTCAAAGGTTACCTTTAACCCCCCCTCAGGTGTTACAAAGAACAAGAGCCACTCCTTCTGCAGCATTAATGCTGCACAAGTAAAAGGTTGCTCTATTAATTTGTCTACTTGCACAAGCTGAATGCAACACGTAGACTATTTAGCCCATTATACTGTTTAACAGTAGTGGAGGCGTGACTTGTCTTTTTAAAGAAAAGCAGCACAGGTGTCGAAAACAACACCTTTTTGCATGGGCGCAGCTTCCTGAGCGTTGTTAGTTGCTGTACAGGAGTCTGCGCTCTTGTGATCCTTTGGCCATGCGCTGTGAGCGCTTCCTGTCTTATGACCTCATTTCATGTTGGCCGTTGCGGTTAGCGATGGACATGAATCCCAGACCCACAGTGTGTTTTTAAAAAATCACACTGCGGTGCTGGGATTCGTGCCCTGGTGCAGTAAATATGTTTGCCGCTCACACATGTCCTTACACCTGCTTCAGACTGGACGGCCTCATCTGATCCCTTATCGCCTGCCGAGGCCATGAGGACACCCAGTCTGAAGAAGGCGGAAGGAGATGAGTGAACACAGGCAAACATATGCACTGCACATGCCCATCAATCACACCCTCGCTGTCCAAAAAAATAAGACACCGAGGGCCGTTGTTTCGAGCAGGGGAGATGCACAGGCGCAGCCAGCTAACCAATGATGTCAAAAGACGGGCAGCGCTAACAAGGGTGGTGCTGCGTGTCATTACAAAGGAAAGTCACACCTCAGGGACATTGTAATGGTCTCTAATGAGACACATTTTGTACGTGTTGAGTTCCACGTGGGCAAGGAGAAAAAGTCAGCCACCTCGTACAAATGCAGCAGTACTGCTGTACAAGGTGGCTGTTATACATAGAAACACCTGTGGGTGGGGGGCAGGCTCCCTTCAATTTCAGTTCATGTGCCTGCGTGGCGTTTGCAGGTCACGTTGCAAGCTACACAGCAGGGGAACAGCTGGCGTTGCTGAACCCCACTGACACATTGACTGGTGTTTTTCTCTGTGCAGATTGCATGTCCGGGCAAAAACTAGCGGTGTTAGAGCCCAGGGTCAGCAGGAGGAGGAGGAGAGGAGCAAAGTGTAGGCCGAAGCCTGCACTGGTGGCAGCTTTTGGTCGGTTGTGCCAGCGTGGCTTGTGCTGGACACGATGCCGGCTACACAGCGGGGGAACAGCTGGCGGTGCTGAACCCCACTAACACATTGGCTGGTGTTTTTCTCTGTGCAGCTAGCATTTCCGGGCAAAAACTAGCGTTGTTTGAGCCCAGGGTCAGCAGGAGGAGTAGAGGAGCAGAGTGTAGGCCGAAGCCTAGTTGAACCAATTTCAAAGGTTACCTTTAACCCCCCCCCTCAGGTGTTGCAAGGTACAAGAGCCACACCTTGAACAGCATTAATGATGCACAAGTCAAAGGTTGCTCTATTTAATTTTGCTCCTTGCACACGCTGAATTAAACACGTACACTATTTAGCCCATTATACTGTCAAACAGTTGTGGAGGCGTGACTTGTCTTTTTAACGAGACGCAGCACAGGTGTCAAAATTTGCACCTAGGTACTGGGCGCAGATTCCTGAGCGTTGTTATTTGCTGTACAGGAGTCTGCGCTCTTGTGTTATCCCTTGGCAATACCCTGTTAGTGCAGGCCGTCTCATGACCTCATTTCATGTTGGCCGGTGCGGTTAACGATGGCCATAAATCCCAGACCCATAGTGGCTTTTCCTAAAGTCACACTGCGGTGCTGGGATTCGTGGCCTTGTGCAGTAAATATGTTCGCCGCTCACACATGTCCTTACACCTGCTTCAGACTGGGCGGCCTCAGCTGATCCCTTATCGCATGCCGCGGCCATGAGGCCGCACAGTCAGAAGAAGGCGGAAGGAGGGGAGTGAAAACAGGGGAACATATGCACTGCTCGTGCCCATCAATCACACCCTCGCAGTCAAAATATATGAGACAACGGGGGGCGTTGTGTCGGACAGGGGGGACGCACAGGCACAGCCAGCCAACCAATGATGTCAGGAGACGGGCAGCGCTAACAATGGGGGTGCTGCGTGTCATTAAAAAGGAAAGTCACACCTCAGGGACATTGTAATGGTCTGTAATGAGACACATTTTGTACTTGTTGAGTTCCACGTGTGCAAGGAGAAAAAGTCAGCCACCTTGTACAAATGCAGCAGTACTGCTGTACAAGGTGGCTGTTATACATAGAAACACCTGTGGGTGGGGGGCAGGCTCCCTTCAATTTCAGTTCATGTGCCTGCGTGGCGTTTGCAGGTCACGTTGCAAGCTACACAGCAGGGGAACAGCTGGCGTTGCTGAACCCCACTGACACATTGACTGGTGTTTTTCTCTGTGCACATTGCATGTCCGGGCAAAAACTAGCGGTGTTAGAGCCCAGGGTCAGCAGGAGGAGGAGGAGAGGAGCAAAGTGTAGGCCGCAGCCTGCACTGGTGGCAGCTTTTGTTCTGTTGTGCCAGCGTGGCTTGTGCTGGACACGTTGCCGACTACACAGCAGGGGAACAGCTGGCGGTGCTGAACCCCACTAACACATTGGCTGGTGTTTTTCTCTGTGCAGCTAGCATTTCCGGGCAGAAACTGGCGTTGTTTGAGCCCAGGGTCAGCAGGAGGAGTAGAGGAGCAGAGTGTAGGCCGAAGCCTAGTTGAACCAATTTCAAAGGTTACCTTTAACCCCCCCCTCAGGTGTTGCAAGGTACAAGAGCCACACCTTGAACAGCATTAATGATGCACAAGTCAAAGGTTGCTCTATTTAATTTTGCTCCTTGCACACGCTGAATTAAACACGTACACTATTTAGCCCATTATACTGTCAAACAGTTGTGGAGGCGTGACTTGTCTTTTTAACGAGACGCAGCACAGGTGTCAAAATTTGCACCTAGGTACTGGGCGCAGATTCCTGAGCGTTGTTATTTGCTGTACAGGAGTCTGCGCTCTTGTGTTATCCCTTGGCAATACCCTGTTAGTGCAGGCCGTCTCATGACCTCATTTCATGTTGGCCGGTGCGGTTAACGATGGCCATAAATCCCAGACCCACAGTGGCTTTTCCTAAAGTCACACTGCGGTGCTGGGATTCGTGGCCTTGTGCAGTAAATATGATCGCCGCTCACACATGTCCTTACACCTGCTTCAGACTGGGCGGCCTCAGCTGATCCCTTATCGCATGCCGCGGCCATGAGGCCGCACAGTCAGAAGAAGGCGGAAGGAGGGGAGTGAAAACAGGGGAACATATGCACTGCTCGTGCCCATCAATCACACCCTCGCAGTCAAAATATATGAGACAACGGGGGGCGTTGTGTCGGGCAGGGGGGACGCACAGGCACAGCCAGCCAACCAATGATGTCAGGAGACGGGCAGCGCTAACAATGGGGGTGCTGCGTGTCATTACAAAGGAAAGTCACACCTCAGGGACATTGTAATGGTCTCTAATGAGACACATTTTGTACGTGTTGAGTTCCACGTGGGCAAGGAGAAAAAGTCAGCCACCTCGTACAAATGCAGCAGTACTGCTGTACAAGGTGGCTGATATACATAGAAACACCTGTGGGTGGGGGGCAGGCTCCCTTCAATTTCAGTTCATGTGCCTGCGTGGCGTTTGCAGGTCACGTTGCAAGCTACACAGCAGGGGAACAGCTGGCGTTGCTGAACCCCACTAACACATTGGCTGGTGTTTTTCTCTGTGCAGCTAGCATGTCCGGGCAGAAACTGGCGTTGTTTGAGCCCAGGGTCAGCAGGAGGAGGAGAGGAGCAAAGTGTAGGCCGAAGCCTGCACTGGTGGCAGCTTTTGGTCGGTTGTGCCAGCGTGGCTTGTGCTGGACACGTTGCCGACTACACAGCAGGGGAACAGCTGGCGGTGCTGAACCCCACTAACACATTGGCTGGTGTTTTTCTCTGTGCAGCTAGCATTTCCGGGCAAAAACTAGCGGTGTTTGAGCCCAGGGTCAGCAGGAGGAGTAGAGGAGCAGAGTGTAGGCCGAAGCCTAGTTGAACCAATTTCAAAGGTTACCTTTAACCCCCCCCTCAGGTGTTGCAAGGTACAAGAGCCACACCTTGTGCAGCATTAATGCTGCACAAGTAAAAGGTTGCTCTATTTGTTTTGCTCCTTGCACACGCTGACTAAAACACGTACACTATTTAGCCCATTATACTGTCAAACAGTTGTGGAGGCGTGACTTGTCTTTTTAACGAGACGCAGCACAGGTGTAAAAATTTGCACCTAGGTACTGGGCGCAGATTCCTGAGCGTTGTTATTTGCTGTACAGGAGTCTGCGCTATTGTGATCCCTTGGCCATGCGCTGTGAGCGCTTCCTGTCTTCTGACCTCATTTCATGTCGGCCGTTGCGGTTAGCGATGGACATGAATCCCAGACCCACAGTGTGTTTTCAAAAAATCACACTGCGTGGCTGGGATTCGTGGCCTTGTGCAGTAAATAGGTTGGCCGCTTACACATGTCCTTACACCTGCTCCAGACTGGGCGGCCTCAGCTGATCCCTTATCGCCTACCACGGCCAGGAGGCCGCACAGTCTGAAGAAGGCGGAAGGAGATGAGTTAAGACAGGCGAACATATGCACTGCTCGTGCCCATAAACCACACCCTCGCTGACAAAATAAATATGACAACGAGGGGCGTTGTTTCTAGCAGGGCGGATGCACAGGCGCAGCCAGCTAACCATGATGACAAAAGACGGGAAACGCTACCAAGGGGGGTGCTGCGTATCATTACAAAGGAAAGTCACACCTCAGGGACAGTGGAATGGTCTCAATGAGACACATTTTGTACGTGTTGAGTTCCACGTGGGCAAGGAGAAAAAGTCAGCCACCTTGTACAAATGCAGCAGTACTGCTGTACTAGGTGGCTGTTATACATAGAAACACCTGGGGGGGTGGGGCCAGGTTCCCTTTTAATTTCAGTTCCTGTGCCTGCATGGCGTTTGCAGGTCACGTTGCCGGCTACACAGCAGGGGAACAGCTGGCGTTGCTGAACCCCACTAACACATTGGCTGGTGTTTTTCTCTGTGCAGCTAGCACTTCCGGGCAAAAACTAGCGGTGTTTGAGCCCAGGGTCAGCAGGAGGAGGAGAGGAGCAGAGTGTAGGCCGAAGCCTGCACTGGTGGCAGCTTTTGTTCTGTTGTGCCAGCGTGGCTTGTGCTGGACACGTTGCCGACTACACAGCAGGGGAACAGCTGGCGGTGCTGAACCCCACTGACACATCACCTAGTGTTTTTTTCTGTGTAGACAACACTTCCAGGTGGCAACTGACAGTGTTGAAACCCAGGGAATCAAAGAGGAGCAGAGTGTAGGCCGAAGCCTGCAGTGGAGCAAGTTGAAAGGGAACCTTTAACCCCCCCCCCCAGGCATTTGTTGCTGAAAGAGCCATCTTGTACAGCAGTAATACTGCACATGGAAAATGGTGGCTCCGAAAATTATGCTCCTTGCAAACGCTGAAGTACACACTCATATAATGTGTCCCCTCACACCGTCAAACCATCCCGGAAGTGGGACTTTCCTTTGTAATGTGACACAGCACAGCCGTCATTCCAACCCCCTTGGTGCCGGGCACCACCTCCTCAACGTTGTTTGGTTCTGTCACGGAGCCCGCACTGTAATGTTATCCCTTGGCCATGCACAGTTAGCGGTGCCCGTCTTCTGACATCATGTAGGTGTCAGGCTGGCAGTGCCTGTGCGTCCAAGCTGCCCGAGATCCAACCTTGCAGTGTCATCTAATGTAGTCCCACTGCGGGCCAGGGATCCATGGGCATGCGCAGTGCATATCATCGCCTCTCACTCACCTCCTTCCTGCTTCTTCAGACTGTGCGGCGTCACGGCCGTGGCATGCTATTAGGGATCAGCTGACGCCGCCTAGTCTGAAGAAGCGTGAAGAAGGGGAGTGAGAGGCTAGTATATGCACTGCGCATGGCCATGGATACCAGGCCCACTGTGGGATCACATTAGACGACACTGCGAGGTGTGATTTCGGGCAGCGTGGACGCACAGGCGCAGCCAGGACGACAACAAATGATGTCAGAGGACGGGCAGCGCAAACTGTGCATGGCCAAGGGATAACATAACAGCGCAGGGTCCATGACGGAATCAAACAACGCTAAGGAGGCAGCGCACGGTGCCAAGGGGGTAGCAATGACGGCTGTGCTGTGTCACATTACAAAGGAAAGTCCCACCTCCGGGACGGTTGGACGGTGTGAGGGGACACATTACATGAGTGTGTAGTTCAGCGTTTGCAAGGAGCATAATTTCAAGAGCGACCTTTCCCTTGTGCAGTATTAGTGCTGCACATGGTGGCTCTTTCAGTAACAAACGCCTAGGGGGGGGGGGGGACAGGTCCCCTTACATTTTAGTTGTGCCAGCGTGGCGGTCGCATGACACGTTGCCGGATACACAGCTGGGGATCAGCTGACGTTACTGAACCCCAATAACAGAGGAGCGACTGTTGACTGTGCACACAGCACTTCCAGGCACCAACTGGCGGTGTTAGAGCCCAGGGACAGCAGGAGGAGCAGATTGGAGGTATTGCCGCACACACAGCTGGGGATCAGCTGACGTTACTGAACCCCAATAACAGAGGAGCGACTGTTGACTGTGCACACAGCACTTCCAGGCACCAACTGGCGGTGTTAGAGCCCAGGGACAGCAGGAGGAGCAGAGGAACAGAGTGTAGGCCGAAGCCTGATTGGAGCAAGTTGAAAGGAAACCTTTAACCCCCCCCCCCAAGACGTTTGTAGCTGAAAGAGCCATGTTGTGCAGCACTAAGGATGCAAAAGGAAAAGGTTGCTCTTTTAATTATGCTCCTTGCAAACACCGAAGTAAACACTAAAAATGTGTCCCTTTATACCGTTAAACCGTTCCGGAGGTGCGAATTTCCTTCGTAATGGGACACAGCACAGCTGTCATTCCTATCCCCTTGATGCCGTGCGCTGCCTCCTCAGCGTTGTTTTAAGCTGCCACGGAGCCTGCGCTGTTCTGTTAGCCCTTGGCCATGCCCAATTAGCGCTGCCTGTCTTCTGACATAATTTGGTGTCAGGCTGTCAGTGCCTGTGCGTCCACGCTGCTCCAGATCCCACCTCGCAGTCTCATCTAACGTAATCCCACTGCGGGCCTTGGAACCATGGGCATGCACAGTGCATAACCTCGACTCTCACTCCCCTCCTTCCCTCTTCTTCAGACTGTGCGGTGTCACGGCCGTGGCATGCTAGGGATCAGCTGACGGCGCACAGTCTAAAGAAGGCGGAGGGAAATGAGCGAGAGCCCGAGGGGAAGATATGCACTGCGCATGCCCATGGATCCCAGGCCCGCAGTGTGACTCAATCAGAAGACACTGCGAGGCGGGATCTCGGGCAGCGCGGCCGCACAGGCGCAGCCAGCCTGACACCAAATTATGTCAGAAGACAGGCAGCGCAAATAGGGCATGCCCAAGGGATAACAGAACAGCGCAGGCTCCGTGACAGCTTAAAACAACGCTGAGGAGGCAGCGCATGGCACCAAGGGGGTAGGAATGACGGCTGTGCTGCGTCACATTACGAAGGAAAGTCCCAGCTCCGGGACGGTATAACGGTATCAGTGAACACATTTTATAAGTGTTAAGTTCTGCGTGTGCAAAGAGCTAAAAAAAAAGAGCTACCTTTTCCTTGTGCAGCATTACTGCTGCACAAGATGGCTCTTTCAGTAACAAACGACGGGGGGGGGGGGGGACAGGTTCCCTTACATTTAGGTTGTTGTGCCAGCGTGGCGGTCGCAGGACACATTGCCGGCTACACAGCTGGGGATCAGCTGACGTTACTGAAACCCAATAACACTGGGTCGTATGTTTTTACTGTGCAGCCTGCACTTCTGAGCCGCAACTGGCGGTGTTGGAGCCCAGGAATAGCAGTTCAGGTGGTAGAAAGATGAACACAGCAGGAGACCTGGATGACACCCAATTACTTAATCAGGCAGAGGAGTGGCAAATTCCTGCGAGATCCAGGCCTGGTTCATTTTCAGGAAAGTAAGCCGGTCAACGTTATCGGAGGATAGTCGCATGCGACGGTCTGTTAGTACACCACCTGCGGCACTAAAGACACGTTCCGATAAGACACTAGCCGCAGGGCAAGCCAGCACCTCCAATGCATACTGGCTTAGCTCTGGCCATGTATCCAGCTTAGAGACCCAAAACTTGAACGGGGAAGAGCCGTCTGGGAGTACAGTAAGAGGGCAAGCCATGTAGTCTGTCACCATCTGACGGAACCGTTGCCTCCTGCTGACTGGAGCCGCCGGTGATGGTGTAGACATTTGGGGCGGGCACACAAAAGTGTGCCAGAGTTGTGCCATACTGGGCTTGCCTTGGGCAGAGGCACTGCTTCTGCTCCCTCTTTGGGCAGAGCCTCCCCCACTGCCTCGACGCACTGAGCTGCTTTGTAAAGCACTAGCAGCACTCCTCTCAGTTGGACAGGAGAAGATGATGGAATTCACCAGTGTGTCGTGGTACTCCCGCAATTTACGCTCCCGGGTCAACGCAGGGATGAGGTTTTGGACGTTGTCCCGGTAGCGAGGATCGAGGAGGGTGAACACCCAATAATCAGGCATGTTGAGAATGTGGTCGATGCGGCGGTCGTTTCTCAGGCACTGCAGCATGAAATCCACCATGTGCTGCAGAGTGCCAACCGGCCCAGAAACGCTGTCCCCTGCTTGAGACATGATCTCTGCCCGCTCGTCATCACCCCACCCTCGCTGTACACACTGACCACTGGACAATTGTGTCGCTCCCTCCTCTGGACGGAGCTCTTCCTCCTCCATTGACTCCTCCTCATCCTCCTCACAAATTGGCCCCTGCGTACCCCTTTGTGAGGAACCACGTGGCGCTGACTCTCCAGAAGCTGATGGAAAAGGTGACTCCTCATCCTCCACCTCTTCCACCACATCATCCCTTAACCCTTGCAAAGTTTGCTGAAGCAGGCAGATAAGGGGGACAGTCATGCTGACTAGTGCATCATCTGCACTTGCCATCCGCGTGGAATAATCAAAAGGACGCAAAACCTGGCAGACGTCCTTCATAGTGGCCCACTCTGTGGTTGTGAAGTCTGATCGGCGCTGACTGCGACTTCTTTGCGCCTGATGCAGCTGGTACTCCATAACTGCTTGCTGCTGCTCACACAACCGCTCCAACATATGTAACGTGGAATTCCACCGGGTAGGTAGGTCACATATGATGCGGTGTTCCGGAAGGCGGAATCGGCGCTGCAGAGCAGCAATGCGGGATCTGGCCAAGCTGGAACGCCGCAAGTGAGCACACTCTAGGCGGACCTTGTGCAGCAGGGCATCAAGATCCGGATAGTCCCTCAGAAAACTCTGCACAACCAAATTGAGCACATGTGCCAGACATGGGATGTGAGTGAGGTTGCCAAGGGCCAAAGCTGCCACCAGATTTCGGCCATTGTCACACACTACCATGCCTGGCTGGAGATTCGCTGGCAGTAACCACACATCGCTCTCCTGCTTTATGGCATTCCAGAGCTCCTGCGCTGTGTGGCTTCGATGCCCCAATGAAACTAGTTTCAAGACGGCCTGCTGACGTTTGGCCACGGCTGTGCTCATGTCGGTCATAGGTAAACGTTCACGGGTCCATGTGGGGGTGGACTGTGACGGATCCTGCAGAGAGGAATCAGAGGAACTGGTGTAAGAGGAGGAGTCGATGCGTACAGACTGGATTCCTGCAATCCTTGGAGTGGGCAGGACACGTCCTGCGCCACTCGCACGATCTGTACCTGGCTCAACAACATTAACCCAATGGGCAGTGAGGGAAACATATCGCCCCTGTCCATGCTGACTGGTCCACGCATCGGTGGTGAGGTGGACCTTGCTACTGACGGCGTTCAGTAGCGCATGTTTTATGTTTGCCTCAACATGCCTGTGCAGGGCAGGGACAGCCTGCCTGCTGAAGTAAAAGCGGCTGGGCACCTTGTACTGTGGGACTGCCAATGCCATCAAGTCACGGAAGCTGTCAGTCTCCACCAGCCTGAACGAGAGCATTTCCAGGGACAACAGTTTGGCAATGCCTGCATTCAGAGCCTGTGCTCGGGGGTGGTTGGCCGAGAATGCCCGCCTTTTCTCCCATGCCTGTACTACCGATGGCTGTAGAGTAGACTGGGAGTGTGAGGATGACTGGGAAGGTGGTGCTGTGGGTGGAATTACACAAGGTCTCTGGGAGGAAGCCAAACCAGCTGTGCGTGAGCTGGAGGAAGAGGCAACACGAGCTGAAGAGGTGGTAGCTGCCGCTGTTGGTTGGCCTACATCTTCAGTGTGTTTCTGTAACTCCACCGCGTGCCTGGTCCGCACATGTTTCCACATATTTGTGGTATTGAGGTTGCTGACATTTTTCCCTCTTTTTACTTT